>NC_055699.1:16195380-16525551 GCF_017639745.1 Melanotaenia boesemani | reverse complement strand
GAAATTCTGTTTTCTTTTTTTTTTCTCTCTCTCTTCTTTTTTTGCATATCAAATTTTGTTTGTGAGACAACATAAATTTAACATTTGTCTTTGAAGGTTTTGCAGAAAACTCATGGAGAATTTAAAAATGAGCTTTGAGACTACATGTATAGTCTTGTTTACTTCAGACAGCAGCACTGACAATACTTTACTTACGATGAAAACTAGACCAACGTTTTCTTGTCTGCTTCAGCCAGCAGCTGATAAAGAAAGCCAGAAGGCAGATGCTGAGGACAACAGACAATCCCTGTTTACCATCTGACATTTTCAGCCTAAATCACTTGCTACATCACTTGCTAGAGTCAAGATGCTATCATTGTGTGCAGTCATAGTACTCCTGATAACCCCTTATGTTTTCTCATTATTACCATATATTTATTAGGAGATAATATTAAGGAATAATTGTAATGCTTTTTAAAAAGTCACCTTGTTATTTATTAATTTAAATAATTTTATTTGCTTGTTTGTTTATTCAGATTTCACAAATGAAGCAAATTATTTTGGGCCCATACCACGTACTGTAGGTCCCCTGGATATTTCTTAAGGAAATCCAGTAAGTAGGAAACAATACAGCAACATATAATACAATAAAAAAAAGAAGAAGAAGAAGAAAAAAAAAGCAAACAAAACAAAACAAAAAAAAAAACAGTAAACCTGTTTAAGATGTGGATTCCTCAGATCAAAGCAGGAGATTCAAACAAGTAAATTTATTTGTTTAATTAGAATTTTTCCTTTTGATGTTGTATTCTGTTGTGTTGGATTTTGATCAGTTATTTTGTGCAGATTATAAAATACAGTAGACTTGATTCTGATCGCTCTCTAACAACAGGACTCTCAGACAGCAGGAGGCAACAGGAGAGCTGCCTGTTCCCCAGCCTGTAACTTGTGAATCAATTATGCGTCAGCTCGCTGCTGATTGGTCCAGCTCTGAGATGTGAAACCAAGGCAGCGGGGTGGAGAGAGAGAGAGAGAGACAGAGAGAGAGAGAGATGACAAGCACGAAACCTGCTGATGAACTGTTGGGTGCAGACTAAAGGGGGTGCGTGGCTCATTTTCATCGATCCTAAAGTGGAAATCAGTTGCTTCTAAGGAAGAATGCACTGCAGGTAGGAGGAAAAAAGATTTCTACCAGCTAAAAGGTTAGGCTGCTGGCTACGTTAATAACAGGAATGTCAGAAATTTTAAGCAGCTTAAACTAAAGGCTGCCACCATAGTTTACCTGCTGTTGTTGGAATAGTTAAACAAAGCTGTTTGTGTCGATCCTTGTCATTACATGTAGAATTTAAAAAGGCTTTGTGTGGGTGTGTTTTTATCCTAATTGGTTTGACATTTGAAATTAGCAATCAAAGTCCCTGCTACCTACTAAAGAATGATTACAGAAACATGTGCTGCAAGGTAACCTACAGAGTTAGATAGGTTTACTTAATGGTACTACTTGTGTGTGCTGATCAGGAGTGTGTGCTGTAACCGCTGGTCATCTGAGGAGAGGTTAGATGGGAAAACAGTCATCATCACTGGAGCCAACACTGGCATCGGCAAAGAAACTGCCAGGGACCTGGCAAGGAGAGGTACTCCCTAATCCAGCTGTGTGTATGTCAATGTTTGGATTATTTGTTTTGCTGTGTAACATCAGTAACTTTCAAACTAATTTAACATGCACCATTCTTCCCTTTTAGAGTCTAACACCTGACTTCAACTTCATTTGATGTGTTTTTGGATGGAAATATTGGTTGCATTGGTATACCCTTATGGCATACCTTTACCTCATGTATCCAAAACTAAGGAGTTGGGAATGAGTGTCTTCATTTCATCCAAATTTACACCTTGGTTAACATTCTACCAATCTGAGTGATAGACAGATGGTATTGATGTAAGGCTCATGAAGTGTCAGGAAGACAGAGGGAGCATTGTGACGGTCTGATCCCCTCCTCACCCAGACAGACAACAAAGAGAGATGAGGGAGTGCAGCCACACACACACACACACACAGAGACAGACAGACACAGACCCAGTAAATAGTGTAAAACTAAATCTACATACATCATTTAATTTTTTTATCCATCCAAGGTACAGCGTGAGGTATTGCCTGGCCATGTTTTTGAAACTACCATTCATTTGAGAGTGTAAGGATAACAGTGCAAACAGGAGGCTTTTTATTTTATTATTTGATAATATATGTCAAACGATACTGTTTGCTGCTATAAGTCAAATGATAAAGGAACAATATAAAGGATAAAAAGTGAAAAAAGAGGAAAAGAAAAGACAGGGCAGTAATAATAATACCCTTCGTAGTGAAATAATGGCACTATGCCTTTTGCTCCTGGAGGATTCCCTGTCAATTGATGGTATCATCTTTCAGTAAATGGGATTATGTAATGACATGATTAGATTTACACAGATTCATAACAGCCTGTGATACCTGGGGGCAGAAGCATCCTACCATGAAGAATCAAACCAAATCACAACATTTTAAACCACCTTTTCGTTTGCTTTAATAAGCCCCGTTTTGCTGAATTTGAAATTTTGAAGAAGGAAAATGTACATAGTGTATATACATGTAAGTGCTGTGATTGGACTACTTGTTTAGAAGTCTGAAGATAATATAATAGAACATTGTGTAATCATATCCTGTGTTATGAAACACTATACTTAGGTATTACTTACTGCGCAATGCTATTTGATTGAACTGAATGAAAGTGGCTGCTCTGAACTGTGGGAATAATTGGGTTTTTCCCACAAGGGAGACAGCAGGACAGAAACAAAGACTCAGTGATAGGGCACAGATGCTATGCTCCAACTGATTAATGGCTCCTCTCTTCCTTAATTGCAGGGCACAGCAGCTATTTTGTAAATGTGCATGAGTTTGTGTGAGAATGTTTGTGGTATTGGGTGGTTTAGGGGTGTTGTCTCACTATATGTAAGTTTATTGTTTTTGTGGGGGTGTATACATGCTTGTGTTGGGCTGAAAGAAAGGGTGCATGCATGTGTCCTCAAAACCCTTTTCTGTGCTCATTAAGGAGAATGCAGTAATTTGTGTCAGTGGTGAATGAGAATGATACAGCTGAGAGGGTCTTGTGTTCATGCAAGTGGAGCAGTTGGCTAAATGAGATCCTGAGTGAGAGTTTATAAATCATTAGAGGATGATAAGAAGTACGCAGAGATTTACAGACTTCATTACTTATCTGATGGCGGTGGTTTTGGATGCCTGCAAATGAGCAAAGCTGCTGTAATTTTAATTTGGAAACTTTAAATGATTTGAACCTCCACAACCTTTTAAGTTTCTATTTATCCATCATAGCAATGCGGTGTATTTTCTGTGAATTTGGCTGTCATGTGGTGGGTAAACAGCCTTAGTAAGTGAAATGAGAGTTGAGCACGAGTGGGTTGAGCACACATAAACAAACAGTTTTGAGTTTACATGAGCTGTAGAGCTGGGAGGAAACTGTTGTGGGATAGGGAGAATGTGAAATCAACAAGCCAACTTCTCGTTGCTGGCCCTTGTTTTTTAGGTGCCCGCATCATCATGGCATGCAGAGACCTGGAGAGGGCCGAGGAAGCACGGACCGACATCTTGGAGGACACAGGAAATGAGAATATGGTCATCAGGAAACTGGATCTGTCTGATACCAAGTCCATCAGGGCCTTTGCTGAAATTATCAACAAAGGTGAAAGTTAATACACAATTGATATAAGCCCCTTAAAAGAAATTCCTACAACAAACAGGTTGGTTATAGCATAGATGTTTGAAAAAAAGACATTTGGCTATAAACTTGACAATCACTGCCATAGTGTGGAAGTACTAGAAATGTAAGCATTTACCTGATTTCAACTACCTATTTTCTCTTTATGCCCCAAACTAATACTTACCTTGTGTGGTGTGTTATTTTCAGAGGAGAAACAATTGAATATCCTGATAAATAATGCAGGAATCATGATGTGTCCCTACTCCAAGACAGCTGATGGGTTTGAAATGCAGTTGGGAGTCAATCATTTGGGTAAGTTATTATTCTTTCTGTATTCCTTTTTTGCATTTCATGATTTGGATCTGAATTGTATTCATTCATATTATTTTCAGAAGCAGGCACAAATGGAAACAGGGTTTGGTTGACTCTGATGTTTAGCTGCTAGATTAATTAGGGTTTGGTATCTTTTTAATACAATCAGAAAGTGAAAAAAAAAACCCTGATTTAGTAGTAATATCTGTACAACTCAACATCAGTCAGGAAATAAACTGCAGTTCTGTCTTCAAGCTGTCATTGTTTTCATCTGCATTAGACCGTGACTTCTTCCAGATGATGTTTCCCACTGCGTTATTTTTGTCACAGGCTGTCAATTCAAATGCTCTATGCTCGAACACAGTCGCCCACACACATATGGATGTCCAGATGCGCCCATAAAGACACATACACATTCCTACTTGCTTGTACAAACATCCTTTGCATATGTGAACATTATAGTGTAGATGTAACCCTAACCCTAACAGGAAATGGAGAACAATTGTAAGGACAACAAAGCCACTTATCGGTCTGCCCACACGTAAACTTCGAGAACAATGGTACTGTGAGTGTATGTGCCTAACAGAAGTTTTCCAGTGTTTTTATTTGTACAAAGTTGGTATTTTGTGTATACATCAGCAGGCATACATCTTGCTGATTATCTAAACTTTCTGTCTAAAGACATGTTAGGAAGGAGACTGAATGAGTGACAGGTATCTGAATAAGGTCCATCTTGAAACTGAAGATATTCAGCTGTTGAGGCAGTGGCATTAAGTTTTGTGTTTCATGATTTTGATTTTTCTCAGGTCATGTTTACTTGACCTACCTGCTGCTTGATCTCATCAAGCATTCAGCTCCAGCCCGTATTGTTGTCGTGGCATCTGTGGCCCACACCTGGACCGGGCTTCGGCTGGATGACATTAACAGTGAGAGGAGTTATGATACCATGAAGGCCTACGGACAGAGCAAACTGGCTAACGTCCTCTTTGCACGCTCTCTTGCCAAAAGGTTAGAAGGTGAGGAAAAGAATGAACGGACAAGCACACATCCAAGGGATTATGTTGTGGGCCTGCCGTGTGCTGGAGGGTTTGCTTAAAGACTTTTAACATAGCCACATGGAGGGTGTAATTAGAAGAACTTGTGATCCTTTGCTCCAGAAATGTGAGTCAGAAAAGTGGCTTATATTCATTATTACATAGAAACCGGGTGCTTTCAGAAAGCCTGACAAGCCATGTTAGGTTTGCATGTCTGCATGAAGATGTGTTTTTGTAGGTGACTGTGTAAGTCTATGTATATGTTGCAGGTACAGGGGTGAGTGTGTTCTCCTTACACCCAGGGGTGGTACAGTCTGATCTGTGGAGGCACCAGCACCAGTGTATCCAGGTGGCAGTGAAGATCTTCAGGATTTTCACCAAGACAACAGTGGAGGGAGCGCAGACCACCATCTACTGTGCCGTGGAGCCAGGCCTGGAGAGCCTGAGTGGAGGATACTTCAGGTAACTCTCAGCCAATAACTGTTTATACAAAACAAGAGCGTCTTGGGATTTTTATCTGCTGTTTAAGCATTTGCATTTCACTTTCCTTATAAAACAAGCACACAAACAACTAATTATTCTCCCTGTTTATGTTTAGCGACTGTGCCTCTGCAAGGTGCTCAAGAGCCGCTGCTGATGATGACTTGGCTCAGAAGCTGTGGGAGGTCAGCTGCAACATGCTTGGTATCCCCTGGCAGTGAAGAGCGGCAAATTAACTGTGCAATGAAAGACACTGTCCTCTCTACACTGTTACGCACTTTTAAATCTCCATCAGTGTTCTGTAACAATTATGTATTTCATGACTGAAAGTGCTGTATTTTCCGAAAGGAAGCGGACTGCTCCAAAGCTTATCTTTTCTTTAATGTGCTATCAAGGACAAATCATACATTGTGGTCAGATAGTTTCAACAAACTGCATGATTACTTTTTTTTCTTGTGTAAAGACATTTTAAGAATGAACTAATATTTAAACTGTGGCTTGTTTACTAGTAGAATTTGATGTCAAAAGGAATATTTTTACTGTCATTTTACTGTGTATTTACTAACTGATGAAGTCATTCTTTGTTCAAATGGTTGTCCATCTTGAGAATTTGTCAGTAAAGGTGGTCTCGTTTGGGATAAAAATGAACAAAGGTGTTAAAATCTTTCATGTCACAGACTTTCACTTTGCAAGTTTATTATATTGTTGGATTGTTTAGCAGTTAACATCTTCTTCCTTGCACCGGATCTGGCTGTATTTGTTATAAAAATGCCGACCAGCATAAAGTGAATGCAGTTTAACAGACTCTAAGAAGACCATTATCATTGTTACTTGTCTGATATTTGCTCTCTAATTTATTCATTGTATTGGCTCTATGTGGCTGAACTGAGAAACCAAAATTGCAGCACTATTAAGTTACTTTCTAATCATAATGCGGTTGCAAAGAGTAAGCAAGCTGTTTTTAAGAGATTTGAGGTATGTTATGTGACAACATTACATCATATAGATAAGAAACCTAACATAATATAGTGTTTTACTTGTCTGTGACTGACCACTGCGTGTATAGATAGCGCCAATAGCCTCTGTTAACTTGGCTGATCCAGATGAAGTTAACACTTACAACACTTGCCTAAGTTAAACACAATTATTTAGACTTAGAAGAAGAAAAAAGAAAAAAAGAGATGAGGGTCTTAAAATCTTAATCAGCACCACCCAACTAGATGACTGAATTTCATGAGTGACCCCATGGTTGATTCATTAAGGTAACATGCATGAAATAGTACAGTAAAATGCATGAAAAAGTATAATAGAGAAAGTAAATTAAGCTAAACTGTCAAAGCTGAAAACTGCTAATCTTAATCTAAAACACATGAGGGAGTATTACCTAAAGAATGTAGCACGAGCAATATGCATGGTTATAATGACCTACCTAACAATACCTTACTAACTAACTAACACTACCAAAAGTTAAAAGTAAAGTACCTAAAAATGTCCTAGTGAATAATGCTTTTTAATAGGTTGTTCAACAAATATATTAGTAGTTGTATATTCCTCTGTGTAAAAATTAAGATATCATGAGCAGGCTTTGTATGCTAGAATGAATCCTTTTTTTTTTAATTTAATTCTTTTTAGCAGTTTTGCATAATTCTAATAATAATAATAGTACTTTTATTAGGGATTTGCCAATACGCTGAAAATAATCATCATGTTTAATATTCTAATTCAAATTCTGGACAAATTTCCTCAGTCTTAATGCACACTAGATATTTTGCATTATTTAATCAATGGCTCAGTTACGTTAGGAGAAAAAATTGAGTACATAACATAAAAGGCTGTGCTTCAAAGCAGATGAGTGTTTGCTGTTTAGTAATGCGCAAAACATTTTCAGTGTTTGTAGTTTCCCATACAAGGTTGCGAATAAAAGCGGCCAAAATGATTTTTCTCTGCAGGTTGGCTGGGCTCTCCCTTAGAGATAGGGTCAGAAGCTTGGTGATCTAGGAGGGATGCCTAATGGATGCCTCCCTGGTGAGGTGTTCTGGGCACGTCCCACCGGGAGGAGGTCTCAGGGAAGACCCAGGACACGCTGGACGGTCTACATCTCTTGGCCGAATGCCTCAGGATCCCCCCAGAGGAGCTGGTAAATGTGGCTGGGGAAAGGGAAGTCTGGGTTTTCCTGCTTAGGCAGCTGCCCCTGCGACCTGACTCCGGATAAGCAGCAGAAAATGGATGGATGCTATTTTTCCATAAGATAATTACATTATTACCAGACTACGTAAATTTTTACTGCTTTATAAGCCGTATTACCAAAATCCATTTAATAAAAACACAAAGTGAGTCAGTATTTATTTATACATGATGAAAAAGCATAATATGAGCTATTGTTATAGCTTTTATTGTAACAGAAAGATTGCACAAGCAAATGCATGATAGAAATGAAAGAGCAAGAAGATTAAGAGGGAAATTTTTCATAATCACTGAAATGTAGATTTATGTAGCTCCTGTAATATCTTTAGCTTTGTACATAATTCAGGTCAGTCTTTTCTGTAAATACTGGAACCCCCACCCACTCCTTTCCATTTTCAGGATCTATATCTATATCTATATCTATATCTATATCTATATCTATATCTAGCAGTTAGTAAAACGAGTGACTTGCTGATTAATACTGCCTGTTACTGTACTGAAACCTCCCAGCCTGCAGGTGGCAGACGACACAGTTCAAACAAAAAGTGCACAACATTTCACGCATGCGCTTTGTAAGTCTACGTCAGCTCTTCGCTGTTCTCTCGTTACCAAGCTGTGTAAAGGCTACGTGGCTTTTTCTTGTCTCCAGATTTAACGCGACGTCGTTTGTAGAGAAGATACCAGGTAACTTTAAATCATTATTTCAGTTTACTTTGAAGAACACAGTGCAGTAATTAAACTTTTAAAATTGTATTTAGTTTTATTTCTCGGTCATTTAACACAGTGTTGTGTCGACGCGACAACTAGCTTCCAGGATGATAGCTTTAGCTACGGAAAGAAACCAATGTTGATGTCTTAAAAATCACGTCTTATTATATTGATACATCCACATTTGATTTGACATACTTCCAAGTATTTTAAGGAAATTGAGAATAACAGTTTGTGTAAATGTAACGACAAACCTAGAAGCCATTAAATGCTTATGCTGCTGGAGTCAACGTCAACACTTAACGGGATCTCTTTTATTTCTGTTTGCAGATCAAAGGCCATGGATCAAGTGATGCAGTTTGTTGAGCCGAGCCGGCAGTTCGTCAAAGACTCTATAAGGCTCGTAAAGAGGTGCACAAAACCCGACAGAAAAGGTAGGATTTTACTGTATAATCTACGCTATCTTTGTTGAAAATGACATAAGACCCAGTTTTGATAACGAGCTGAACATTGTCACAGAAGTTATTGTCATTTTCTTATTTGACATAATTTTTTTGTCTTCCTTCAGAATTCCAAAAGATTGCCATGGCCACAGCAATTGGGTTTGCCATCATGGGTTTCATTGGTTTCTTTGTCAAGCTCATCCATATCCCCATTAACAACATCATTGTGTAAGTGAATGGTTACGAAATCTTTTTAAATTGTCTTTCCATTGATTTGGCAGAGTAAAATATTTTGCTTTCAGGATTAATATAATTAGCTTATTTGTAAGTATTTTTATATATTACCAGTCTTAAAGAAAAGTAGCATTATAAGCACTTGTGTTTACACAGACACACAGCAAAACTTGTCATTTAAAACGTGTAATTTATTTAGTAGTACAAAAACATGAATAAATTTCAGCTGTCAGGTTTATTTAAAATTAATATTAAATGGTCTAATCGGGTTTCTTGACAAAGTCAGAGATCATAAATCTTGTTTTATATTATGATAAACATTAAGGTCAAAAGGCATTATCTTAAATGTAATTTATATGATAACAGTAACTACAACATATGAATGTTGAATAAAAAAAAAAATCCATATTAATTATATAAGTGTAGTCAGTTTAAATAGTTTTTTTCCATAGTGGTTCCCTGAAGTAAGTTTTTGTATTGAGTTCAAATTATATTTAGTTTAATTTGAACAGAATATTATGGTAAAGTAATGCATACCTTTGGATTTTTCCAGTTGCTAACACTGCTCTCCTTGTTTTTCTTCCAGGGGCGGCTAAATTTTTGTGAAATAAACTCGTGCTTCAATATTGCTGGAGGGAGAATGGTGCAAACTTTTGTTGGACTGGAGTGACAGGGGACTGAAGGGATGGCATTTTTACATTCTGTGCAAGACATTTATATTTCATTGTGTAAATAAAAAGAAGAGGAGACCAAATGACTGACTTGTCTTTTCTACACATCGACATGTGTCTAAAAGTTTGGTTCTTAATCTTGAACTTTCAGAAGTGATATATTAAAAAAAAAAAGTCACAAGGCACATTTACTTTTTCTGTAGCAATTATGTCCATAATTTACTATTGCAGATGACAGTTGCACAGGAACTTGGATTTAAAGGCACATACTGGAAGCTGCAATATAAATCCTTTCACTAACGAGGAGCATGTTTAAGTCGGGATTAACAATTTTATTTTTTCTTAACCAGTTCTTAATTTTTCTTGTTTCACCTGAGCTGATTAAATTCAAAGTTGTGACAAATCAAACACAATATTTTGGCCCTGTGAAAGTGCTTTCACCATTTTATACTCTTCCATCTCGGATTGTAAACAGCACAAACTCCTAAATGTACTAATGAGCCAGTTTTCCAGATGATTGATATTATTCCCCTTCTTTTTGAATGGCCATGCTCCAAAGCAGAGGTTGGTCCGTGGTCACAGTTACAGTCTTCCGGGGGTTTCCTGGGGCAGTGGGCTCAAAGGTGTTGGATGTGCTCACCAGCTTTCCAAACTGCAGAACCTGGTTATCTGAAAAATGCAAATGGACATTAATAATTAGCTATTCGGTAATTTTGTCTTCAGTCTATAAAAGTTAAATTCATTAAACTAGTTTTTAGTTTGACATAATTGACACATTCCTTGTTCTTCATGGTGTTTAATTTTTAATGTAGCTATGTGTTAAAACCTTGTTTGAGAAGATGTGTGGAGCAGCTTGCGTCCCTGGATAACCACAGACATTCACAAAGCCTATTATGCTAAAGCCACTGAGAATATTCCCAATTTCTGGTTAATGAAGTGATAACAAATCTTCTTGCATGGAAGTCAGCAGCAGGAAAGGTGACTACTGGGGTGTAAATGTCACATGAGACATTTTGTTGAGCATATGAGGTGAAGGAGAATAAATAAAACCAGTTTAACTGACAGTTTTAGACCAAATGTAATCTTATATGCATCTTCACCTCTATTTTCAGAGTTGATAGTTTGGTTTCTAAACCGTTTTTAGGATTAACAGCATGAGTGTTTGTATTATTTTCCCTCATTTTACATTTCTTTCTTTGGTGCCACCTTTATGTTAAACAGTTTTGCCTGTAGTTACAGAACATACTGAGTTCTGTTTAAAAGGTTTTAATAGAAAAGTGTGGAACTTGGAGAAATGATTGAACTGAACAGCAGACATCTGAAAAGAAACCAGGCCAACACTGACCTCAAGTGGTCAAATTAAGAAACTATAAGTCTAAATCTGCCATCTGCTGGTTCCTTGTAGGAACACTTTAGGCCAGGGCTTTTCAACTCAGGCACTTGAGGACCAATATTCTGCAGGCTAAAGATGCGTCGCTGCTCCAACACACCTGATTCAAATAAAATGGATCCACCAGTTTTTTGTGAAGTTCTGCAGACTGTTTAAGTCAGGCATGTTGAAGCAGGGAAACATCCCAAAATCTGCAGGACAGTGGGCCTCAAGACCTGAAGTTGAATGATCCTGCATTAAGCCATAATGTTTTAGTTCTGATTCCAAGATTATTTATTAGCATAAAAACTCTTTATCTTACACTCCCTGCTAGACATTCCTAAAGTAAGCCTTTTTGTTACATCAGTTTTAAAAAAAGGCTTGTTTTTCTTCTCCTTGACCTGCTTGCCTTGAGTGATTACATTTATTTAAGTAGCATCAGATTCTATCGGTGTGTGAGATGCAAGTCAGGATCAAAAAGTGAATTCATGAGAGTAACTTATCTAAATATAGATCTGAATAATTATTAATCAGTCTTGCAAAGTGATTGGTCTCAAAGGACCAAACGACAGATTATTGGTTATGCTTCACAAGGCTCAAATAGGAAATATGTGAATTTGGTAACACTTTTTTTCCAGTTACCAGTTATATTTATTTATGCAGCATTAGCTCTGAACAAGCCGAGCTGACAAGCTCCCTGAGAAGGAGCTGCTGGATCGTGTCTAATATGAAAAGGGCAAACTCACTGAGAATATTTACAGCAGGGTTCTCCATTATTCTCTCTCTTTTATCTGTCACTGTGTTATTAGAGATAGCCGCAAATGAAATATGAAATTAATTTATGGCTCTGGTCAGCAAACCTGAAACAGTCTGCTTCAAAAAGGTTCATGCTAAAATAACAGCTGTGGCTCTTTTAAAGGAAGGTTTCCAGGAAAGCTTTCGACTATTTATGTCTCAGTGCTTTAATAAACCAAAACGCAAAAGCTTTTTTTTTTTTTCCCTTCAAAGTCTCTAAAGCATTTCATCTCCAGTTTACTTTTAAAAAATAATCTTGATTCAATTATCTGGTTGGCCTCCTTGGTGTCAGCAGGCCATAAGCAGTGTTTGAAATTGTGTTGGAGGATTAGTGCTCTGAGTACCACAACCCACAGCAGGAGCTAAGGGGTCCAGGGGAGGTTTTGTTGCTACTTGTCAATCATCTCAGCCACATTCAAAGCTCTACTTGAGATGAAAAACAAACAATATTGCTATCCTGAAAACACATCCTTAACCAGAGACACTAAAGTGCCAAACTGTAACCCTGAAAACACTTTACACTGTCAGTGAATCATGAAGTGACTCATTTGTGAAGATGCTTCAAGAGGTGGTTTCTCTGCTGTTAAAATATAACAAACCACTCTGACATATTCTAGCAGCACAGTCACCGTCCACAGCTCCAAGTCAGGTGGCTCAGTTAATGTTCCCATCATATATAACACTGCAAAAAAAGAAGTGATTATTTGTGGGTGTGTTGGACTCTGTCTACACTTTACTCAGATTTGGCTGAAAAAGAAAAACATAATGTGAGATGCAGGTTTGCAAAACAAAGTATTTTGTTGATCAGTGAAAACAGGCATTGGCCAGATCTCCTCAGCATGTCCTTGATCACCCCAGGGCATCTATTTATTGGTCAGACATGTCCAAAAATATGTAATCTAGGAGGCATCTCAGGGTCAATTCTAACTGGACTTCCCAAGCAGCTCAACTGGTTCCTTCTTGTGTGGATGTTTAAGCTCTCCTGGAGGCTAAACTCCAGTGAGAAAGCTAATTTTAATTGGTTATCATCACAATCTTGTTTTTTTTTTGGTCTTTGATAACAATTTGTGGAGCTCCTGTGTCTTGAGTCAACAGTCTAGAGGCGGAAGAAGTGCCATGGTGTGGGAAATGGTTTCTTTGTACATGACTACCTATCAGTCATTGTTTGCACAGGTTGTCTGAGTGTTTCTAAAAAGCAGGCACATCCCATTTCACATTATCTAGTGGCGGTCTTCAGGAGGATTATGCACCATCATGTTTCAAACCAAGTGGCTTTCCCAGTGACAAGATCTGAATCCAATACTACACCTTTGGGATGTGATAGAAGAAAAGTACACAGGAGCAGCTGAAATATAGGACAGGGTTTTTGTAGACAGGTGAATAGAACCTGGTGGTATATCTATACAAACAGAAAACATTTCACATGTAGGAAATCTAAACCAAAAGTCCAAAACTAGACATGAAAAACCTAAAAATATTTGATGCTAACAATTCTTTTACAATATGGTTTTTATTAATGTTTTTACAGAGAGACTGAAGCAGGTTTTCAATGTCCACATTCATCATTAGGATCAAAGTCTGGGATTATTTAAAGGGACACTTTTCCTCCAGCTGTAGAAAATTAGGTGTAAGGAAAGTTTTTTCTTCTTCTTCCTTTCCCTCATTAGTACAAAATATCTTGCAGGCAGCAAGTCTACATTTTGATCACAGAAAATTAAATGATCTCCAGTGGACACATGAATTCTGGTAAACACATGTTCTACATCAATATAATTTCAGTTCAGTTCAGAAGAAAAATACTAACAACATAATGACTGTTGCACACTAGTATCTCCAAATCTAACACTTCACAGTGTCTCAGCATTGCCTGGAGGGTACAAAATATAAGACTCACAACATAAGAGTTTTATGAATATGCAAAAACAGTTGGTTAAGTAATATCACAAGAGGAAATTGAAAATGAAAAACGAAGAACAAAGACGGGAGGGAATGAAGCAAATCATTTGTCCACAGGCGCATGCACGCACATCAAACAGGGACACAAGAAAAGAAACAAAGACCCACAAAAAACTTATTCTGCTTCAAAGACTCCCAAACAAGCAAGGTATTAGAGCAGCTTGACTCAGACTGGAAAGAAAAAAAGCTTTACATGAAGTAAGGTTACTTACTGAGTGAACAGAGAACCACATTCATTCTGCTGTGAGTGCAGCAGCACTATGTCTGACTGTGTTGAAGTGTTGGAGTGAAGCTCTCTCTTGGCAGGGTAATGTGTTTCCACCATGGTTTTACCAGCATGAAGGGGTCTTTGAGCTGTAAAAATTCCTACATACTGAAAGTACTTACTGTACTGTGTTTTCATGTGAGCTATCATGTACCCTTCATAGTTCTTTTTGGAAGGGTCAAAAGTCCTGGACAGGGTAATGTTTAGTAAACAAGGACTTCTATCATGACTCTCATTTAAATGTGAAATTCAAAGCTACTAAGAGCTTATTTTCTCATCAAATTCTCATTATGTGCAATATTGTCCTAAAGGAACATGTAATTTTCTGCTGAATATGGAATATTTTTGCTATTCCGCTCCATAGCTGGGCTGTAACAGCAGCATGCCTCACATATTAGTTTCCCTGAAGACTGAATGACTCCACACAGTTATGAGATAATCATAAGGCTGCTACCTCAGGATACTGTCATTATATTACAAGCAGCGAGGAGTCTACATGTCAAAACTGAGGATGTTTTACAGGAATAAATAGTGTAATTAACCCAGCTACCACCAGAGGCACTAGAGCACAACAAAATGATCAGCTATGAGTTATTTTCAAAAGGATGGCAGAGTGGTACCCACATTTACTAACACACATAATCTGTTTGCCTTCACATCCATTTACACTCACACACTATACACCCACAAAAACACACACATATGCGTGCCAACTTTACTGATCACAAAAGGCTTTCACATAGCTTCATTAGTAATCCCCTCCTTAAAGCTGATTGCGATCAATAACGCCCCCCCATAGCTGAGGGGGCCGTGATGAGCGTCGGACCCTTCAGTGATAACAATGGAGATGTTTGCTGCCTGTAATTGCATTTCCAGCGCCGCAGCAGAAAGGGCCCGTCAGCTGTAAGTAGGACCGTATTGACACAACAAATTACCCAGGAGAGAGGGTGGGTGAGGAGAGGAGAGACTCACAGACACTCATGCTGCAGTGGGCAGGTAGAGAGGGGAATTATGGGTGACTGGGACCATTTCTGAAAGACAGAGAGGACCGTTGCTGCTCTATTTTTTGCCTCATCATAGTGTTCTAGAAAGAGGCTCTTGGAGGACATGTTGGGAGATGCTGGCAGAAGCATTTTAAGCATTTTTTTAACACAGAAGCATTTACGTTCCAAAAAAAGAAAAAGAAAAACAAAAAAAAAACCTGTTGCACTTTGTTTGACAGCATGTGGAGCTTTTATTTGTGGGTATTTTGAGATGCACAACTTTGACCATACTGATCAGTATCAAATTGAGTAAAAGCTGCCCATCTTCTTATTAATGACTGCTTATTCATGCTAATTACACTAATCACTTGTAATGAAGGATGAAATTGTTCATTGACAGGAAAATGTAACACGTGACACTGTGGTGGAGAAAATACACTTGGACTGCATATGTTTGCGATTTGGCATGAACAATTATTACAAGATACTGAAACTACTATAGAGAAACTGCTGATCTAATGTGTTTTTTATATACAACCCTCTCTAGGGTTTGCACAGAATAATCTGATAATGAGGAAATATCCAGTGAGCAGCAGTTGTCTGGATGAAAACGCCTGATTGATGTCAGAGGTCAGAGGAGAATGGGCAGACTGGTTGGAGATGATAGAAAGGCAACAGGAACCCAAAACCCAAATAAACACCTTTTTCAACCAAAGTATGCAGAATATAATCTCTAAACACACCTGAACCTGTTGAACTTTGAAGCAAACGAGCTACAGCAGCAGAAAACCACATTGGGTGCCACTCCTGTCAACTAAGAACCCGGAACTGAGGCTAAAATTCATAGAATCACCAAATTGGAAGATAGATGATCAGAAAAATCAAAAGCTGGTCTGATGAGTCTTGATTTCAGCTGCAACATTCAGATGTTAGGCTCAGAATTTGGTATAAATAACATGAAAGTACAGACTCATTCTGCCTTGTATCAGTGGCTGGTGGTGATAGTGGTGTAATGGTGTGAGGGATATTTTCTTAGCACACTTTGGGCCCCTTCGTACCAACTGAGCATGGTTTAACCACCACAGCCTACCTGGGTTTTGTTGCGGACCATGTCCATCCCTTTATGATCACAGTGTAGCATCTTCTGATGGCTACTTCCTGCAGGATAATGCACCATGTCACAAAGCTCAGATCATCTCCAACTGCTTTCTTGAATACAATTAGCTGTCTGCACTCCAACGACCTCCACAGTTACCAGATCCCAATCTAATAGAGCAGCTTTAGGATGTGGTGGAACTGGAGAGTCTCGTCATGGATGTGCAGCCGACAAATCTGCAGCAACTTTGTGATGCTGTCATGTGAATATGAACCAAAACTCTCAGGAAGGTTTCCAACATCTTGTTGACAAAAGAAGGTACAAGTTCTAGCAAGGTACTGGGAGGTTATATATTTTACGTACATAATACTATTGTGTATGTAAAACACTACCACTGCAACCATTTGTTTAGCTTTTTGCTGACAACATTTGGCAGAATGATGCACTGTGTAATTAAAAGGAGCTGATATCAGTGGAGTCCTGAAACTAATTTCTTAAAACAAACTGTGTATACTGTATATAGTTTAAGAGGAGTATCTGTGCAGTCCTGCTGCCAACTGGAGATAATTTAAAATATGTGACAGTAGTGGCATCAGCTGAACTGACAGGAGGTTAACAAATGAATAAACTTTAAATAAACAGTACTTGGGTCAGTACGAGTGGATAAACTGGTGGTGGGTTACAAAGAAATAAAATAACATCTTCACATCTTGTGGCCCTTGGTGTTGCAGTGCAGCTTATTTTGAGACTCATACTGAGTCAGAATACAACTAGTAAAGAGTTGAAATGTGATTTGTTTTTTAGTGTAAGAGCTAGTGTTAAAAACAGCTTTATAATAACTCTCAGCTAATCACAAACAGAAGCAAATCATTTTCTTTCTCATTATGTCTGAATGTGTTAAGCAAGGCATGTGTTCCCATTTAATGTGACTTGTCATGGAGAAGCAAATTAAACTCAGTCAGGTGATAGGCCCTCCTTTCTTTCAGAACATGGTGCCATCAGCATTTATCATGCTTCATGGTGCAAGAGAGAAAATCATTTTCTATAAATCATGTTTGTTCAATACTGATCCATCCAAATTACCAAAATGAGGTGAATGTGTGACTGTGTTTCTCTATACTTGAATCCTCATCACAGGGAGAACAAATCCACACATTGGTAAATTAAAATAAAAAGAAAAGCTTATTAAAAATCTCTAAATAAGAAAATAAAAAGCGGAAGTGCAAATGCATTCCAGAGACAGAACTTTGCAGAGACCCTGTTTACAACAATTACAACTTCCAGTCTCTTAGGGTACGTCTCTGTGAGCTTGGCACATCTAGCCACTGAGATCTTTGCCAGTTCTTCATAGCAAAACTGCTCCAGCTCTTCTAAGTTGGATGGGATTAGCTGGTGTACGACAACCTTTTAATCATGCCACGAACAAATTTGAACTTTTCCACTTCACCCAAGGCTATGTGTCAATGTAGGAATAAATCAGATCTGTTTCCAGTGAGGGTTGGATTCCTGCCAGAGCTGTCCTTTGTCACTGATTCTCAACTCAACTCATCTTTATTTATATAGTGCTTTATCAGACACACAGGAGCAACCTAAAGTGGTTTACAAAATAAAAAAAAAAATATGAACACAATAATAAAAACAATAAAACAAGTAAAAACATTAGTTCAGGAAAACAAAAAGGGATGACAAGAATAAAACACATTAAAATATTAAAGGATAGTAAAATAGACAATGATATCTATCTATCTATCTATCTATCTATCTATCTATCTATCTATCTATCTATCTATCTATCTATCTATCTATCTATCTATCTATCTATCTATCTATCTATCTATCTATCTATCTGTCTGTCTGTCTGTCTGTCTGTCTGTCTGTCTGTCTGTCTGTCTGTCTGTCTATCTATCTATCTATCTATCTATCTATCTATCTATCTATTTATCTATCTGTCTGTCTGTCTGTCTGTTTCTCTCTCTCTCTCTCTATATATATATATATACACACACAAATTATATGACACTTAGATTGCTTACAGGTGGACTCGTTTAATGAATTATCTAACTTCTGTGGGTATTTGGTAGCATTAGATCATATTTATAACAAAAGGAGGAAATACAGATGCACATGTCACGATTTTTGTTTAATAACTTTCAAAATGTATATTTTCTATGTCACTTTACCAAGTTTGATTATATTTATTTATTTAATAATTTTATTATTAGCTTAAATTTGTAATTTAAATCAGTTTAAGTTATAGGTTCTTAAACTGCATGAATAAAATAGTAATTTAAACATAAAAAAAAACAAAAAACAAACAAATGGCTGTGCATACAAGAAATGAGCACTGTGCATCACAACATTTCAGTGTATGATTTCAATACTTTCATTTTATACGCCTGCCTTTTTTCCTTATATTTGAAGTTATTTACCTGCCCTGACATGAGCCAAGATGTGCAGTAGCAGTGTTAGCACCATCTGCTGTGCAATGATAGCTGCTTCCATTAAATGTGGCCGGGTTTTAAGAGTGTGAGGTGACAAACCTTGTTTTGGCTTAAGTCAACCTTCAGATAAGAAAACCCATCTCTGTTGGGAATGTGCTGACAATCAGTCAGTGTGCAAACAGACAGCAGAGAAAATTATATGTTTTGATATTAAAAAATGATTGTTGGGTTCATGTGTCTGGCTTGATAGAAAGGTTGCATAGATGAATTGATAAAGTTGATGTGCTTGAGTATATATATTTTCATACTGTGTATATAAGTGAGAGCGCTTATCAGCACAGTAGGACCTAGCTATACGTTTTTGGTCCAGAAGACTTGCAGGTGTGTGTTTGTACTCTGCCTCCTTGCTAGTCTGCAGCTCCATTGGGGGCACTAGCAACTGCTCACATCAGGCTGTTCTTCATATTCCCCTCTGCTCATGTGTGTGATGTTCACAGTGTCAAACATCTACAAATCCATAAATAAAACCATACAACAGTGGTTTTATCTCCCGCTGCCACACTGTGATGCTACAGAATACATACGCTTTTCATTTCCCCTCACTAGGACCTTGGTAAGCGAGAGTGAAGGAGAAAGGGAGGAAATGAGGGGGAAGATGGTAAGAAATAGGACGGGATACATAAGGGCAGAAAGGGGGTCAAAATTATGTAGAAGGGTGTAGAAGAGGAAAAAAACAGGAGGAATGAGGTAAGCATAAAAGCAAGACAGATAAGGGAGAATACATTTATTTCGTGAAACTAAACTGTAGAGAGAAAGAAGAAAAAAATCAAAGCAAAAGAACAAGAAAAAAATAGAGGCAGGGACGAAGAGATATGAAAAGAATATGAGAAGGTCAGGGTGCATGTCTGCATCTTGAGACACAGCAGGAAAAGGAGAGATGCTGCAGTAGAGGTGTCTGCCTCTGGCAGGGACACTGGGTTAAACCTCTGACTGAACCAAGTTTGTCGGACAGATCTATCTGTTCCGAGTACAAGATAAAGCACACTGCTTTGCCCTCTTTTGAAAACAGTCCTTTCCAGTATTTAGAATGCTTCCTGAATACTAAAATATAAACACTACTTAATCTGCATGACTAAAGGCACTCCAGACAACATATACTTAAACGTATTGCTTCCAAATTCACATCAAAAATTTTCCCCCTATTTTACATACTCTATTTGGTACTGAAACTCCTTGTATGTTTTTCTGATAAGGACTTTGAATGCTGTTGGAGTCTGAACCAGGCACACATCAAAAACCTTCCCAAAACTTCCACTCAACAAAAATCCCTAAAGCTTTTGTCAACACAAACAGGCCAGTGGTTCGGCTGTGCAGAACTACTTCTGTAAACACTTTTACAGTGGCTCCAAACTTGGCAGTTACAGAAAAAAATGGACAAGATGTAATCAATTCTAGTTACAATAAATTTTAAAGCTTCCTCTTTCCCAGAAAATATCAATTATCCTCCATGCAACTCATCCTGCACACTTAAAATTTCAAAATACTGCATGAACTCAGAGATTCATCTTAGTGTGAGTGAGACAAAAAATATGGAACATGTAATGAACTCCTTATTAAAACACTGTCTCATTAGCATTCCAATGTGTTTTTGAAGGCTCACATTTCATAAACAGCATGCTCTCATTAACAGCAGGGGCAAGCTTTTTAATCTTGCCCAAAGTTTACTTTTAATTAAGACTTCTCAATTGCTTTGGCTCTCTTTAAAGGACTGCAGCTGAAATCCATCTGTGTTCATGTGTTTATTTTTGATCAAACTCTGCACCTGCTCATGTTGAATTTGAATGTCTCATGATGAATGTTCATGCATCTCATGATGGACTTGTCGGTGTTTTCTTTTTCTTTTTTGTGTGTGTGTAATACGTCCCTGTGGGCATGAGATAAGAAACTCCAACTGGTGGGTCATTTGAAAAGCCTTTATCATTCATATGACCTTTTAAATTCAATTCTATGCTGTCTTTAAGGAAGCATCAGATAGTGTATCATTATCTGTGTGTTATGTGCAACGCCAGGAAGGGCTGAAGAATGTTTGCGTGTGTTTGAACATGCCTTAGTCAAGTATATACAAATCTTTTGATGTTTTGCATGTGTAAAAACTGAATACAGTGAAATCCACATATGTTTAAATAAACATAAAATAACTGCAATGGCATCATTTAACTACATCAGTTAAACAGAAAAACAGAAAAAGGGAAAAGCTAACATTTTTCTTTTTCATGCTGAGAAATTTTGGTTTTTAATTGCCCTTTTTCAGTCGTTTTGCACATTTGAGCTACAGTGAGAGTGAAGTAAGCAGTCTATAAAACACCTGCGCAGACTAGCAGATGTATGAGAATGATTAGCGTAGTTAGCATCTCTTTATTTGCTGTTAGCTTTGATGTAAGAGTAAACAGCACAAGAGCCCGACTGACTGGCTAACAGTATCTTTGAGTGGCCTTAATTTGTATTTTGGCTAAAAGCTGTTTACTGTTCTGCTTTTAGAAATGCTGACTGACTGCATGGGAGGGATTTGGGGAACACTGGGAAACTTGGGCAGCACCACAAACCAACAGAAGTAAATTCTTATCCAGTAAGATAATTTGAAGTGAAATGTGGAGACAGTTATAATAAAGAAGAAAAAAATGGAAATTTCTTGTCAATGGAAGTGACCAACAGAAGGTCAGACTTTGTTTTTGTGGCTCCTCTTTCAGATAGCTGTAGCTCTGCTCTTCTGGCTTTCCTTATGTGTTATCAGGAGTAACACAAAGACACATGCTATTCACTGGGTGTATCCTTATTATCTTCCATCTTTTATAACAGTAATCCCACAATAGTTGTGCAAAAAAGATTAGCTAAAAAGAGGCAGTTCAGTGCTAAATCAATGTGTGTCTACAAATGCTAAGCTAACGCCTCCAGCATTGGTAAGAGCAGGGTGCTACAAATGAAGCACCTAAGTTTTCTTTCTTGCAACACAACTTTACTATAACATACTGATGTTGCAAATAGCCAAAATGTTTATCGAACAAGACCCACAAGTCTTGTGTGTTCATATTTTTTTGTACTGCTTGCATTGTACATACATAACAAATTGTTTAATTCAGATTCAACATTTAAGTTCTACATTTACCATCCTCTTTTTTATTTTTATTTTACTAGTACCATTATCACATTCTGTTGTTAAACAATTAATTGAGAAATGTGTCATGCTCCACACTTCAAGCATACTAAACATGATCTGGCATATTAATTAAAGTAGCTGTTCTAGCATGTTTATTACCGCCCCGAGTTCAAAAGATGTTTTTTTTTGTGACAATAATTTTTGCACAAAACAGTAACTGGCAAAATTTATTAATACATATCTTGATATCTACATTTCCAAATCCAAAAACTGATTGAATTTCATAACATAAATGTAGTTTTACACAGATTTATAGTCCAGTTCTAGTGAACACAAGTTTGATCAAACAGTTATGAGGAACCAGTTTTTCGGAATACAAGCAATTTATTTGCATATTAAGCTGAATAGAAATCTTATTGTCCACAGATGTTTTGCCATCAGTATCCTGACAGTCATTGTTTACTCATGCATAACACACATACACTGTATATATCCATAAACATACTTGAAAGGAACCGACACAGTAAAAAACAATAAGACAATAAAGTATGCACACCGGTATTCAGCATCTATAATGTGAAACACAAGCATATTAGGGACACATTCACTCACACCCACCCACATGCCATGAAGAAGAGAAGGTTTGAGAATGACAGCTATTCAGATTTGTTCATTATAATCCACATTAAGCCAACAACATCATGATGAAGCAGGTTTTAACACACAATCATACATTAACCCTGTCAGAAGCTATAACTCAGACTTTCTTGCCGCAGGATGCTTTTTCATTTTAATCTGTCTGATGGGAGAGGACTGCGTCACAGAAAATGACTAAAGAGGTTTTTCACACGCCAGCAAATAACACACACTCACTGCTGCACACATACAGCAAAGGATAATAGTCTGTCACAAACGGAGACTGTCTCACTGACCTTCGTAGCCATAATCATTGGTAAAAGGGCTTAGCATTTAACTTGCGGAAATTAAGTTTTGTGGTGATCTGAAGGTCCTCAAAATACTCATTTGGAGGAATTCTCTTCACTGACTACAGCTCTTGACTCCTATTCTCAATTTAAGGGATGTAAGAGATGGATACCAATAAGAGGCATAATGAGTGTTTAAAAAGAACACACGAATCCTTAAGCAGGTCAACTGCCATAATTTCTGAGTTTATTCTGTATCTCAAAACTGCAGCTGACAATACTTAATTGCTTGTTTATTTGCCAAAAACTGGAATCAGGAACTAAATACAGTAGTGTGCAAAATGACAGATATTCTTACAGCATCAGACACTTTTTAATCATGAGCAAAGTTTAATTGCATGACTGTCATAACTACAAAACTTTAACTTTCACTTCATACAAATACAAGCCATAAAAGTCACTAAAGAAGCCTGGCTGAAAGAAAACAGCTAAAACTAGAGGCAACTGATTTAATGTGTCTGCCATTTCCACTTTGTTCACCGTTTGGCTTGAGTGCCTTTGTAAGTGGATTCATGAAGCTTTAATCATTTTAATGGCTGCCAAGAAAAGGTTTATCTCTTGAAGTGGCCTTCATATCATTAATGGGAGAACACCGAGCAGTTCTACAAAAGCAATGTTGCAGAAACCGATGGTGAGAGGAAAAAAATTCCCATTCCGGAATTAAATTGAAATACTCAATTTTAACTTACCCTCCCTCCCCAAAAAAAATCATAATGCTGTCCTCTCCCAACAGCACCATGAAAGCCTACGAAAGCTACATTAAACTTGTCTTTATTACCCACTCATGCCTGTTATGTTTTACTGAAATCATGACGGCTCAATTTTTATCATACCAGGAAAATCCATATATGTTAATTCAAGACAGTTTCATAAACATTTACACCAGATGATTTATCTCTTAAAGATAAATTTACTATTAAGTAGGTAAAAAAATGTCAAGTCCAGTACAAGACATAAAGGTAAGAGATCATTCCTGCCAGAAGCCATTGCCTTCTGGAACAAGACAATACCATCTTATTAATTACTATTGTTAATTTTTTTTACTTTACATATGATATGTTAATATAAATAATAAAATAGGTTTATTATAGATATAATTTTTTTTGCCATGGGCTAAGCATGTATCTCATTCTCATTCTTGATATGATCTACCCATTACACATTGGCTATAAGTATATTTTTATATTTCGCACAGAAAAGGTGTCAGCAGAGGATATTTTCAGCATGTCACAGAACATAATGGCCCTGATTTCACTGCTTTGCCACAGCTGTTTTTCATGGTAACTACACCTGATGAAAAGGGCAGAAAACAAAGCAGGTTGTTACAATCCCCATTACAGCTCTGCATGACTTGAGTAAACAATATCTGTGCATGTCAAGCTGAATATGTTTCCAGCTTGCAGACACTGCTAAAGATTGTAATCAGTGTAAATAAATCCAAAAGAGTGCTAGAAAGAGTGCAGAACAAACCTCAGTCTCCAAATAACCACAGGAATTAATGTGTTTGAACATGCACACATACACACGCACCTACACACACAAGTACAGTGTGATCTCAAGGTTGTCGTGCAAGAGCTGAGCCTATCGATGGTTTCCAGTGGGTAACCCTTCTCTTGTGATCACGGCTGTGGAGACTCAATGACACCCCTCTGTGTCAGTTTATTGTCACAGTGCTTATTTGTATTGCCACTCATTTTACTGTGGAGTAAGGCAAGGGCAAAGCAATGCGCTGCACCATGGAAAATGAGGAAGAAAAAATTTAAAGTTTAGGGCAATTTAATGCAAATATATTGGCAGGATTCTTGAATTATTACAGCAGGCAATGTCATCAAAACTCAGGTGTCCAGCAAGACATTACAAAGAAACTGTAAAAACAGCTTCAGTGGAAAGTATTTTAAAGAAGTATCAGCAACCTAGCTTGAGCTAAGTAAAATACAGAGTCTTGGTTTGGGTCTTCCACTGCTAATGCTACAAATATTTAAGCTTGTGGGAAATGGGTGAAATATTAAATGAGTGTCAAAAGAGAGTGATCTCACAGAACGACAGCTGTGCTGTAAGTAAGTATGGATACATCCTCCTCAAGAATCCATGAAACCAAGTGTGGGATTCCCAAAGGATCAATTTTAGGCTTTTTTTTAAAAATTCTTTTTAACTGTTACATGTTGCCTTTTGGGGATGTTATCAGGAGACACAGCCTAGCTGTGATTTTAACAGCTATGCTGATGATACACAGCTTTACATCGAAGTCTCCTAATGACCTGGAGCCAGTTAACATCCCTTTGAACTGTCTTTTAGACATAAAGTCGTGGATGGCAGAAAACTTCTTACAGCTTAACCAGGACAAAACTGAAGTTTTATTTATCGGTCCTGAAGACACGACAAATATTTCAAAATTACAAAAAAGGGGGAAAATAGAGACAATAATGAATCTCTCTCACAATTACAAATAATAAAAAAAAAAGCTGCAAGCTCTTTCTTTGAGCCATTATCTTTAAGCAATAACAATTTATTGACTGCAAATACTTACAGTACATCACCAAGAATTTATAAAAGAAAATAAATAAATACAGGAACTAATTAACAAAATAAGGAAAACTAAACACACGTCATACTTTTAAGGTGGAAGTTTTTGGTTAATTTATGTTAATTCTGAATTCAATGTTTAATTCATCATTTCAGAGTGAGACTGCTCTAAATATGCCTAAACACACAGTCTGAACAAAGTGTTTAATGCTCACATTCTTTCTTTATAAATGACATGTTATATGTATATAACATGCATATTGTGTCTTTATGAAACTGACTCCAAGAGATGATCTCCAATGAGGAGTTTTCTAAAATGTCAGTGGAGGTCATAATATTTTTCTCATGGTTATTTTTTTTAAATAAAATGTATAAGAAAAAATAGAAGAAATACATAAAACATAAATTTTCTATAGTTTTTTGCTAAAGATGTTGTTTCTATATTAAATAAAAACCATAAACAGTCTTCGTTTCAAACTTTATCTATTATCTGCTATTTAATTCCTTTTATTCCCCTGGCTAAAGCAGTAGTGGACTGCACTTACCTTTGCATACACAATTAAGCCTACAGTCGAAGCCTGTGAGTAAGTGTACAAGACCTGAAAAGCTTTACCTTTTAAAGGTTTCACACTTTCAGCGTCCCATTAGAACTAAACTATTTTTTGCATAAATGATCAATGGAAACCTGAATCTCTTCAGCTTTAAACATGTGCGCAACATTTTGAGGTCTGACCTGAAATGTGCTATTTGAACAACCAGGACCACCACATATCTTGCATGCACATTATAGGTCTGCACAATAAATGTTACAAATGAGAGTTTGCATGGGTGGAAAATGCACATGAAGCTAAAAAACAGGTCTCATAACACTTTCCACAGATGGTTTGCTCTATTTTGTCCAAGGAAGGAACAGATGCAGTGCTTGACATTTAGAGAAAGGACAATTTTAGCAATAATAAAAAAAATGATAAACATATATATATATATATATATATATATATATATATATATATATATATATATATATATATATATATATATATATATATATATGAATAAATAAAAGAAGAACTTTTGGTAGAAATATAGCCAGCAGACAAGGAAAGAGCAAAAACAAATAAATTTGAATATCACCTCCGTTTCCGATAAGTGAATAAAGCTGCAAAAAGATAGAAGAAGAGGTAAATGTCATCAGAGAGAGACAGAAAAGTACCTCACCTCCCTTCTTTCAGGTTTTACCTTATAATAAGATAAGACCCTGAGAGAGCTCTAAACCATAGCAGATGGGGTAAAGCCAGAAACAGAATCCCTGAAGCGAGCCCAGGCAGATGTCACAGGCCACAAGAAAACTGCTGCCAATGTGAAACCAGGTCAGGAGGGACAACATTAAAAACAAACCATCCTTGACCACAAGTAATCGTCACATTTGTCTCATTTGAAAGACAGTAAATGCCTGCTCAGAGCAAGAGCATCATTTATAGCCAGAAAAAATACAATTAATTTTCATGCAATAAAAAAACAAAACAAAACTATTTTGGACTTCCAGCATATTATGGAACTGATTTCTGATTATCGAGGTTATACTGTAAATGTAAGCAGGTTGAGGGAAATTTAAAATATTTATTGTGGACATGCCCACAAATACAATTATGCATAGAGCACAGAAGGAAATTCAAAATGCATGGCATATATTTACTCATCACAAGTCTCCTCTTGCATCTGTAGGGGTGAAGCTTGTCAAAAGTCTTGTAAAAGACTGGAGGAATAACAGTACACTAGGGGAAAAAATAAGAAAAATGGAAAGTCTGAATAAAAACATATTTTTGCAAACAGGCAAGCATCAGCTGTAATAAAGCAGACTGGAGAAAGAAAATGAGCACTGCAAACCTATTCAACTGCAAAAAAAAAAACCCCACCTTGCCTGTGGTATCGTCTGTAACCTGATATCAAATATTTGGAACAATAAAAGAAGTGAGCAGAGAGGAGGGGATTAGATAGGGGGGGTAGGAGAACAAGAACTTCCTGTACAAGAAGAAAAACCACACAATATTTTATTTTAAATCGACTGCATTACAGCTGAAATTGAATGTGCATGTGTGTGTGTGCATGTGAGTGTGAATAAATGCACGCTCCAGTTTAAAAGCTCCAACAAACTTCCAAATAGTTTCCATAATCCCTCATTTCCTGCTGTGTTAGCATCCAAGAACATCAAATGAACGAGACGCCTGACAGGTCTCATTCTCTCCTCCTCATATGTCATCCCATCAACCCCCCCCCCTCACCCCATACGCTCTGACTTCTTTGCCCAAATCCTTCTTTTATCTCCTCACATTTCTTCTGACTCAGCCGCTCCTGCTGTCACCTCTGTGTTTGTCTCGCTTCCTGCCACATCCTTTTTACATTTCACCTCAGACCTCTTTGTGTGCTGCATTTTTATGAATGACAATAGACTGTGCATGGTCTTTGCTGATGGAGCAATTTTGGATTATCAGGCACTATCTGCCATATAATTCTTTACAGACCTGGGCAGGTGTCAACTCCCATTACGTTACATAGACAGCTTACATATTTATAGAGTGAGATGCATTAATCAGGATTGATTTGATAGAACAAATATATTATCAGAAAAGTGAATTAAGACAGTAAATTACAAGTCGATTTGTTCTTTTGGAGTTTTCTTGTTCATTTATGATTTAAAAACAACAAGGACATCCGTTCTCAAAATGTATCGAGTCTGGAATCTGTGGTGTACATCCATGTCGTTTTCTTCACAGCTTGTAATGAAGCAGCAACAAAAGCCTGACGCATGTTGCTTGAGGGCAATACACAGTTTTTGTTTTATTAGAATTTAAATCTGATGTGGCAGTAGAGCAGGTCATACTCAATCAACTCTTAAGTCTTAGTAACGCACTAAAAAGCATGTGATGAACCTTTGGGCATAAACATCATGGTCTGAAAGCTGTGAAATTTCATTGGTTGAAGAAATTACTTTTCAGAAGCTGGCATTAGTTCTGAGTTGATTTGCAGGGTACAGTTAAAAAGACCTCCTACTAAACTCTTTCTTTTTGACCTCACTGGAAGGCTTCCAAGGTTAAGGAGAGGCAGTAGGAGAAATTTGGAAGAGTTTAAGAAAAAGACATGTCACTGCAACAACAATTGAACCACATTGACCTTAAACTGCGATGCAGGTTTGCAGCACTGAAACAACAGATGTTCAATAAATATTCTACAAAAAGTGCTTTGGGTCCTCTTTCTATTTCAATCTGATCTCAGTGTTGCACAGAGACCACACACTCAAAGGCCACTTTATTAGGTACATCTTGCAAATACTGCGTTCTAACACATCCCAAAAGTGCTCTATTGGATTGAGATTTGGGGACTGTGAAGCTCATAGCACAATGAACCGATTGTCATGTTCAAGAAACCAGTTGGAGATGATTTGACCTTTGTGACATGATGCATTATCCTGTTGGAAGTAGCCTAAGTTAAGAAAACTTAGACAACTTTATTAGTCCCATCAGGGGCAATTAGTTTGAGCAGCACAACATACAACAACAACTATACAGTATAGTATAGTATATATATATATATATATATATATATATATATATATATATATATATATATGTATATATGTAAAAGACATTAAAGTGATAAGTGCCTATCATACTACAGTGTAAATGTATAATATTAGACACTTCCAGGCAATTTCTCTCAGTTAGGATGATGCTTAAGCACAAAAGACCATTCAGCCACACCTTCAGTCTATATTCAACCAGAAACAGTCCAATGTTTCAGTCTTAAAGGCCCACAGTATAGGATACTGTGATATTTAACATAATAAACTACAATTTACAACATTAATTTAGGAAACACGCTTATCCAAAGCAAGTTAAAACTAAGGAGCACAAGGTGGATACTACCACGACCATATGTGAACTGGGGGAGCTGGGGATCAATCCAGCAACCTTCCAATTAAATGAGTCACATGCTACCTCTTGAGCTCCAGCTGGCTGTAATAAACCGTGGCTTACCTCCCTCTTTCTAACATGCAAAGAAAGTTATGGTGATAATAATAAAAAGGCCCACGTTGAGCTAGTGTATGGTTTGTGCATTCATTCAATTTATTTGGAGAAGTGAGGATGACTGTATCTTTGCTTGTTCTGACATAATGGAAACACATCAGCTGTACTCAAATATAAACACAGTTATGAATAGTATTTTGCGTTTTCTGTCAAGAGACTGCATTAAATGTTACAAACAGGAACATTCATGCCAGTAAGCCACCTCTACCTTGTTAATCCCCGACTCAAAATAACATCTTGTGTCTGAAACAGATCCAGCAAAAGACCATCCATGGACTCTAGCAAAAACAACTCTTATTAAAGTGTCTGTCAATAAAATATTTCTGGATGCAATCTTGATGCTTTGGCTTGTGCATATTTTTCGGTCAGTGTTCTTGCTCCAGCCGTTTTTATCTGGGCCACGTCTCTGAGCACTTAACACCTTCCTACTGGACACTTCAGGTAATGTGCAGCTCTGGGATACGATGCCGCTGCTGGGTAAGTCTTTTGCAAATTGATTTGAACTTTTTCTTCTCCATATGTTTTTGTGACCCTGATGACTGCTTTCAATTAAATATATATATATAAAAAAGTTTTATTAAAACAAATCTGTTACAGCAGGATTCAATTAACACTTCAGTACAAAATATTTATCTTTTTTTCATTCCAAGACACAATAAAGAAGCTGGAGCTTTCCATGTTCCATGGTCTTTTTATGTGAACTCTGTCTTTACCTGGGTCGATGACGGGAATCTAGGAATAGTGCAGAGCTGTCACTGCCTACTAATCACATAAAATTATCAGGTAAAATGTACTGCAAGGTAAAATTCATAAAATTTCAAGAATTCATGTGACATATCAGCATATATTTTAAAAATAGTGCACCAGAAATGATATCATTAAAGAATGTGCCCTGAGCTAGAGTGGAAATTCCACATCCAATTTTAATATACGTATGAATGAAAGATTATGGGTATAGATTTATAGATCTAGCTAACAGCACAACAACTTACACACACACACGAACACACACACACATACACACTGTATTTAGCCCGTTTCTTGATGGGAGGCTGGTGTTAATAATTGAAAATTAATATTACACACCAAGGGTGAGCTCAGCTCTCATAGTATCTCCTAATGAGTGGGGAGAGATGGTAGGAGTGTGAGATAGCAGGGAAGTGGATAAGAGTAAATTGGGCAGTGGTAAAAAAAGGAAATGCCACTAAGAAATAAGAGACAGTGTGAATTATAGCAGTGTGAGAGTTAAACCAACTAAGTCTCAGCGACTGTACACAACAATCAGAGATTACTGGAGTCACATTAGCCTCTCCTTTAGTGTCATTACTGCAGTACATTCCTAACATTAGACTGAAACATCAACAAATGTTCTTGCTTGAGTTACAGCAAACATCCTTGTCAGGATGGTGAAACCTGAAATTTAGATCCAAAACATACAGACACAAGTTCCCATATTGGTGGAATTAGTGTGTTTAAACAGGAAGCCACGTACAACAAAAACACAGACCTCCAGGAGTACACAGATGTCGTCACTCCCTACACTACCAAGTGCACTGATGATGTAACAGTACTCAAGACCATCACTGTTTGGGCCAATCAGAAGCCATGGCTGACAGGAAGGGTCCACAGGCTGCTGAAGGCTCGGAACGCTGCCTTCAGAGCAGGAGATGAGCAGGGCCTGAGGACAGCGAGGGTCAACCTGTCACGTGGCATCAGAGAGGTAAAGAAGCAGCACTCCAGGAGGATAGCTCATTGCTTCAATGACAGCAGAGACACAAAGAGTCTGTAGTGAGGGATAAGGACCATCATGGACTACAAGCCCCAACTTCAGACTTGTGACAGCTCAACCTCTCTGCTAAATAAGTTAAATGACATCTTCACTCATTTTGAGGCACACAACAGCACACCTGCACAGAAGTCTCCACCCCGTCCTGGCGAACAGGTGTTGACACTGTCCCCGGACAGTGTGAGGAGGACACTCAACAGGATCAATGCTCGCAAAGCTTCTGGTCCTGATAACATGCCTGGTCGTGTGCTGAGGGACTGGGCTGAGGAGCTCACAGATGTCTTCATGGACATCTTGTACATCTCGCTGCACCAGGCTGTTGTCCCCACGTGCCTCAAAACCACCATCATACCTGTCCCGAAGAAGTCGTCGCCCTCCTGTTTCAACGACTACCACCCAGTAACCTTCATTCCCATTCTTATGAAGTGCTTTGAATGTCTAGTGTTGAAACACATAAAGTCTGTCCTCCCACCCTCCCTGGAACCCTTCATATCGGTCCAACCGCTCGACCGACGAGGCCATCTCCACTACCCTCCACACAGCCCTCACACATCTAGACATAAAAGACTCTTATGTCAGAATGCTGTTCATAGACCTCAGTTCGGCATTTAACACAATCATCCCCCAACAGCTCATTCTGAAACTGGATCAGTGGGGAATTGGCAGGAACACATCAAGCATCACCACATTGAACATGGGGGCCCCTCAAAAATCTCTGCTAAGCCCCCACATCTTCACTCTGCTGACACACGACTGCATGTTGTCACACAGCTCCAACCTCCTCATCAGACTACAGGAACGAGGTGAACCGCTTGGCCTTGTGGTGCGAACAAAACAAGCTCTCTCTGAATGTGGAGAAGATGAATGAGATTGTTATGGACTTCAGGAGAACACTCCCCCAGCATGCACCTCTGACCATCAGTGGTGCTATGGTGGAGAGAGTGAGCATCAACATGTTTCTGGGTGTGCATGTGACTCTCCTGGACCATCAACACCACATCACTGGCCAAGAAAACCAACCAGCTCCTCTACTTCCTCTGCAAACTGAGGAAAGCGAGAGCCCCGGCCCGCATCATGTGCACCTTCTACAGAGTCACCATTGAGAGCGTCCTGACCAGCGGCATCACCATTTGGTATGACGTCTGCTCCACATCTTGCAGGAACACCCACTTCGTGAGAGCAGCTGAGAAGATCGTTGGTGCCTCTCTACCCTCCCTCAAAACATCTACACCCCTCGCCTCACCCATAAAGCCCTCTGCATTTCGAGATACTTTTACCAGACCATAAGCTAACTCAATCTTCTTTTTTGCACTGTAACCATAAACATATATTACACTGACTATAATTTGCCTTGTATTATAATGCTTATTTACTTAGTGATAGTACTTGTTTTGTTTGTTTTGTTTATTGGCTTTCATTTTTGTACATCATCACACCAAGGTTTGAGAGAACCATAATTTTGATTCTCTGTTTGTCCTGTACATGCTGCAGAACTGGCAATGAAACTGGCTTTGACTGAATTGTGGCGGCAAGCAGGCAGCAGGGACATTGCAGGAATAGATCTTAACTTGATGTGGGAATCATTCCATCGCTAAATAACAACATCCATCACAGCATTTGCAGTAGAAAGAGCCATAATTACAAGTTTTATTGGCAAAAGACCTAGAAACTGATGTTTGCAACGACTTTTGGGATTATTTGGATTTATGCACAGTTTGGAAGCTCGGTCACATTAGCTTGTTTTTTTATTCTTAGCTTCAAATCCGCAATCCTTTCAAGGCATATACAATACTCACAAAACCTTAGGGAGATTTGACATTTTGTATGATGTCAGAATAAACCTAAAATCAATTATTTTTTTTCATAGGTGAACTCAAGTTGACCCTCTTTAAACTTTTAAATGCACATGTACAACTTTTCAATGTTTAAGTCCTTATGTTAAATCAAGCCATTCTATAACAAGATGGTTAACAACAACAACAACAACAACAACCTTCACAATAGTCTGAACCAGGAATGGAGCACTAAATGTTCTGCTTCATTGACAGCTTGGATTTCCATCACATGATTCCACTGAACTGAACTGTCCTACAATCATGATATAACATCAGTGTAGCATCAATTTTTTTACATTTTCTTTAACTTTAACCCAAAAGTTGAATATTCCTAACTTTTAGTGAGTAGTGTACCTGCTATGTAAAAATAACACAATGAACATAATATGCTTGAGGTTCTGATAATATTTTCACATATGTGCTATTTTCCATTAATACGGTAGCAATTAAATGTGTCAGTGTTATGTGTAAATTAACCCTCTGATGCTTTCGGGTACACGACAGAGATTTTATCAGGTCAGACAAAATAACTCATAGGTGTAACTTTCCCCATGGCATGAGTGTGATCTTCAGCACTCGTGTTAACAGCGAGGCACACAGTGGAAGTAACTTAATTTAGCATGCAACCACTTGTTAATAAAAATCTGACAGATGGCTGTTGACCAAACTTTCTTTTGTTTTGGTTTAGCTGAAGCACAACCACTGTCAATTTGCATGAGGTCAATCTATTATTTGTTGACAAGCAGTGTCAACTATAGTCCACTGCATTTAGAAAGCTGGATGAACTCTGATGAGTCCTATTCCCACTAACTTAAAGAGCATAGAGCAAGTTTCTTCTTCATGACTTGTATGATGCTGGCCTAAAAGAAATGTAATTACAAATTCACTTCTATTAATGGTACAGATTTTTTAACAGCATAATGAGGTGTGGATATACGTATATTAGAGAGACAGAGTCCAGGCCAGTGTTGTTTTCGTCAGCGATGACGATGATGAATTTATTTCGTTGACGAACCTCTTTTTTCATGACAATAATGAGACGGTGACGAGCTAAAAATGGTTCTCTGATTACGAAAACATGACGAGACGTTTGTGAGATTTCGTTGACGAGACGAGAATGTTTAAGGACTCATTGTCCGACATTAAAAATGAACATTTCTGCCTATTGTGAGCGCAATCTGTCAGTCAGCAATGCTGCTGCACCTTAGCCAGGCCCACCACCAGACATGCAGCGCACACACAGACAAGTGGTTTATTCATTCATATGTTAACCTTTCCTGTTTTCCTCTTCTGACCGTAGTCGGAAGAAAAGGGGGAGAACCTTCTTCTCCAGGGCAGAAGTAGCGTTCGCTTCGGGGTTAATTCCCTAAGCTCCTCTCTACACTTGTTAATGAGGTGAAACACAAGGAAAGGAAAGCAGCGGTTGCGCTGAGAAAAGGCTTTATTACAAGTCCTTGTTCATACTTTTTACCCGACTTCTCCGCCCTTTTCTATGGCAAGCCAAAAGGGTAAAAAAAAGTCCTAATTTTCACGCAATAGCATGTAAAAAATGCGCGTTTGTTTGGGGAAAAACGCGCGTATAAAGCTTGCACTCCCGTTTCCCAGTGTCTTTGAAGGCGCGCATCCCGTTTTGAACGCACGCATCCCGTTTTGAACGCACGCGCTCGCACGTCCTGTTTTGAACGCGCTTGCGCGTCCCGTTTTGAACGCGCTCGTGCGTCCCGTTTTGAACGCGTCCAAAACTCTGGCAGACAAGGCTGAATGATCGCTGATCCACAAGAACTGTTTATCAGCACCGTCAGATATATCTTTTGCCAACCCAGCACCATTACCTCAGCACTATCTGTTTGGCTGAAAAGGTTGGCAAAAGATATATCTGATGGTTGGCCAATACACTCATGTTAGAAAAAAAAGAAAAAGGAAACATTTATATACATCAAAATAAACACAAAAATATATTTGGTAAAGTGAAAAGGCTTTAAATGCTTTATTACTAATTACACAAAGGATTTTGTAAAGGCATGCTTTGTCTCTAATTGCTAAATAGACAACGGTTCTAGTGAAGGCTGCTGATAAACAGTTCTTGTGGATCAGTGATCATTCAGCCTTGTCTGCCAGAGTTTTGGACGCGTTCAAAACGGGACGCGCGAGCGTGTTCAAAACGGGACGTGCGAGCGCGTTCAAAATGGGACGAAGCCACTGAGAAACGGGAGTGCACGCTTTTTACGTGCGTTTTTCCCAAACAAACACGTGTTTTTTATGTGCTATCGCGTGGAAATTAGGACGTTTTTTGACCCTTTTGGCTTGCCATACTTTTCACTCACGATGTGCGTTTCCCTCCACATGCACATTCTCTAACGCTCACACACACACTGAGTTGGCTGAACTACACACACAGCAGTTAGACACATCCCATAATACTTACATGAATCACTACGGCAGCGTCGACGAAGGGGTTTGGTGAAAGCAACGAATTGACATATGGACATATTTTAACTATAATCCATCATATTTTCATTGGCAGACCAGGTCAAGTTGAGCATGTGTTCCTCATCCATTGCTCATATTTCGGGCATGTGTATGTTCAGGGTGCAGTATTACACTTCAGAAAATTCTCAGAAATAAAGCCACAGTTACCAAAGTAAGGATGTTGTAGCTCTTTGCTTTGTAGGAGTAATTGATTACAGTATTTGCTGTTGGTTGGGAAACCTTCTAAGTCTAAAACCATTCATTTTAATTTTGTAATTATTGATGTAAATAATCAAACAACAAGCTCACAATGTGTTGCTATATATTAAACTTATAGATCAGCTATTTTCTTGTCTGACATTTTTGTATGATGAAGCAGGGCATCAATTCATGAAAAAAGGTGAAATATAGAAATAAAAGGTTTCAGCCCAACAGCAATTAGGTACAGCACAGCAACATTGCATCCCTGTTGATGGGAAAGTCTCAGCTAAAGCTATCAGTCTGGTAAAGTATCTGGTTATTATGCTAAAGCATTAAGGTTAACTTGTTTTATGAAATGCAATTCTTGTTATGACCTGTCAGCCTTGATTCCACTTTTTAATACGTATTGACCTTAATTAATTTGTTAAAACTAATACTTTTTTTATTTGACTAAAACTGGACTAAAACCTTTTTGAGTTTTCATTGATTAAGACTAGCCTAAAACTATCAAACTTAGACATGACTAAAACATGACTAAAACTAATAGGCATTTTTTCCATGATGACTAAAACTAAGACTAAATCTGAGATGCCTACCAAAAACAACACTGGTACAGACTTAGATGGTTTGGGCGTGTGTAGAAGAGGGATAGTGAATCAATAAGGATCCAGAGGTTGGAACTACTGGGCAGGAGGCCTAGAAGAAGATCAGAGAAGTATATATGGATGTATTGAAAGAGGACATGAAGCTAGTCGGTGTAAGAGAAGAGGATGCAGAAGATAGGGTTCGATGGAAGCAAATGATTTGCTGTGGCAACCCCTGAAGGGAACAATCGAAAAGAAAAAAAAACAAAAAAAACCAAAAAAAAAAAAAAAAAAATTTTTAAAAGCATTAAACTGGCATTGCATTCACACATTTTTCACACAGTAATAGCAAAAATCTGAATCATATGGCAAGCCAAAAAAAGCTCATCTTTGTATGACAACTCATTAAAGACCTGTCATGTTTTGGTAATTGCATTTAAACAGGAGGGGGTATAAGATGCCAAGTAAGTGTGGTCAGAGAGCTGAAATTCTAATTAGCTCTAATTTATCGATGGAGTTCATCAAGAGAAATCAACATTATCAAAATGAGGTCATTTAACAGTCCTTGTGTTAGTTTCCAGTCTGCTGAACCTGCAACTAATGACTTCTGCTTTACTTTAATTTCAAAAATCTAAGGCCATATGAAATGTATATACCTCTTATTATTTTTGCAAATTGACAGAAATCTCATCCATATTCTGTTTTTCCCAACACACAACAGGGTCCTAGGTTACTCATTTCATATCATACAGGGTTAAATTAAGAGAAAACAGCTAAAACAAAATTTCCTTCTCACTATCCTTGCCATTTAAAGAGGCTTTTAGATATAGTATTTGTCCCTTGGCTCTCTGAACATACATGTGTACTGTGTCTGATCTGATCTCACAACAATATAAATTATTGATTAACTTAAAAAAAAATTTTGTATAATATAATCTTCTTGTGCCAAAGTTATTTCAGCTCATCCAGACCCCCCTGGAGTGCAATAGCTTAAAAAATTGTGTCTTCATTTTAAATTTAAGCTTGGAATCAAAACAACATGAATCACTAAAGAATTTTAGTTTTTCAAGCAAGAGCAAAAACAACCTCTGGATGCAAGAAAAAAAGAAAGAAAGAAAAAAAGAAAAAGAAATCCTCCGTTGGGCCAGCAAGACTGTAATGGCTGACAGCCTAAACTCTTTCTTTATAGAAATATCATACATTTTTCATCATAGAAAAGCTTTGAACCCAAGTGTGGGGCACCATTTCAATGAACTTCTAAAGAGCCTAAGTGTCACTCGAGAATGGCACTGCCCTGACTTAAGCTTTCCCCGAGCGAGTTGCATTTAAATTTTGGCACAGACACAGATTTATACAGTCAAAACAAACATAAAAACCAGAGGAAGGAAGTATTACCAAAAACACTGCTGCAACACCAGTGCATATACTGTACATGCAGCAGTCACATATATGAGAAAAAAGGAGAAAAAAAAAGTGATATTCCTAATTTTTGGTTTCAAATTCTGGTCCTTCCCTTCAACCCCAGAGGGAAATCAGTACTTCTAGGCTTTTAAATATGCATGTGGTTAATTATGCATCTTGTTATCACTGGATAATCTGCATAAGACTCTCATGTATTAAGTCCCCAACATTACCATTCAGAGGGCCATTTCACAGGTGTGCCAAGTAAATATACTGTACGACACATTGTAGCTTGGCAAACACACGCGCACACACACACACAAAAAAACAATAAGTTGATAGACAAGGCTGGAAATGCACAAACACACACCTATTTCTACACTCACAGCTACATGTTCAAACAAGCAGACACATGTGCTCGCTCAGGTGTAAAGAGTCCCAGAAATGTACACATGCACATACAGACATTGACAGCGGACCCCCACCAAGAGGCAGACGCATTATGCAACCCCAGTGACAGAAGGTCCAGGTTTCTCTCGTATGGGTGGCAGTTTGCTCTGTGCCAACTCATTAAGAGTACAGCTGGCCATACAGGTTGGGTCGGGTAAAACCACATGGGGCCCTCAGATGAGCGTCTGCCTGGATATTCATGTAGTGCTTGAGAATAGAGAAAGCTCTTTGGGGCACATTATGCATCTTTAACAAATGAAACCTGTTCAAACTGCAGCTTCATTTGAATGAAGCAAATTAGGCTACTGTTAATCCCTGCTTCTAATCCCTGTTCAGCAACAGGCTGCTGCGTCCAAAGTGCAGGACCAGCAGACTGAGAAACTGCTTTGTTCCCCATGCCATCAAACTGTTTAACTCATCACTAGGGGGAAGACGGGTGAACAGAAGAGTAGAGAAGAGGCCTGCTCGACCCTGATAACATAACAAGAATGATAAACCATGTGCAATATATTCATAACAATTAGGTACACACATGTATATGACTGCATATTGTTACATATATATATATATGATATATATATATATACATACATATATATATCATATATACTAATAATAATCACATGTACATTCAGTTTTCTTTATTAATTTAATATTGTTAATCCATTCACTTTTACATTTTCATATTGTGTGTTCTCATTCTACAGAATACTGAAGTTACAGTTTTCATTGTGTATGTGTGTGTGAGGTCAGACTGACCACTTTCTTCCCAGAACTCTGATATGGCAGAGTTGAGACTGGTTTTCGCACCTGCTAGATAGCAATAGTTGTTTGGGATATCAGCTTGTTGTGGTATGTGGGCTTTGTCTGAAAACTGGAAGAAAGTGGTGCCACTCAGTCGTCTCTTCCTCAATTATTATTTTGCTGTTTGACCTTCAGCTGGGGACCAGCTGAATAAAACAAGTTTCTCTCTGATGAATCATCAGAGTCTCTGCCGACTCCATGCGAGTCGGGACGACAACTCTCTCTTACTTGCAAGTAATTCTTTTTTCAATACTTCTCCTGTAAATAAACCTTAAACCTTATATACTTTTACTCATTCCAGACTCTTGGTAATATATATATATATATATATATATATATATATATATATATATATATATATATATATATATATATATTATATATATATATATACACACACACACACTCCTGGTGAGAGGGTTCCACACCTGTATTTTTCCCACATTCTTTCTTTAAACTTGCAACAGCCCAGCTGCTTTTTGCATCAACGTGTCTGCTCTTGTGACTCTCTGGTCGTCTCTGTTTGTGCAGCGACGCCTGTCATGATCAGCTGATTGGCTTTTTTTCTTGTGTTGCGTTTGTTTATCGTTGAGTTGAGAAGGAGGAAACTTAAACATATTTACCTCAAAGTATTGTTTTTGGCAGGACTTTTTCTATCACAGTGGTTGGCTGGTGGTAGACAGGGTTTATCTAGAAAAGTTTTGATGGGGGGCCCAGCAGGAGCACATATGAATTTTCATATTTTTTATGAAATATTGAACTAATTATTACAACTAAAGTAATCATTTAGTGTAAAAAAGTGAAGAAAAACGTGTCAAACAAACCACCAATGATCTCGTTTATCAGCAGTTGTTTACTTTGGGTGATGCTGCTGTAGGACTTTTATCACTGCTGCACAAACAGTCACACTTCAGCGATAAAAGAAAAAATGTGTTTTCATCCAGATCATCAGTTTAATCAGAGTTTCTTCTTCAATGTTGGCTGTTTAACTTCAGACGTCACATCTGGTGGTTTTATGAATACATATATACATTTTATATATATATATATATATAAAATGTATATATTTATAATTGTCCCCTCGCCCTCTGTGGGCGATCTCTTATCCATCCGAGCTCGGGTCCTCTACCAGAGGCCTGGGAGCTTGAGGGTTCTGCGTAGTCTCTTTGCTGTTCCTATGACTGCACTCTTCTGGACCGAGATGTCTGGGGTTTGTTCTGGGATCTGCTGTAGCCACTCTTCCAGTTTGGGGGTTACTGCCCCGAGTGCTCCAACGACCACGGGCACCACTGTTGCCTTCACTTTCCAGGCCTTCTCAAGTTCTTCTTTCAGGCCTTGGTATTTCTCCAGTTTCCCATGTTCCTTTTTCCTGATGTTGCTTGGTATTGTGATGTCAACCACAACAGTTTTCCTCTGCTGTTTGTCCATCACCACAATGTCTGGTTGGTTTGCCATTACTATTTTGTCGGTCTGGATCTGGAAGGATCTGGAAGGACCTTAGCTCGGTTATTCTCTACCACCTTCGGAGGTGTTTCCCACCTTTACCTCGGGGCTTCCAGTCTGTACTCCGCACAGATGTTTTGATGACAGAAACATGGCGTCCGTGTCTCCCTTCCCTGCTGCAGCGGTGCTTCTGATGTAATCAGGAGAGAGCGGGTTTATTAAAATGAAGAGACGTTTTCTGTCTGGAACGTAAGAAAGAAGAAGAAGAATCGACTTTTCTCTTTGTCAAAATGCATGCAGATGGACAGAACATCGTGATTTTTGGACGGGAAACTTTTTATGTATTATTATTTTTTTTAATAAATATGGTTTTAATTTATGCAAGACAGCAAAGGTAAGACATACTTTCTCACTTTTACAAACGTGCAGCATAAATCGGGTCTTCTTCTGCCTCTGGTTCGGTGAATCTTGGTCATAGCAAGATGAAACTTAAAGCTGTGGAATCTGTGAGATGTGAGGTTTCAGTAGAGGAGTCGTTTGTTCGTGTTCATGCTGTGGGGTGGACACGGGGAGACATCTTTTGTGTTTACATATTTTTCAGACTTTGTGCAGCTGCTCTTTAAATTGTTTGTTGTCTTAACTGTGTTTGGTGGTGATAGAAATGGTTTTACTGAGCTGGTAGCTAAGATTCTGGACTTTCTGTGGATACCACACATGTTTATAGTTACATCTACAGACCTGACGTTACACCCGGAACGAGATGTTAACCCTTAACTCCCGGTAGCGGAGGCTGCAGGTGCAGTCAAACAAAAAATGAAAGTTTAGAGAATTTATATGCCAGAAATCTGGATAATGAACCACTAAAGGTGCATGGATGGAAGTTATTGTGCATATTGTGAATATTTCTCTCTCCTCACCATCTAGAAGCTGTGAGATTCTCATCCTGCTTTCTGTCTGTTCACCTGATGCTGATATTCATCACATATTGTTCCTTCTGTGTTTAGAAGAAGCCGCTTCACAGCTTTAAATCCATCCTGCTGACTTTTTACCTTTTAGTTAGTAAATCCTGAAGATTTCATCCTTCCTTCTCATAAATATTCGGTTTTATAAATATATATGAAGAAATATTTTAACTGTTGCTGTTTAAAGAGAAAACTGATGCTAAATCTGTTCATGTGTTTAGTTCAGGGGTCTGCAGCCTTTCCAATCCAAAGAGCCATTTTCCCTCAGCCAGTTAAATAAAACTGCTTTAGAGACGCAAATGTTACCAGACTTTTCAAAAAGGAAACTTAATATATATTTTTAATAAAGAGCCACCATAGGATATTTGTATTTTTGAAGAACCACATTTTTAATTTCAATTTTTAAGGTTTTAAAATAAAGGAAACACATAAAACCTTTATAAAAAGAGGATAGACAGACTTTCTTCTAAGGGATGTAGATATTTGTGGAAAATACTGTAAAAGAAAAAAAAAAAGTCCCCGGTTTCCAACCTAATGACAAGAAAGATAGATTTAAAAAAATATTTTAGCCACGTATTTAGATGCATTGTGGAAGGTCCAGAGTCGCAGGTTAAACACCCCTGATGTGTGTTAGTAAACCAAAATTTACTGCATTGTCCTTAGATAGCTGTAGGCCTTCTTTTAAAAGATAGAGAAATTTTGCGTGTAACAATTAATCGCGATTAATCGCATGACATGCTGCGATTAATCGAGATTAAAAATTTTAATCGTTGCCCAGCACTAATATATATATGTATATATATATATATATATATATACAAGAATATTCAGATTATTTTGACAGCCGCTGCAGACTTGAAAAAGGACACTTTGCTGTGTGCACTTCTACGATGCTGTCTTTTTGAATATTAAGTTGGGACTGTATAGTAGCAAATGAATCCTAAGATTAATAACTGTGAACAAGAAAAGACTCACTCAGGTTCCATTTGAGTCCCGTGGTGACTGTTTGGCAGGGCCCACCTACTGGAATGAGGCTGCACCAGTCCCCCTCCAGACCTGTGTTCACTGCAAGTCTGTGGCTGCCCTGTTGGCACACATCATGAATGTGGACATGAATTAGAACGGGTTTGTGCAAACAGGGTAAGGATTATGTAATAAATTAAAAGAAATGCAGAATGAAAAGAGAAAATAAAATACACAGCAAGTGTTCTTAAACTTTTCTTTAAAGCCCTGGTTGACAAAATGTCAGCTTCCCAACCGAGGGATCAATGTTCCTTAAAATAAATTGTTACTTATGTCAGAACTGTAGCCCATTTCCAGCAATTAAAAGAAAGACCGTGCCAATTTGAATTCTTGTCTATTGTACTGTGTATCATAAAGAGTCAAAAGAGTTTGGTATTGAAACCCATAATTAAACTAGTAGCCAGCTTTAAAGTGGAAAAACAGCTAAAGAAATCTCACTTTGATCTAAGCTGACATTTGAGCTACTTTAGAAAAAATATCATTTATTAATGCAGGACTCACAGGTTTAGTGAAAATTATGGTTAACAGGGTTGGAAAACTACAACAGACAAGCAGACCAACACAGGGAAATTACAACAATTTGGCAACAAATAAATGAAACCAAGGGGTCTATTTGCACTGAGGTGAACTAACAGGGAGCAGGTGAAGCAAATTAGCAAAGGAACCAGGTGTGCTGATAAACAAGAAGTGAACAGAACAAGGAAAGGGATAAACCAACCAAATAAAACAGAAAACCAGATAGGACAATAAAAAACAATAGAACAGCAAAACAACAATGATCATGACACTGACAAATTTCATGAAAATGCTCCCCCATAAAAGACAAACATAAACAACATTAGAAAATGCCACATTATCCTTCTGAGTAAATAGGTCTAAGAAAAGAAAAAAAAAAATCCCATAGGTGCAAGACAGTGTCTAACTCTTCATGTTGAATAAGGACTTTGCTCTGAAAGCACTGGCTTCAGCTGATGCTGGAACATAAAAAAGGGTCAAAACATAGTTTCTCTTATTTGAAAATGAGCAAATAAACATGGCAACTTTGCTACAGCACATGAATATGTTAAAAAAAAAGAAAGATGTCTGAAATGTTATAAAAACACATCATAGTTGTCAAGACAATGAATATCTAAATGTAATCATCTATGCTAATGAATTCACACACCCAAAAAAAAAAAACAAAGCTTCATCAGAGTCATCTAAAAAAGCACAGTGACAGAAATACTACCAGGTCAGATACCCCCAATTAACAGTTTGAAAACTTTACTGTGTGACAAGTTTAAAATAGAGTTTGTTTTCTGTTTTTGTTCTTTGCTTTTTGAAGCTGCAGGGCCAGAGGGAAGAAATAATGGCAAAAGAAAAAAAAATCTACATTTTGGAGCTTCTGTTCAGAAAACTACCTGGAGGTTGTTTTCTATACATAAACACAGCATCTTTGTCTAAGATCCTGAGGAAAAAAAAGTACATCCACACATATATGTAAGAGAAGTTTCACTAGAGATATGCCATTTTCTCTGTGTAGGACCCAGTGGGATTAGAACTTTTTCTTTTTTTTTATGTGAAACTTGAAGAGTGTGAATGCAGATGAAACTCTAATACAGCATAAAACAGCTGTGGACATCAAATTTACTTAAATGATCTCACTCAAGTGGCGGCAGACACCAGAATTTGTCACGTTACAGTACATCATTTGTAATTTATTGAAAAAACAGTAGATTAGATTAAGGGAAAAAGCAATAGGATCAACAACATATTTTCTTTTTTGTTTCTTCCAGTCTGGATCATCACATGGCAGCTACATTACACTGTATGGCACTGAGTCACACACCAGCGACTGGATATCAACACACTGCTTGTTTTGGACATGCACCATGGCTGCTGGTGCAAGAAAACCCAAAACGACATAACAAGAGGAAGCAAAAAAATTATTTTTAAAAATAAATAAATAAAAAGAAGTGAAAAAGTAACAGTTGACAAGAGTCAATATCTGACTAACTTTCACTAGTCGGAGAGAACTCGGAGAAAAAACAGATGCTGAATTAGCCTTCGTTAGGGGGTGCCAAAGTGTGAAAACACATCAACACGTGTTCCTTTCATTACAATACATTCAATTAGCAGACGCTTTCATCCAAAGCGACTTGGAGTGGTTAAGCATTAGCATTAAAGGTCTTGCCTAGGGACCCAATTGATGTTAATATTTGTGCCCTGAGGGAATCAAACTCTTGTCTCCCACATAGGAGATGGATGCTCCGCCAACTGAGCTATCCAGCCTACACAAAGAAAATAACCAAAAAGTAAAAAAAAAGATCAGATTTTGGAATCACACCTGAGAAAATAACTCACTGCAGACCGGTTTGTATTAATAAAATTTAAATTTACTCGTGATTATATCTCATTACCAATGAACGAAGCCTATATGGAGGTAGTTAAGTCTTCACAGTTTCTGCTTCACCCATACATGCTAATTGTTTAACTGATTATTTACTTATTCATTTACATGCAATAACCCACTGAAGTACAAGGACACTCTTGTAAAACCACAATTTACTACGGAGTACTGTAAGAATTAAACACATACACAGATCAGCATAGAAACTAAACATTTCTGCTTTAAATACAATGAACACAATTTGCGCTGATTAAAATGCATCTACTGGCTGGAGTGTAACAAATTAAATTGTTTACATTTTAAGCTACTCAGCTGCTGCGGTAACATTTGCTCTATTCATTAATTTGCCTCTGGTAGAGAAGCCGTAACAGTAGCACCTTTAACAAGTGAATTGTGCACATAAATACTTAACAGATGAGCACAGAAAACAGTTTACTTGTAGATTTGTTCTAGATAGTTACTTAACTAACATAAATAAAGAACAGATATATAACAAAAGTGTAAACAAATAAGAATAAACTCACTAAACACAATATCTACAAGAGAAGTGCAAAACACACAATAATTAAAATGAAATAGCTATTATACAGACTATTTATAATTATGATTATGGGTTGTTATATGGGCTTCATTTATTTTAGTACAGAGCACACTGTCTTGGCTCAGTTCTTTATGCTTCATATTTGAATGCCACATCCTTTGCCAAGTTGTTCCAGCACAGAAGTTTGGATGACTTAACACAGCCCAGGTACCACACTTTATCATTTAAATCAGCGACTCCACTGACAAGTTTCACTTCTCAAAAGGGCATGTGGTAAACAAGCTTGTAGTTAGGAGCTCGAGTCTGTGTGCTACAACGATTTATGGCATGGATTGGGCTGATGTGAGCGTTGTGAATCACTTTGCACTTGGCTCTCTGACCAAGACGCAATAGAGCAGACTGTAAAGGAAAACCAAGCACAGCTGATGAACTCAGCAAAAACTTTCCTTTTTTTTTCTTTTAGATGTAAATTTAGCACCACCTTGGGTTTTAGACTGATTTAAACATCCTGTTGTGCAGGGACTTAAACTAAAAAGCCTGTAGTCCGTAAAGTGTTCTTACATGTCATGTAATAAAGATTTGAGAATTGCATATTTACTGCAAATGACATTATAATACTTTGCCACCTTGTTTTGACAACAAGACCTACAAGGAACAAACATATCTTTGGCTCAAACATGATCTGTCAAGATGAAGAAGCCCATCACATTGCAATGTACATTAAATGTCAGGCATTTTTTAAATATTATCTTTTCTAAGTAGCTTTAATGCAGCATAGGTGAAGCTATAGTTTCAGGTGACAAAATCCCCACTTATCAGATTTGCAGAATGTGCATGAATTCTACTCTAACTGCAAAAAAGTTGGGACACTGTGTAAAATGTAAATAAAAATAAACTGAAACAGTATGAAGAGCTCTTTGTTCCCTGTTTTATTCCCAATAGAACATAAATAACATATCAAATGTTGAAACAGACATTTTAGCATGTCATGGAAAATACCAGCTCATTTTGGATTTGATAGCAGCAAAACCTGGAACAGGGTGATATTTACCATCATCTTCTTTTAACACCTGTCTTTAAACATCCTGGTTGTTGGAGTTTTAGGAGAGGAATATTTCCCCATTCTCGTCTGATTCAATATCCTAGCTGAACAGTTCTGGAGCTTCGCTGCCAGATTCTTTTGTTGGTGAAAGGTCTGAAATGCAGAAAAAATTCTCTGAATCTTTGATATCATACACTGTAGGTGGTGGGAAATTTACAGTCGTCACAATTTTACATTAAAGACCATTTTTCTGAAATTGTTTTTTGGTGAACTTTTGCCCATCTTCTGAGAGGCTCTGCCTCTCTTAAATGCCTGTTTTAAACCCAGCCATGCTACTGATCTGTTGTCAATTAACCTAATTACTTGTTATATATTTCTCTGGTTGATTATGATTACTTTTCCAGCCTTTTGTTACCCCTCTTCCAACTTTTTAGAGATGTGTTGCTGCCATCAAATTCAAATTGAGTTAAATAAATAAATAAAAAAAAGGTTAAATGTCTCAGTTGTAATGTTAATATGATGTTTATGTTATATTATGAATAACATATAGATTTATGAGATTTGCAAACAATTTCATTATGTTTTTATTTACATTTTAAACAGCTTCCCATCTTTTTTAAGAATTGGGAATGCAATTTAACTCCAGCATTATTATGTTTTCTATGAGTTTTAGACCCACAGTAACATAACTTAGGATGTTTTGATTTCATTTAATTCTGAATCTGTGTATGCAAAGAACTTACCACTGCATGGGGTAGGTGTGAGGATATTTTGCAAAAGTTGTAAACACTTCCATTACAGATGTAACTTGAATAAATAGCATGGGCCCTTCGAAGGTTGCGCTCACCTTCATGTACGGGCGTCTGCGTTCATCAGTCGCTGGCGAATTGGAGCTGCGTTGACAAACGAGCTTAATTTACCCTCACTGAAGTGAGATTAATTGGAGGTGTCGAGGTATGAAGCAGCAAATGACAACACGCCTTTGGAATAGTGACAAGAAAGATGGGGAGAGTGTATGAGAGAGAGGTTTTCTTATGGTATTACAAGGTGTCATCAGGAAGTGAGGCAGTTAGTTGTTTGTCCTGGAGACCTCGCAAAGAAAAAACACAAGGGGATGGGTTAAAGGAAGGGTGTGTGTGTGTGTGGGGCAGGCAGCGTGCGTTCTCAATGGTGGGTGTTCAGCCCTCTTGTAAACTCAATCAACAGAGGAGCATGGAAAGTGGCTGGCATTGAGGAAAAACAACTTGGGAGCATCAAAAGAGAGCCTTCTGCTCTCACATTCGTAATGGCAAATTGGGACATCACAAGAGCGGAGAAGTGCATGTGTATATTTGTGTGTGTGCGTGTTCTTGAAGTGATTACTTAACAAAGAAACAACATATTCAACACTCCAATCAAGATGGAAGCTGAGCAACGGGAAAAAAAAAGATGGAGAGAGAACTGAAAATGAAGAGTAAGACTGGCAGACGGGTGATTAGGGAGTTGTTAGGGCAGGAGAACAGAATGTCAGCCTGGTGGGAAGAAAATGTATTCTGGGTCTGCCTACGTGTACTGCGTTTATATGCAACTTAAAAGACACATACAGCTGTAGTAAGGCCAGCTTTATTTTCTTTGCAAAGAAAGTGTAATTCTATACTTTCTCTGGTAATCACAACATTAAAAGTTTTGTTTGACCTTCACTCGTCATGTGAAACAACAGGAGAACCTGAATAATAATAATAATAATAAAAAAAAAAAGGCTGCAAGAGTGAAGGCTGGGCAGCTGGCCAGAGAAGTAAATGGGTGTTAGGAAGGGATGAAACTTTTAGTTTACTATGGATTTATAATTCACTCACGGGTCGCAGAAGGTAAGCCAAGCTTGTCCCCTGAATGATAAAAACAGGGAGCGGTGTCATGGACAGAGCGTGGTGGAGGGTCTCGATTGATGCCATGGCCTGGTCAAACCTCCCTGTCAGACCACCAAGTGTCACTATAGAATCCACCTGGAAAAAAAGCCAAGTTTAACAAGAGAGAGAAATAACAGTGTGACTGAGAGTTGAGGTCTTCTGGATGTATAGAGCAATGTGATTAATTTAATTGACATGCAATCAGCATTTAGCAAAGTGAGTAAAGTACTTGGAAAAAGGAAAATATATCTGCTGTGTCTGGATCCAAACACAATAGAGTGACAATTACTCACTCACTGGAGGGAACCTTGTTCAGGGGGTAAGAAAAATTCATAAAAACATGCATACACATACATGTTAATGCTTTGAAGAGTAAATGCATTAACTGTGCAATCAAACCAAAAATTTTACTTTCTGTAATCTTACACACATACATACATCTTAAAGGTCTCTAGAGTTTCACATATATGAATCTTTAAAATATACACAAGATAATACAAACAATGTTTTTTGTTTATTTGATCATTTTTCTTCAGCTTTCTTTAAGGAGCTTGACCAAAGATGAAATATTTGTGTAACCACAAAGCAATATATCTTATTTATTTGGCCTACGGAGATCCACTGTTGTCCATAAACTATTAAAAACACAATAAACCACAGTGGCCATTTATTTTATTACTGTGTCATGAATATTGGTCCAGCAATATATCTTTTATATTAGGTGGATTTTTTGTTTTTTATTTTGTTGTTGTTTTTCTTTGGTGGTTTAAGCAGTGCAGTAATCAGTGAACTTTTGCTCAGAAAGTTTGCAATGTAGGTCTAATGCATTCTTAGTTTTCACATAAAAAAAAAACCTAAAATACTAAAAGTTGTTCACAAGATCAAAAGAAAGGCCTTAAGGACAACGATGCTGTAAAAAAAAAAAAAAAAAGCATGTGGTATCTTTTTATTATTCATTTATTTGTTTATTTTTTTTAAATAAGATGATATAACATATTGAATGAACTATGTAAATAACTTCAAACAGTTTCCTGCAAGCTCAGAGCTGAAATAGGACTGATCTATAGTTTAAGCCAGTAGCTCACATAAGTACAATATTTACAGCTCTCAGCAGTTATATCCTTTTACTAAGTCCCCGAGCAGTCAAGCACCAGTGCTGACAGCCTTAAAACCCAACAGAGAGTAAAGGGCAAAAGAACTGGCAAAGGCTGACAACTGCCAGTCAGTCCTTCACAGAAAATGAACCAAATACCATCAATCACACACACTTGAGTCTTTTCACTTCAACCCTACAGCAAATAAAAGAAAAACAAAGACTTAGTGGGCAAATTATCTTTTTTAATGTTTGCCACTCATGGACCAACTTTATCTGATGTATACATCCAGGACTGTTGGATACTTCTTTTTTTATTCAGACTGTCTGCTCTTGATCTCTTCATTCTCCTTGAAAAAGTTTTTCTTCCAAGTCCTTGGAGACCTTGTTAGATCTTGATGACACCAGACATTTCAGCTGCAAAGAGAATTTGTTATTGGATGGCATGGTGTTGTGGTGGTAAGCACTGTCACCTTAGGAAGGGCCCAGGTTTGAAACCTTAGTGTGGAGTCTGAATGTTTTTCCCATACCTGGGTGGGTTTTCCCTATCTGGCTTAATCTCACAGTCCAAAATCATGCATGTTAGGTTGGTGATTTTAAATTGACCATAGGTGTGGGTGTGAGCTTGAGAGGTTGGTTGTTTCCTTCCAACTCCAGCACACCTGATGCAGATTAAATGAAGATTTTCCAATACTGATTCTAAAATTTAGTATCTAGTTAAGATATTAATTAGCATCGGTATAGATACTTATATGCCACTTTGGCGTCTGGTGGTTCACGGAAAGGAGAGCCACCTCTGCCCATTGTTAACAGGTACCGCAGCAGGCAGCCCTGCCCCTACATCTCCCTGGAGGACCCTTGTTTACAGTGTTGCCAACTTAGCAACTTGTTGCTAAAATTAGCGAGTTTTTATACCTTTTTAGTGACTCTTTTTTTTTCTTTAAGGGGACAAGTGACGAATTCAGTGACTTTTTCTGGTGTTACTGGAGACTTTGAAACTGATGTGAAAACACTTATTGTTTACTCTTGTTAATGAGTCAAATACATTTTTTCCCCCTTTATAGTATCAAAAATAGTCAATATCGAGCACCATCTTTAGTATCAGTATGGAGTTTGAAATTTGGGAATAAAATATGGATTTATGAGATTTGAACATCATTACATTTTGTTATTCATTGTGGTTTGGTACATGATACAGGACCAAAGAAAAGGGGAAAAAAAGAAGTTAATTCGGTGGAATTCATTGAGTAGACTGAGCAAAAGTTGCTGGGGCTGTGGATGCTCACACAGGAGGGAAGGGATTCTGGTGGTGACTGCTTGAGAAAATTAACCTGGTGAATCCACAGGTGAGTACTGAGAAATTGATCTGAAGTGAAATTAAAGTGCTGACTTTGAGAGTTTTCCTGAAGCGCATGAAACAAAACCTTCCATGAAGAGGATGCTGTAGAATGACAAGAGGATAGGACTGACTGATTAAGGTAGATGATTGCCAATAACTTGTGGATGTACACCCCCCGAAAAAAAAAAAAAAAAAAAAAACTCAAATGACAGGAATCCAAAAAATCTGAACTGATCTGCACTGGAAAGCAGACGACCTGGCAATGGGTGAAGAGCAGATTCAGGCTTTAAGGAGAAAGCAATCAGCAGTCATAGGTGAGCTGCATGAGCCATCAATCAGCACTTGAAAGCAACACCCAAGGGAAGGCATGTGCAGGATACAAACCAACCTCACAGGAAAAACCCCACAAAACCCAACTTTTTTTTTTACATCTCACACAGCGTCCCAACTTTTTTGGAATTCGGGTTGTACTCGTATTACTAACTTTATGGATCAGAGGATATCACAGAGGCAGGTATCTATTTTTGTTTTATCACATCTGGAACTGTATGTAAATGTATGTGGTGTATCATTTCTTCAAGTGCACCTCCTTTCTGAACAAACATAAGGGATTAAAATGACCTTCTTTTTCAAGTCTTGACAAAAGTCAGCAATATCCCAGAGACATAAATGTATGTATATTTTCACATCACCGTACAACACCCCTCCATCGAGCTAGTCACTTGCTGTAATGACTCATTTTCTTTCCTGTGAGGGTGCATGCATTAACCTATTTTAAATGACTGCACACTAACCTTCTGATGTGTCCGTTTGTCACTTTTGCCACTCATAAAAGCATTTTCATTTCCTGCTGACTTCATGGCACTGAGCAATTACTTTAGTGCATTCACCATTGTTCAGCAGATGAAAGAGATCAGAGCAAACTTGTGTTCATAACGGGAAGAAATTTACAGAACTGAATGTGTCATAACTAACTTCTTACCTCAGGAAATAGAGTTAAAACAAAACCGAGTGCTGAGATTGAGGTTATTTCAACATCTGGCAGACGCCTCCACACGCAGAGACATTGTCTAAACTGTAAACAACAGAGCATGATAAACAAACTCCCCTCTGCGAGATAGAGTGACAGAGATAGAGAGGCTCTTAAATAGAAAAGATGCAAATCTTGCTGTCGGACACATGCATTATTTGATAAAAACACTAAATAGCAGAATATATGCAACTTATTGCTTTAAGAAAACTGCAGTCTGCAAACAAAATAGAACATTTGAAAATGCTTGTGCTACTCTATATTCTTCAACTTAACGCTATCAAACCCCATAAAACATCTTGCTAATCTGCTTTCTAAGCTCTCCAACTTCTTTATGGTCTATGGACCCACAAAGCTATAAATTACTAGCAAAGATATACATATTTTAAAACTGTTTATGAAGGCTCATTAAATAACACGGCAGCTGGGCTCTATATAGCTTTTTGCAAAATATTAATTAAAGAGGAGCAGTTGTTATTTTTAGCCACGTGCTAACCAGATTATGCAGCCACTTGCAGCACCAGCAGGGCTGTCACAGTGTGCCAACAGTGCTCTTTAACTTTCATGGAAAACAATCCAAGTTTGATACTCAAAAAAATAACCTTTATCAATAGAATAAGCAGCACCACCTCTTTGGGGAGTCTTCATTTATTGTTAGTTTTTCTACTATACCTGATGTGCCACATAGTTAGCTTTCCACACTTATTTGATAAAAACCTGTCTGGGGAAAGGCAAGCTTAGCAATGCTTGACAGGTGATTTAATTGTACCATCTGTCTATCGGCATCTATCATGGGCAACGATCATTTCAGTGTAACATGAGCTGTTGGTGAAATCAAAGTCCTGAAAATCCAACAAAGAGAAGCAAAAATATTTAAAAAAAGACTTTAGTATTGTTGCTTGTACTACTTTCAGAAAGGCGCTATGAAAACCTGCCATAGATGCCAGCATGGGATGCTGGTTGATTTATGCAGTGGTGACAAAGACAGTTGGGAGCCTGGCACGATGTATTCTTGTATGTGAAGGTGTGCATCTTGCAAGAATCCAGCTGCACCCCAAGGTAACATAAAAACAAACAAAAAAAAAAAAGAAAAAGAAGAATGCAGAGGGCACACACCTCTGCCAAGCCATTGTAATTTGTTTTGCTTGCCAATGATTGTGGGCATTCATTTTTTTTTAGTTAGAAGCTCTAATGGTAAAATGATCCCAAGCTCCCCATCGTAAAGAATAGTTAAAAAATTCCTTGATCCAAGCAGAATCCAGATCACCCCCAAACTCTAACCACTTGTTACTTATTCCAACAATTCCAGATTTCCAAAAAACTTTATCAAAATCCATCCATAACTTTTTCAGTTATATTGCTCACAGTCAGACAGACAGGAAAACCAGAGGCAGAGGCAGAAGAATGAATGCAGAATAATCTTTGGCTATGCTCCCTGAAATGAATGAGAAAGACTCAGATGGAGAAGAAATGATCAGCTCCTCTTACTACAATAGGACCAAGTTGGGAGTAGACATCCCAGGTATTTATCTCGAGCTGCAACTGGAAGATGGCCTGATGTGGTGTTTTATAATGTTTTGTTTTGCTGCACTGAATGCATGGATTCTCTACCGGAGCTGCATTGATGCTAGAATGACCCGATGTGGGTTAATTTTTATTGAGCTCTGGAAACAGCTGTGCATAGAGCACATCCCAGACCCGTTACCACCACTAAGTGGGTTCAGCATGCCAACAATGTTGAGCTTGGGAAAGAGGGCAAACTCTGGCATCAAACACAAGTCTGAAAACAAAACAAAACAACAAGAACACGCATGAAATGCTGGCACGCACGGCAGGCATGTGTGTCAGCCTGAGGCCATTACTAGAACAGCTGTGGCCTATTGTCTCAGGAAGATTGGCAGCAGGAGCTGCTCCTCGACTCCGCCCTCCTCCTCTGGGATTGGTCGCCCGATGGTCCGGAATTTCCCGAAGAGGTTGCTCGACATGGACGCCTCGCCCATAAAAGCCCCGCATCACCGTCATTGGAGGCAGCTGTGTACCGTGGGCACACAATTCGCCGGCTTGGGATCCCTTTTGCATTACACCCTTTGTGGGTTGGTTGTTGGCTGATTGAAACTGTAAGAACTTTCTGTGACAGCATTTTGGTTTAGAGAAAAGACACCCTCGTTCTCTGTTTTGTTAAATCTTGTTTATAGGTGATTTGGATTTGGTAATACCCTCATTTGGAGGAGGTTTTTGTTATTAGAGTTAATCTGGTTTATTAGTAGAATTGTGGAAGTCCCAGGCGTCAATTGTCAGGTTGACATTTGTTTTGTTTTGTTTGTAGAATTTATTATTGGATACCTGTAAAGGACACCATTTGTTACATTTATTGTTTTATTGCCGGAAACAGTATATTTTTTGTTTGTAGGATATTAAGTAGTTTGAAGTTGAACCTGTTTTGCATTTCAGTTTATAGGAAATTGTACTTTGATTTAGGTTATTGTAATAAATATTTTTGTTATACCGTTTAAAGTTGACTCCAGCCCGGTTTGTTAATGACCTCTTTATCTCTAAACACAGAGAGGTGATAACTGTGTGCTGAATGTGAGGAGTTTGACAATGCATGTGTGTGTTTTCTATTTATTTGAATAATTTTTTCAACCCTTCTATAACTATTTGTATCAGTAACCTTGGCGGAGGTAATAAAAATCTTATATAATTCTTATACAGAAGAACACAATGACTGGACCCAAGTTGCTACCTGACCACAAAGTGTTTGTAACAGATAGTTATGGCTTCTCACTTAAAACAAACTATTCATGCTTGTGGATAAAACTGTTTAGGTAGTTTAGGTAAACCTGACTTATGTGGAGAGTTTATGTGCAAAAGTAAGCATCAATTACTGACAAGTAAAATTTGTCTTAAAAAAAAACTACAAAAACTATGTTTCTCAAATAAAGAATCACAAGAGGAAAGAATAGTATATAGTGTTTAAACCCTCAATGGCACACCAGTCTGCTCAATGTTCACTTTCCATCTACACATCTTGTTGTGTTCACTACGTATATCAAACATAATATAACTGCATGAATTTTTATTTGTTCTTATTTCATGGCTGTTTACTAAAACCTAACCGAAAGACAGGGCAAGAAGAGTCTCACGATTGAATGAAGAATGTTTAACAAGCTGGCTCTATTGAACCAGCTGTTCTTCCTGATGGTTGGCTGGGGGAACCAGAGCGAGCAAAGCTGGCTGCAAGATCAACAGAAAAACTCCCACATCTGTTTATTGAGAATGATGAACAAAAAACTTGAGAAAGGCAGAAGGAAATAAAAACATATGCACTGCCTATTTCTGCATCTGTGCTGCTTGGAAAGAGGAGTAAACAGTAAGGAGACAAATAGAGAAGCACACACCAAACGTATATGTGTGCATATGCAAGTGCATAAAAAGCAGCTTCATAAACCCATCATACAGTCAAAAGTGGCACACACACTTTTCCATGCACACACAGACACAAACAGGGATGCTCATATAAATGGGAAAGGTTTGGGTTTTGTATAATCTTATGCTATTGGAAGTACTGAAAGGGAACAAAGTTCAAGCATGAGTAATAGTGGGTAAAGAAAAGAAGAAAAATCTTGGCAAATAAACAAGAGTCCTTGTCAGCAACTCTTATAAAACTACAAAAACTGATTGCCAGGCTCCTATCTCTTGCAAACAGACAGTCAAACACTGAGTCCCCATACAAAGGCAGATTAAATATTAGCCTGGCTGAGAGAAGAAGAAAAAAAAAACATGGAGGAGAAGGACAAAGCCTGACACAAATAAAGTGGAAACACTCAGCATGGCAACATGCATACATATAAGGTGAAATGTGTGTTTGCATGTCACTAAGTGTGTTTTCCATGATCTTTCATTAGCTTAGAGATGTGAAGTGATTGGGACACTTGGCAGTGATTGGGAAAACACTCTTATGCTGCTTAAAAATCTGGTAAAAACACAGAGGGAACAAAGAGACAGGAAAATACATAAAACAGCATCCTATGGCACCTACTCATTCTAATGATGATCACAGCTAGATTCTCTATGCACTTCCGTTGACATTTTTGAGAACAAGAATAGAAACGGAATCAATCTCTGGGTCAGACTGAGTGTTCAGCAGCTGACTTGATATTTAGCGCTAATCTTGCTAACAGCTCACTGCAGAGTTTTGGATATGAGGTTGTCAGGAAAAGATCATAAAAGTATACCATTCAATTCTAAAACCAGGAAATCACACTGTGCATGTTATATGTAGGTGAAAATGTGGCTTAGTATTCCAAACTATTTTTCTGCATATAATTTTTTCAGGAAATAATGAGTGAAGACAGATACTTTTTCCTGCAGAGACAATGTTTCATATCCATACACCCACACACTAACACCAGGGATTTGTCAACAGTAAAACACAGTCCGACACTGCTGACCTCTGCTTAAGCAGCTGAGGACTGGATGCCTACCTTAAGGGCACTAAACACTCAGACTACAGATGAGAAGAGCATAAGTTGTCTGTTTGACCCAAAGCTGCATCTGCTACTTATTTTGATAATAAATATACTAATATAAATTCAAATAAATCATATGATATTGGCATGTTGATCTGCGAAAACAACAAAATGTAGTTACAAATCTGTTAGAAATGTTTCTTTGCCTTATTACCGACGCATTGCCTTGTGGATCACTGCCTCAAACTTGTCTGTTGCATATAAAGTAAAGAGATAGAATAGGGTAGAATAGGGGTAAATAAAATATGGTATAATGTTTACCCTGGTTAGAAAATGATAAATAAAAGTGAAACTCACCAATAACTTTATGAAACACAAAAATAAGCTGTGTTCTCATGATGGATTTGTTGCACTGGGAAGTTGCTGTCCAGCAAACCGCCTCACATCAAACTATCCACAAAAACAGGACTTAATGTCATTTTACTCATCAGTTTATGCAAGAACTAAACAAATCATATAGGCCTTGTTAATTGCTGAGACTCAAACTGCACAATACTGATACAAAAATGGCCAAAACATGAAGATGGCCATATGTGAGCTTGAAGCTTGACACACAGCATTTTATCTAGTGGATGAATTATGTCACACGTGTGTGACATCTCACAGCATCCTAATAATAAGACCAGAATGATGCAGTTTCTCTATTGTCATATGGGAAGTTCTACAATGTGTCCCTGAGGTTGAGTAGTTCGGCTGAGTCACAGCAACAAATCATGATAATTATATCTATAATCCGACACAATGACAATCTGACTTGCTACTGCTGTTCTGTCCAAGTTCAAAGCGTGGCACAGCCTGTGCCGCAATAACTGACATAAAGAGCAAATCCTGCCTTATCACTGGCCGACAACTTCTGCATTAGAACATGGCGGTGGAATACGTCACAGTACTTTTGTTTTAGGGAGCTGGATTTGACACTTAAGTGAGAACAATGTCTCCACAGAACAGGCACAAATATTTGTCAACAGCAAGACGTGACTGGTTAGAAGCATTTTCTATTTCTGATAACTTCCCTGCATGGAACTGCTTCTCACTGGTAAAAAAAAAAGATTGTAAGCAAGATTTATAAGCTTACCCAGGACCCATAATGGACTAAGCGGTACAGATAATTAATGAATATATATATATATATATATATATATATAAATATATATATATATATATATATATATATATATACCCTGGCCATTTTTTTAGAGAATATGAATGGCAACACAAAAACTTTGGTTAGTGTTTGGGTGAAGCTATTTATTATTAAACTGTGTTTACTCTTTTTTAATCATAATGACAACAGAAACTACACAAATGACCCTGATCAAAAGTTTACATACCCTTGAGATTTTAGCCTAATAACATGCACACAAGTGGACACAAATGGGTTTAAATGAAATACTAAAGGTAACCATCCACACCTGTGATCTGTCTGCTTTCAGTGTGTGTATAAAGGTTCAGTGAGTTTCTGGGCTCCTGACAGACCCTTGCACTGACATCTCTGGATTCTGAGTCATGGGGAAAGCAAAAGAATTGTCAAAAGACCTGTATAAAACAGTGAAATGATATAAGAAGATATCCAAGGAGCTGAGAATGCCAATCAGTAGTGTTCAAACTCTAATTAATAATTAAAAAAATGAGAGATTCTGTTGAAACCAAATCACGATCGACAAAAAGGAGGCACTTAAAGAACAACAATGCCTATGATGAAAGGTACACCATGGAGGTGGATAGCTGATGTTTTGGGGATGTGTGAGCTACAAAGGCACGGGAAACTTGGTCAAAATTGATGGCAAGATGAATGCAGCATGTTATCAAAAAATACTAGAGGAAAATTTGCACTCATCAGGGATGGACTTGGATATTCCAACATGATAATGATCCAAAACACAAAGCCAAGTCGACCTGTCATTGGCTACAGCAGAATAAAGTGAAGGTTCTGGAGTGGCTATCTCAGTCTCCTGACCTTAATATCATTGAGCCATTCTGGGGAGATCTCAAGCATGCAGTTCATGCAAGATAGCCCAAGAATTTACAGGAATTCGAGGCCTTTGACCAAGAAGAATGGGTAGCTTTACCTTCAGAGAAAATAAAGAGCCTCATCCACAACTACCAGAAAAGACTCCAAGCTGTCATGTTAAATGAGGTAATACATGGTATTAAAAACTGGGGTATGTAAACTTTTGATCAGGGTCATTTGTGTAGTTTCTGTTGTCATTATGATTTAAAAAGAGTAAACACAGTTGTTTGATAATAAATGGCTTCACGCAAGCACTAACCATGAGTAAAAGACAAGTTTTTCTGTTGCCATTCAAATTCTCTGAAAAATGGCCAAGAAATCATAAATTCTGCCAGGGTATGTAAACCTGTGGGACTTGCAGATACAGGGCAACAAAATAGTGGCGGCCAACCAACCAGACACTGTGATCATGGACAAGCAGCATGGGAAAGCCATTGTGATCAATTTAGCTATCCTGTACGATGGCAGTATCAGGAAAAAGGAAAATGAGAAACTGGAGAAACACCAAAGATTGAAGGAGGAGATGGAGAAAGCCTGGAAGGTGAAGGCTACAGTAGTACCAGTGGTCATTGGAGGAAGAGCTATATATATATATTAGTGCTGCGAACATTGACACGTTAATCGGGGGTTAACGCATGCTTAATTAACGCCATTAATTTTTGTAATCGCGAGTTAATTTTTTTTTTTTTTTCTGGCCGCTGGCTTTGATGACAGAAACATGGCGTCCGTGTCTCCCTTCCCTGCTGCAGCGGTGTGTCTGATGTAATCAGGAGGGAGCGGGTTTATTAAAATGAAGACACATTTTCTGTCTGGAACTAAAGAAAGAAAAAGAACCGACATTTCTCTTTGTCAAAATGCATGAAGATGGACAGAACATCGTGATTTTTGGACGGGAAACTTTTTATGTATTATTATTTTTTTAATAAATACGGTTTTAATTTATGCAAGACAGCAAAGGTAAGACATGCTTTCTGACTTTTACAAACGTGAAGCATAAATCGGGTCTTCTTCTGCCTCTGGTTCGGTGAATCTTGGTCATAGCGAGATGAAACTTGAGGAGCCGTTTGTTCGTGTTCATGCCGTGGGTTGGACATGGGGAGACATCTTTTGTGTTTACATATTTTTCAGACTTTGTGCAGCTGCTCTTTAAATTATTTGTTGTCTTAACTGTGTTTGTTGGTGATAGAAATGGTTTTGCTGAGCTGTTAGCTGAGATTCTGGACTTTCTGTGGATACCACACATGTTTATAGTTACATCTACAGACCTGACGTTACACCTGGAAACGAGATGTTAACCCTTAACTCCCGGTAGCGGAGGCTGCAGGTGCAGTCAAGCTAAAAATGGAAGTTTATAGAATTTATACGCCAGAAATCTGGATAATGAAGCACTGAAGGTGCATGGATGGAAGTTATTGTGCATATTGTGAATATTTCTCTCTCCTCACCATCTAGATGCTGTGAGATTCTAATCCTGCTTTCTGTCTGTTCACCTGATGCTGACATTCATCACATATTGTTCCTTCTGTGTTTAGAAGGAAGCAGCTTCACAGCTTTAATAAATAATAATAAATAAATATATATGAAGAAATATTTTAACTGTTGCTGTTTAAAGAGAAAACTGATGCTAAATCTGTTTATATGTTTAGTGCAGGGGTCTGCAAACTTTACAATCCAAAGAGCCATTTTCCCTCAGCCAGTTAAATAAAACTGCTTTAGAGATGCAAATGTTACCAGACTTTTCAAAAAGGAAACTTAATATATATTTTTAATAAAGAGCCACCATAGGATATTTGTAATTTTTGAAGAACCACATTTTTAATTTCAATTTTTAAGGTTTTAAAATAAAGGAAACACATAAAACCTTTATAAAAGATGATAGACAGACCTTCTTCTAAGGGATGTAGATATTTGTGGAAAATGCTGTAAAAGAAAAAAAAAAGAAAGATAGATTAAAAAAAATTATATTTTAGCCACATATTTAGAGGCATTGTGGAAGGTCCAGAGAGACACTTGCAGCTCCAGAGTCGCAGGTTGGAGACCCCTGATGTTGTGTTTGTAAACCAAAACTTACTGCATTTTCTTTTTATAGCTGTAGGCCTTCTTTTAAAGGAAAGAGACATTTTGCGCATAACGATGCGATTAATCGCAATTATTCGCACCATGTCATGTGATTAATCGCGATTAAAAATTTTAATCGTTGCCCAGCACTAATATATATATATATATATATATATATTGTACTCCTTTTTTACGTTACCTTTTTTTTTTTTGTTGGGTTAGTGCTGTGGCTGCTTTAGGGATCCTTTCTGCTACTTCCTATTCACTTCACTGCAAAGCTTTCACATGTAAGCTTCAATTGACAAGTCAATGTCAATGTATCTATATTGCACATTTACTACACATTTACAACAAAGAATAAGCCAGTCACATTGCACAGTGAATAAAACCAGATGGAAAACTGTCCACTTTGAGATACACCCTTATCTGTTCTGCAGATATGGCACATAGAACAATCTGATTGAGGAAAACCTAAACATTTAGGCTTTAAAAAGGTAAATTATTACTTTAAAATAAATAACAAAATACAAATGTTAAGCATAATCTTTGAGTGGGAAGTAGTTTACCTGCAAGTCTTTCTTCTTAATCTCCTCCAACATGACTGCAAGACATTTGGTGTAGTCGGTTAGATCCTGGTCAGCTGTTTCTATCAGCTTGCACCCCTAAACACAAAGAGAAAAATTGAAAGCACACACAACAACAAAACGTAACTCGATATTTGTGCACATATATAGATAGTAAAGCAAATACCCAGGCAAAGATAAGGGATGGAGGGACAAAGAAACAGAAACGGATGGAGACATGGAGAGAGGTATAAATCAGTGTTTTAGTGTTGTCTGGCTGCCTGCGGGTTGTGTTGTTGAATAATGTAGAGGTTCCAGTCAGTGGCCCTAAACTACAACATCTAGGTAAACAACCTCGCTCTAGCTTTCTTCCCTTCTATCTCTTTCTTTCTCCACAGTGTCACTTTCCTGCTAAAACACACCAACTTGCACATACCACAGACACGCACACGCAAGGCAGCAACTTCACACAAACTTGCTCGCTGTGCTCTGTTTGATCGCATCCGTCCTCCCTTCGCTTCCCTCCTCTTCCATCATCTCTCCATCCACTGCTTCTCTTTGTCTCCCTCCCTCCCTCGCGGATGCTTTTCTATTCACCCTCTTTTCCATTTATGCAGAATTATTCACTGTTTGCAGCAAATCTCTGAAGGAACGCCTCAAACTTTTCTATTGTTCTGCTTCAAAAAGCATTACCATAACAGTCTGTTCTCTCTCAAGGAAAAAGACATTGCTCTTTTTCTTTCTTATTTTTTTTTTCTTTTCAAACAACCTGTGTGATATTTGGGAAAATGGTCTGGTATTAGAAAGCTAGAGAGAGGGGAAAATGTGTTAAAGGAGGAAAAAAATGAAGTAACACAACTGAAGGTTTCAGATTTTGTGAGGTGTGTAGAAATATGAGAAAATGCGTAAGGTTGTGTATATGCATGATAACGTTTTAGATGTGGTGACAGCAACACACAGACTGACACAGCCCAAAGATCACACAGGCTTTCTCCGAGGTGTGCGACTGCATGCATGACTGACTTGCTCTGTATTAATTATTTATTGAACCGAGCCTGCAGTTTACATTTTGCTAGATGAAAACTTCTAAAAGACCACCTCATTGATTAATTATCACTTTCTTTTAACAAACTCAGATAATTTAGACCAAATACGCCTGCATACACTCTATTTTTTCTACAAGTAGGGATAAAGGTAGTAAAGATGATGATGAAAAATGTAATCAAAGAGCTCTCTCTTAAAGATATTAAGATTTATAAAAATATTTTTGCATTTATATTTCTTAATATAGTGTTGTTCTGCATATAAACCATTGCAATTAAAAAAAAAACCTCTCTTCACTGAAGACTACAAACAAAACAGAGGAGTTGTATCAATAAGAAGTGTCTGCATTTGCAACTGACAGACTCAGACTCTTTTTCTAATCAATATTACGCATTCAAATACAAGGCAAAATAGGGCTCATGAGTTGCCCTTTAAAGATTGAATAAATGCTTGTAAAATCAAAATGAACCAAAGTATAACATTTATTTCACTCATCCCTACTCTCCTATGGTGTGTGACTCACAAGCCAATAGCTTCCTCAGTCCAGTTAAGTTCCTGAAACCCAGTATATCCTTCAAGGAAATAAGCCGAAAACCTTTGAAAACACAAAGGAATGGCAATACACCGACAGGCTGTGTTGGGCCATACTCTCTGATAAGCACCACATTCTGTGATAACTGTTGGTTTATTGCTTATAGATGGAGAACTGAGCTCCACATCGCAGGGTAGCAGGTAGGCTTTTGGCTAGTAAAAATCAATCTGTGTCTTTTTTTTTTTTTTAAATCCTTACTTACTGTCATTTTCAAAGCTTCTATGTATGTCACTGTGTGTAAATGTGTATCTTATAAAAGAAAAGGTGAGCTATAAACAGTTTTATAAACTTCCACAATGTTTGCATGCTATGATACTTATATGCCAAGTTTATTAGGATGCAGTTTTTTTGTTTTGAGGTTTTACATAGTACTATTAGATATAAATGAAATATTCAGACTCATTTTGTTCATATTATGCCCTCCTAATGTGACATTTCTTCTGTGTGTACACTGTGTGTGCAAGTCTTATTCCACTCACCTTGTTTGCATAGAAGGCTTTGACCTCAGCAGTAATGGAATCAAAATCCCCGCTGATATAGTCGGGGAGAAAGCTGGATGCAAGGATAGAGAAGAGATGGTGAGTGACAGAGGGTTCGGGTTAAGATTGAAAGAGAGTGTGAGGTAGAGATAGAAGAAAGAAGGAGAAAGACGACATTGGGGCATGTGTCAGCTCTTTGATCTGTGCAGTGAGGGAGAAGAGTGACGCCGCTGGGGAAGACGAAGAGACATGGAAACTGACAGGGTGATCCTCTGTGGCGCTAAGCCTGGCCTTGTCACAATCACACTCACACGGCTGACTGCAGATATACATAGATTGATGGGAGAGCACGGTAAGCAAACACGGCTGCATACCGAAGCAAAAGTTCATGTTTATGCTCTGATAATTAGGTACATACAGTCTGATAAACTCAAACACATCAGCACAGCAGAGTAATTACAGGCTTGGGGGCAAATTTGCTCATTAGGCACAAGCAGTGTAATAAGTAGATCTCTGTCAGATTCTGTCTCACATAGGAACACACACACAACACACTAATAAACAGCACAGTTACCCAGGAATGATCAGATATTGACCAGTTACATTAACTCATGTTGTGCAGTCTTCACCAGAGCAAAATATCAGTTAGATGATTCATCACACACAATGTTAAAGCAAGGATGCAGGTTTCTCCTTAAGATCGTTATATTATAACCTAATGAACAGCATTATTGACTTTACTTTGCAGGTTCTTAATGCTGTGGCTGTAACTAACTTAGCTATTTCTACATGTTAAATTCATAGATCATTCAGTTGTAAATTGATTTAACAGCCCGGCTATACTGAGATGTTAAAGTTAAATTAAAGATAACTTTGGCATTGACACGTTTATTGTTATCATTAGCCTATATTACTATCACATGTTTCCAAAGCACGCCACAAACCAACGCAAAAGATCAAACTGATTTTGTACAGCCTACATGGTTTCATATATGTCTATTTCCACACTTGACAGTGCAGATTAATGTGTGCAAACCTACGCATTTTTTGTCGTAAACATGGGTGGTTGGTATGAAATGTTGGCATTAGGAGTAGGCACTAATGTGAGAAGTCTGCGACCAGCCCATAGTGGTAAACCGCTGAGACACATTTTATGTATGAGACAATTCAAAGTGCTTCACATTAAATATTAAAACTACAGGTGGTGCAAAGAAAGCATTAAAATGTAGTAAAAGGCAGCAACAAATAGCAAAAGTCACAATAAAATCATAATGAAATAATAAATTACATAAAAATAATTAAAAGCAAGATAAGTTAAAAGTTACGGCGCTCGAGTAAAGATATGTTTTTACCTTGATTTAAAAATGTCTACATTTAGGGAAAGTTTAATCTCCACTGGCAGATGTATTCTGGGCTTAAACCGTTCTGGGATTTGTAAACATTATTGATGTAGCGGAGTCTCTTTTGTCAATTACAGTTTTGGAAGATAATATGAGTTCAGTGTCTTCCCCACTCTCTTGGCTCTCCTTGGCTGCAGTCATGCTCTCCTGTGTTTTCTGCTCAGTTTTCATTCCCAGTATGCAGGCAGGACATTGTGTTTTCTCATATTCTGTTTTTCTTTTTGTAATTATTATTTGTTTCTAATTTTGGGTTTTCTTGGCACTTAGCAACCAGCTTAGAGGTGGATAACTGCCAGCTGGTGGACTGGAGTGTGCTGAGGGATACACAGCTGGCTCTGTTGATGGGTAGACTGAAAATGTTTATTACAGAGATCAACATAAATTTAAGAGTGGGCTAATTTTAAGATTTTTTTTTTTGCATAGCCATTCAATTAAACTACTTCTTCTGTGTATGAGTAGTACAAGTCTAAATACATTAAATGACTAACTTTAATTTTCATAACAGTCATAAAATCATCCTTAAAATCTACTTCAATTTATTTCACAAAATAAGAACACTTCATTTACAACTGCAGCTTCTGGAGTCATTTGTTAATACTGATTTACATCCTCAAAATATATGTGGATGTAGTTTGATCAAACAGGCTAAACAACTTTGTTTCCAGTTTTGAAAAAAACAAACAAACAAACAAAACAAAACAAAACAAAAAAAAAACATTGATTAAAAGTGCTTACATCTGATTTCCTTATTCACTTTTGGACCCTTACATCTTTAAATGTACAATCCTACACAGGGATACTAATACTGTAGTTTATACATCTTAAGGACCACATACTACTAGATATACAGTGTTATGGAATTTTGTTTTAAAAATGTAAGCTATTTGAAGCTTCAGAATGACCTGTGTCCCCAAAACCTGTAATTTTTCATATTTAAATATAATATAAAATGATTAAATAAAGTTTCAGGTTTTAACAGTCCTTGAAAATCAATCAGTCTGTGCAACATGTATTAACACCTCAGTGGTTTGGGGCAAGCATGCAAAACATAAATGTGCACAATACATCATTTTTACACAAATGTCAGTATATGAAAGGTGTTCATACATATTTTAAGTTTAAAATAAAAAAAAGATATAGTTTGAGACTAAGGCTACTTGATGCAAGTTCACTGGTGTTTCCTTGAAAGACAACATTGAAAAATATTAAGTGGCACAATCAGTGCAAACACCAGAGACATTAATGAATTACTTACTCAATACAACTTACTCAAATACAATAAATAGTAGTGCTATTTAAGGATGTGAACAAATCAAAATACACGGAAGTATTACATTTAATTCACCCCACTCTACTCTCCCATGATGTATCACCAATAAATTCCTCACTGAAAAAAGTCACATTGATCACAAAAATAAACCAATTTAATTTTAAATACAGGAAAGAAACACAGCATCATTATATGTAATTAAGACTGTGAATTAAAACACACAGAAGGTTTGGGAGTCTAAGAGCATTAAGGATTTGCATTCTAAAATAAATCTTCCTATGTATTTTATTCATTTAAATACCACTGTGTTTTGAGGCAACTTAAAATCCCAAGTTGTGGGAATTAACAATATCTCTTGCATATATTAGTGAAAAAAAAAGCCCAAAATCTACCAGCTACTACTGAGTGGAACATTCTGTCAAAAGAAACAGATAAGTCTCTTTATATTCCATTTCTGTGTGTTTGTGTGTAAGGGCTGAGACCATGCAGGGATACAGTTGCCACTATCTGGAGGCATTAACAGGTCTGACATTACGATTTTATGGTTGGCTGGATATTGTGTTTGTGTACGTTTATTTGTGTGTGCTTCCCAGAAAGCCACAAGGGCTATGTTCCGGTCGGTTGAGGAAAGAGATACATAAGGATTATTCTCTCTTCTCCCTCCTGTGTCTTCCCATTTGCACCAACAAGATACACCAAGACAAACAAAATAGGAATTCTATGTAATCTCCTGCTACACACATGTGAGAACACATACACACCAAAAGCAAGATTAGAGACAAATAAGCAACTACACCTGAGCTGAATAAAAAAAACAAAACAAAACAAAAAAAAACAAAAAAAAAAAAAAAACATGACCATACTACACATTTTTCTTGTTCACAAACACATATTCAAAATGAAATGTGATCACATACATTTGCAGAATATGCAGCTACACACACACCCACTGGTACAATTTAGCCCCCTTTTAAAAAAAAAACAGCACACCACAACTGCATCTTCAGTCAGAAATAACCTTCATGTGACAAATGGGACAAGATGTGTCTCAGGGCTTGATCAGAGCCACACACGCACACACAGAAACACACTTCTTTGTTACCTGCATGCACGGCACACAGCTCAGAATAATTGGCCGAGTGTAATTCTAAATTCTGCATTTGTGTGTGTGTGTACGGGTGCAAATGCTGTTTTGTGCATGTGTTTGTGTGTTTGCTTGCTGTGTGTCTGACAGTCTTCACTTCAACATTAATATTAACTGACACTTTAATTTGGATGGGAAATAGAGCATTTTACTAGCTGTTTGTCTGCGCACCGGTGGCGGGGATGGCAGTGTGACCTTTGCCTGTGTGTGTGTGTGCATGTAAGTGTGTATGCGTTTGTCTATCAGCCTGGCTGTGCCTCTCTTTCTCTCTGCATACTCTCCCTGGAATTTTTCCTCAGTCTTCCTCTATCCACACCCTCCTTCCTCTACAGCTTCTCCTTCATTCTCCTCATCCTATAAAGCTCAACGTTTTTCTGTAATGCAATCAACTTCTTCTCCATCTTAAGACACAATGAGGGCATTAATTTCCTAAAAGATCATATATTTTCTTAATGTTTATTACTAACATTGTTTTCATTCACATAATTTAAACCAAATGTTTCATATAGTTTGTTGCTCCTTGAACATTTAACACTCTCCTCCTTTTTTCTACTTTCCCAGCACTTGAAGAGATGCAGCTCTGATTGCTTCTCTCATCCCTTTCCTCTCCTAATCAGAGAGAAGAGAAGACAATGAATAGCTGGAGGAAAGATTTTGGATAACATCATTATAGCTCATGCACATAAACAACCTCAAGCAAAGTACTTTGACAAGTTTAGCTTTCTGTCTGACTCATATGAGCTAATGTGAACTGAAAACAGAGACAATCTGAAAATACAACATATTCGGTCTATCGTCCGAATGCAGCCTTGTGCAGTCATGCGAATAATGACAAATGTAAATAAGGTTTTTGATTATGCTAACACTGGCATCTTTTCCTTCTTCTTCTTGGCGAGGATGTGAAGAGAGTATACATCTGCCTTTAAATGTTCTTAGCTCCTCAAACGCCATGCCCTATTCTTGTCCACTGGAGGTGCATTTCAAATATCTAAATATTCTCCATAGTGGCAGAGGAGAAAAGATTTCCAGGTCATGGAGGAAGAGAGAGGACATGAGGAAGAATAAGTTAGCATATTAAGGAGGGCTCCATATGTGCCAAGGCATTTCTTAGTAAGGTGGGGTGAATAGAATCATGTCTGACTTGGATGAAATTTCCATTATTTCCATCATGCTTAAAATGGCAGCCTCTTTAAAATTGTGAATATTGTATTTTTTTTTATTTAACCAAAATGTTTTAGTTGTACAAACTTAACCAAGTCTGAATTACTTTTTTTTAAAATAATTTTTATCCGGATAAACAGGATCCAACACAAGTGAGTAACCACTAAGTTATAGCTTATATTAACAAAAAAACTGCGTCTCCGAAACAAAGTCCAGCAAAATTTATTAATTGACAAACACAGCATTTCTTCTCATTATCAATCAGAAGATATAAGAGACCGCAGACATTTGCCAAAATTGCTGGATCTAGGCAGTGATTCAGATCAACCCCAAAATCTCATCACTTGTTCCTTATTGTATTTTGGAGATTTCCTGCATATTTCATTAAAATCCATCCACAACTTTTTGAGTTATTTTGCTGAAAGTCAGACAAACAAACCAACAACCAGACAACAGATAAAAAAAACCTGCGCCTTGGCGGAGGTAATAAACAGAAGCAGAACAATGAATGCAGAATAGCCTTTAGCTGTGTTTCAACAAATGAATGAGGAAGACTCAGATGGAGGAGAAATGATCAGCTCCTCTTACTACAACAGGACCAAGTTAGGAGTAGACATCCCTGACAAGATGCTGAGACAGTGTTTATCTCAAGCTGCAACTAGAAGATGGCCTGATGTGTTGTTTTACAACGTTTTGGACATCAAACTATGGCATCAAACGGAACAGTGGGGGAAAAAATAAAAATAAAAAATAAAAAAGAATATGCATTAAGTACCAGTGTTACACCAGTCTGTGACCCATCACAATCTGTGACCACAGGGGGCAATAGTGCACATTTCTCAGAATGTATGTCTTAAGGCTCATTTATGCTCGAGTGACGCTCCATCTGAAAATATCAGAATAGCTGACATGCGACCTGGGAAAGAAACAAACCAAAGAAGAAGAGAATCAGGAAGGGAGTAAAAAAAAGAAGAAGACTATAAAAGACAAGCACAACAAATGTAGAAAAACGGGCAAAGTCTTGAAAAACGCTTGTATTTAAGTCTAAATTCATTATAATGCATTATCATTATCATTATAATACAGTAAAGTCACAGACTCTGGTAACGTCAGACAGATTCAGAAATTGTGACTTCTGTGATCCTGACTATGTGAGGATCATATGTTAGAAGAGTCCAGACTATATGGGGAATGACATAGATCATCACAGAAAAGGGTGGAGTGCTCTCTCCGGGTCCGCAATAGGGTCCTGCCCCAAGCGGAGGAGTTCACGTATCTCGGGGTCTTGTTCACGAGTGAGGGAAGGATGGAGCGGGAGACTGACAGGCGGATCGGTGCGGCGTCTGCAGTGATGTGGACTCTGCATCAGTCTGTCGTGGTGAAGAAGGAGGTGAGCCAAAAGGCAAAGCTCTCGATTTAACGGCCAAACTACGTTCCTACCCTCACCTATGGTCATGAGCTGTGGGTAGTGACTCAAAAAACAAGATTGCGAATACAAGCGGCCAAAATGAGTTTTCTCCGCAGGGTGGCCGGGCTCTCCCTTACACATAGGGTAAGAAGCTCGGTGATTCGGGAGGGGCTCAGAGTAGAGCCGCTGCTCCTCCACATCGAGAGGAGCCAGATGAGGTGGCTCGGGCATCTGGTTAGGATGCCTCCTGGACACCTCCCTGGTGAGGTTTTCCGGGCACGTCCCACCGGCAAGAGGCCCCGGGGAAGACCCAGGACACACTAGACGGACTACATCTCTCGGCTGGCCTGGGAATGCCTTGGGATCCCTCCGGATGAGCTGGCGAATGTGGCCGGGGAGAGGGATGTCTGGTGTCCCTGCTTAGGCAGCTGCCCCCGCGACCCGACTCCGGAAAGCAGCAGAAAATGGATGGATGGATGGACATAGATCACCATTTCTGATAGCCATGAAAATGTGTGACTTTACTGTAATAATAATAATAAAAATAAATCTTTATTTGTATAGCACTTTTAAAAACAAGGTTTACAAATTGCTGAACAGCACACAGCAAAGTAAGGTAATAAAAATCAACAATAAAAAGATAGATGCACAAGTACATTTTGAAAATAAAGTAAATAAAAATGTTATAAAAAAGCCAGTTGTGTTTTAAGAAGTGACTTAAAAGATGATACTGATGGTGCCAGCCTTATCTCCTCAGGCAGGTCGTTCCAGAGTCGAGGGGCTCGGGCCGATAAAGCTCGGTCACCTCTGGTCTTTAGTTTCGACCCTGGCACAGCTAAATAGGACCTGCCTGACGATCTAAGGCTGCGGGGAGGATCATAGGGTGTCAGTAAATCTGTAATGTAGACAGGTGCCAGACCTAAACGAGCTTTAAAAGTAATCAGTAAAACTTTAAAATCAATTCTAAAATGTACAGGGAGCCAGTGCAGCGAGGCTAAAACAGGTGTAATATGTTGTCTTCTGCTAAAACCAGTGAGAAGCCGAGCTGCTGCGTTTTGAACTGTACTGACTTTATAATGAACTCAGACTTCAGCACAAATGTCTTCAAGACTTTGCTCATCTTCTAAGACATACATGCAGAGAAATGTACAACATCACCCCTTGTGGTCACAAATTTTGGTGTACCACCGGCATGCAGTCTATGTGCAGCGTGTTTGCTGACTACGTGGAGCTTGTCACTACATGTATGCGTCCTTTATTTATTTTCTATATCATTTTGTCAACTCTTCCATAACTATTTGTAACACATTTTAATCCTAAGTCCAGTGCTCATATAAATATTTTGGATGTAAAATACTAAAATGACCCCCTCTGGCAGTTGTAGACGGTATTGCAATGTTGGTGTTAAAAAATTCCTGGATCAAGGTTGTGATCCGGATCAATCCTTAAATAATAATCAGTTGTTCCTTGTTCCATTTTAGAGATTACCTGAAGACTTGAAAAGAATAAATAAATAAATAACACAAACCAACTCCGCTGAAAACATAAAATACAAAACGTGAAGAATAAAGCCCCAGTTTAGGATCAGTGGGCTGTGTTTATTTATTTGTATTAAAACTACAATGGTAAATGACCTAAATGAGATATAGCTCATGATCAGATGTGGAAGAATTCTGTAAAAGTTCTGATCTGATTCTGATCCACCCAAGACTGCTAGGATTTGATGCAGGTCCATATTTAGCTGTTATGTACTAGAAACCGGAGTTGTTCTGCATTAACTAATAGATGAACGAGTTTTCTTTTTTATTGTGTGTGCAGTGCTGCCTCTGGCTGAGAGTGGAACACATTATTTAAAAGGTTAGATTAATTTGAGTAGTGCTGTGTGACAATCTCAGTCCAGAAGAATACTGCAACCCCAAATGAACCAAATGCCCGATTGGACTGAGTCTTGCAGACTTTTACCCCCATTTAATACCTGAAAAATGATCCAACTAAAACAGCCATATCTGTCTTTGGTGCATACCGTTACAGTACGATTCATCATGCCGTCCGGTAAAGTATTGTTCCTACAAGGGACATGAGGGAAATAGTCATCAGCGTTTCCGCACTGGAGCACACATAATTGTCAAATCTATTATTCAATTTTACTTTCAGTGAAAACACATTTTACATGGTTACATCTAAGCAGAAGATCAAACACAACCCAAACAGTTATTTTCCAGTTGGATTTAAGCTGTAAAATAACTTAAAATAGATTCACCTCCATGGACTTTATTTAGTTTTCTCTTTCACAGGTGACCACTAGAGGTCACATATTCTTTACAGATAGTCAGAGCTCCTTTCTTCCCGCATGAATATGCACCAAGTTGGCAGACTTTGAGGAGGACAGTTTCAGAAAACCAAACCATAGCTGCTAGTATAAAAGATTTATTTTTGTGTGTTGCCAACAATCTCATATCTTGAAGGAAGACAAGATGAATGTATAATTGAAATCCAATTTGATAAAATATTTATTAGAACAAATCCATGATAAGAATACCTTAAACTATGCAAAATGGACTGAAGTATAATCCAGGCACTGTATATGAAAATTTAAAATATGATTAATTTAACACTTATGTTGCACTCCTGATGTATAGAGGTAAACTGTTAGATCGTAAAAGTGGGTTGAATTAGTGTGTGGTCTGTGTAAGTGCTTTGTTTCATAATAAGTGGAAATACAAAGCCAGGCATGAAAAACAACCAATTAGCTTTAAACAGACCTCTAATTATCCCTCTGCAATAAAAATTCTAATGATTAAAATCAAGTCTAATGACTTTGAGCTCACTTGCATGCTGATGTTTTTGTGACTCATGCATAACTTTATACTGCCTGAAACAGAATAAAGATCCCACCTAAAAACGTCCTACCTTTCACATGATGGACTGTATGATTGTGTGTGAATGTGTGATCTAACAGTGTCTAATAGTGTCTAATCCCCAAATTAATCTGCTGGAAGCTTGCAGGCCTCTAATAAGCACATACCATCAGTATTCCACACACCTCCTACAGCCAAGTGAAGCAAGTTTATTAAGGCTCTGTATTACTCTTAGGGCTACTGGCTGCACTTCAGAGATTTAAGGTAGAGGAGGGAAAAGAGAAATAATTGGAATTTTAATTATCCTCAATTGCTACATTTTAAACTTAACAAAGCAAGCACAATGTGTTACGTAATACTGGAAGAGCAAAGCCCACATTTTAAATGGCAAATCCCAGTTGCCCATGCTCATCAGCTCAGCTCAATATGCCAATTTTCAACACACAGCAATAAAGACAGAGACTTTTCAATAACAATAACAAACAAACTCCATTTGCAGGGTAGCAGAGGAGCATGTGAAGAGAGGCAGAAATACAAACTAAGTTGGCTTTGATGATCTACGTCATTGCTACAGTTTTAGGTTGGTGAATTTCCACATAGTCCACCAGTGTATATTTATAAATACACAGTGTGTATATATATATATATATATATATATGCTGATCAGGTGAATATAAAAAACAATAGAATGCGTGCGATATCAGTTGAATGACAAACAAATAAAAAGCCTGTCCCAGATTTATCTTTACCTCTAGGTCTTATAAAATAAGAAGTTATGGTGTTGACAACTTAATTTGCTGAGAGTGACAGCATTATCTCCTCCAAACCAGGATACATATACAATAATATGCTGACACAACTATGCTCTGAAAGTCTCCTCCACATATCCTCACACTCAGTCAAACACCGACACAATCACATTAGCTCTATCAGCATCTTCCTCAAACTGCGCACACACACGGCTGCAAATGTTATAAACTCTGCTTGTACACAATTATCCCTTCCCACGTTCAAAAACGTTCCTCTCCCTGCTCATCCTTCTTATCATCTCAGAGGATTTCATTAGATGCACAAATTAGACAAAATAAAATTTTCATTTGAAACAAGGAAGTCACTAAGTTGGATTTAAAGAAGGGCTGGCTCGAATAAAAAATAAAATAAAATAAATAAATAAATAAAAAAAGATGAGCCCTCATGACAGTGACTTTTGGTAAATTCCACATATTATACATTGCTGATTGTTGCTCTAGTCCTGCTCAAAATGTCGACAACCATTTTAAATCTGTGCAGTTATTTCTTTTTTAAATTTTATCACAACGCGGTTGACAACATCTGCTACTGTCTTTAAATAAAGAAAATGTGTGGTTACTTATGCACCATATGGATGGGGATGAGGTCTTTTTTCACTTATGTAATAGTGTTAGGAACACCTCGTTTCAGAGCGATGCAGAAAAATTAGTGCATGCATTTGTTTCTTCAAGACTGGACTATTGTGAATCTTTATTGCTGGGCTGTTCTCTGGCCCCTTCCAAAGAAAAACATGAAACAAAAGAGGGAAACAAATGCTCCTTCAGCTGAGCCACAAAGCCTGCAGTGAGGGTTCTGATAAGAATGAAAAGAAAAAGTCATATTTAAACAATTTTTGCAAAATCAAGGACCTACACTTATAAGCTTTCAACAAACACCAGTGTTTCCCCTTACGTTAAATTAAGGTGCTCCAACTCCCCATTAGCATCTCATTACCCCTGATTTAATCTAATGTAATTTAAGGTTACCTTTCCTCTAGAACAGGTTTATATTTTGCCCTTTCATTGTAAAATATAAACAGCAGGGGGAGGAGGTTTCCTACTCCGTTATACTAAAAACTGCACCTTGGTCGAGCAATGTGTTTGAACTACGAAGTAAATTACACGTAGGCGACTTAAAACACTGCTTTGACAGTTTGTACTTGATATTTGCGATATAGCCATTTTATAAATAGCTTGTAGAACTTCTCAGAGAGTATATCTGATATAACGCCAACCCCCTAAAATATATACAGAGGTAAAAATGTGCTTCAGCAACACTAATGGCTTCAGTTATGTAACTTCAGCATAATTTATGCGAAAGAAAACCATAGCACTTAACAAATAAGTGACTCAAAAGAAACAACTATTTGAGCAGAGTGATGACAGGCTTTCATGTCAGCTGAATATAACATCAAAGAAATGAAATATTTTGAATATATCTACATTTAAAGCCAGTAAAGACAAAAATATATGCCTGTCAACAGAAAAACAGCTATTATATAATAACTACTACATAATGCGGTCTTTTTCTTATATAAAGTGAGAGAGTTATAACAATAATAAAAATAATAATAATAAAAAAAAAGTCAGAGATACAGGCTCTGTGTTTCTTCTAACATGCCATACTCTGAAGTGGAATCACTGTCACTTGACTCATGGTGAAAGGCAGAAAGCCTTAACCTGAAGCTCCGGCTCTGCTCTACATCCTTAATGTCTGCCATTAAGGCTGTTTTGACAGAAAATTACGTGGCACCTTTCTTTTAACTGTGCGAAGCTGTCCACCCACTCTGTTCTGGTGACAGCGCCAGAGACTTTGGAGGTGGTTGGCAGAATTTCGTTTTTTTAATCCTAATTATTTTTTTATGGAGATACAGAGAAACAGGAAAAAAAAACATGAAAAAAATACACACTTGCCTGCACTTCTCTTACCATTGACATTACTTCCTTTAAAAGACTTGACATTTTCAAAAACTGAAAAAGTTGTTATACCTGTAAATAGGTTTTCTTTGATCCAAAAATACCTCCTTCTACACGGTTTTCCTGCTGGTAAACTATACACCAGGATACATTTGTAAGAAATGTGACATGACATTATCTTTCATGACTGTAATGTTAACAGCACATAAATTGTATAACACTTCTGCTGGCTTCTTTTTTCTAAACTTAAAATTCTACTTTGTAAGACTCAGCAACACCTAATGACCCAATTACAGTAGCCGTAATACATAAAAAGCAAACTACAAAGCCAGGGATGGTTAATTTCTTTGCTGCTTTGTACAGAAATAGCTACATAAAACAAAACAAAACAAAAAAAACAACAATGATTATTATTTTTCATGCATATTTTCACTAATGAACACTGCTTGGCTCTGTGTGCAATTTTATTAATGAAGGTTTTTCTTTTGGTTTTGTTTTGTTTTTTTGTTTTTTTTTTATTCTGTACCTTGAACTGATTGTACATAACTTTGAAAGTGAAGCCTTGAAATTGGGAGGGTAGTGTTGGATGGATGCTATCAATTTAGCTTATGTTCTATTTTTCAGGGGAATTGTAATTATTTTGTTGTTAGATACACTATGTTGCCAAAAGTATCACCTGCTTTGACTCTCATATGAACTTAATAGACATCCCATTCTTAATCAAATTAGTTCTATACGTTGACCCACCCTTTGAAGCTATAACAGCTTCAACTCTTCTGGAAAGGCTTTCCATAAGGATTAGGAGTGTGTATATAGGAATCTTTGACCATTCCTCCAGAAGAACATTTGTGAGTTCAGACACTGATGCTAGATGAAAAGACCTGGCTTTCAGCCTCCACTCTAATTCATCCCAAAGGTGTTTTTATTGGGTTGAGGTCAGGACTCTGTGCAGGCCAATCAAGTTCATCCACACCAAATTTGCTCATCCATGTCTTTATTGGCCTTGCTTTGTGCACTGGTGCACAGCCATGTTGGAACAGGAAAGGGCCATTTCCAAATTGTTCCCACAAAGTTTGGAGCATGGAATTGTCCAAAATCTCTTTGTATGCTGAAGCATTCAGAGTTCCTTTCACTAGAACTAAGGGGCCGAGCCCAGCTCCTGAAAAACAACCCCTAACCATAATCCCCCCTCTCCCAAACTTTACACTTGACACAATGCAGTCAGACAAGTTCTCCAGGCACCGCCAAGTAGTGAAGCGCGATTTGTCACTCCAAAGAACGCGTCTCCACTGATCCAGAGTCCAGTGGCAGCGTTCTCCAAACCACTGCATCCAACACATTGCATTGCTTTTGGTGATCTATGGCTGGATGCAGCTGCTTGGCTGTGGTAACCCAATCCATGAAGCTCTCTTCGCACCGTTCTTCAGCTGAACTGAAGACCGCATGAAGTATAAAGGTCTGTAGCAACCAACTCTGCAGAAAGTTGCCAACCTTTGTGCCCTATGCGCCTCAGCATCCGCCAACCCCGCTCATTCATTTTACGGGGACAGCCACTTTGTGGCTGAGTTGTTGTTCCCAATCCACTGACAGTTGTCTGTGGGATATTTTGAGTGAGGAAGTTTCACAACTGGATTTGTTGCACATGTGACATCCTATCACAGTACCATGCTGGAATTCACTGAGCTCCTGAGAGCGACCCATTCATTCACAAATGTTTGTAGAAAAAGTCTGCATGCCTCGGTGCTTGATTTTTATACACCTGTGCCATGAAAGTGATTGAATATTTGATTTCAGATGTTTGAATGGGTGAGTGAATACATTTGGTAATATAGTGTAATAATACACATGACTTAAGCAAAAGGGTGTTTGTAGCCCAATAATCATGTTGCTCTTTTCATACATTCTTAGAGGTATGCCTTCACTAGCAAACAGAAGACTCCTGAAAGACCTGTCAATATAAATTTTTATCATAAGTGGGAACCTATGATTAACATAATAATCTGTTGGCATAAGGGACAATGTAAAACAAGTTGTCTATTATATTTTTTTAAGAATCTTTCTAATTTTTATTTGTTTATTGAAAGCAAAATCTGCAAGGTAAAAGTGATGATTAGCGGTAGGGTCCATCTAAGTGGCCTTGTTGGCTGCACCCTGTGGCGACTCGCCTCTCAGTTTTAATTACACTTAGACAGCAAAACACAAGGAACACAACACACAAACAACTTCTGGGGGCCATGCCATATAGTGAATGATGGGCGAGGCTGCTCGTGTGGCCTAGCTCACAGCACGATGCGATTACTGCCCCTCAATTTTAATTGCAAACAACACACACTTCACAAACAGTCATGATTGGGGGAAGGTGAGGGCAATGGAGTTCAGACTCTTCTGGCCAGATTTGGGGCTTGCTATCCTCTGGTCCACTGGGGATGTCTTCCAAAGGGCATGGTAGGGGGGTTCTCTCTTTGGGGGGGCTCTTTGGAGCCTGGGCCCTTTGCTCTGGCCTCCCTGGATGGCTGACGGCTGCCGATCTTGGCCCACTGGTGTCTGTGCCCTGTGACCACTGGGGGCTCTGGCTGGGGCCGTCCTCTGCACCCTCTGGGTGGGTCTGGGGTTGGAGTGAAGGGTCGTTGCCTTCTATCTACTGGGTCTTGGTTGCCTCTTCCTTTTTTCTACTTTTCTTTTTACTTCTCCTAATTTTTTCTGTTCCCTCCATTCAGGTCCAGCAAGATCACATAAATTCCATAATTCAAAATAAATTAATAAGATTAAAAGAAAAATACAACTAAATTAATAATAAAAAAATCAGATTGTCAAGATGAGCCTTATACCCATACAGCTTCCCTTGGCAAAGCAAATTTGTTCGGCACAACAGCAGCCAGACCATCATTCTGCTTGCTACCATGCTGGACAGGAGAAGTTTAGAAAAAGAAGAAGAAAAAAAAAAAAGAGATAATTAGCTGACATCTGACAGTTTATTGTCAGAAACTAACCGGCCTTTCCATCAATGTTACAAAAACCTTGAGGCAGTCTATAGCAATTATTTAGCATTGACTGTATAATGGATTTAGTCACAACTTCACTCACTGGTTTATGTTTTGGACAGCCATCATCATCAAGCTCCTCTGAAACCACAAGTTTTGAGGAAATAGTGGATCTTACTGAATACTTTAAAAAATATGCACAGTGTCGTAATGTAACCCTTTTCTAAAGCATAACCTACTTAAACCTGGATATTAGTCTGAATGGGATCAAAACTTTCTACACTGACACAATCACAGTAGTATGTTGACATCCTCATTATAAAGAAGAACTTAAACAAATGTGTATGGATTTCCCCTTGCTGCCATTAGACAGAATGCATTTTAAGGCACTCGTGTACTAGATAAATTTTTCAAACTGATAAGAATTTTTTTATTTCATTATTATGTATATTATGATTCTTACGGAGTGCAAATGTGTCAAAAAAGCAGATGTGAATTACAGTTTTAAGTAGGTGCTTTTGCATTAACATAAAGCTTTTTAAATTGAGATTTGATCATAAAAATGTAGCTAGTTATACAAATAACTGCAATTATCAGTTTAAATTTTAAGACACTTAAAGTGTCAGCATAAAAAAGGTTTAATAAGATACTTACAGCTTAAGAAGTAGTAGTCATGGATGAGTCAAACCTACCTTGCGTTGAAGTGACACATTTTATATTCAGGCAGAAAAGTGTGCAACTAATAATGTTATTACATGAGTTTAACTACATCTGTGGGAAGAACTGCTTAGATTTGGATGATTCAGCCCAGCCCTAAGCACTAAATTGTATCTCTCAACCCAAATACAGAAATAGCACAAACACAAAGACAAATCCAGTACAACTTTTCTCATGTATCTCTTCCATCTTTACCTTCGTTTGAAAAAAAGTATTTACTAAGACATAGCTTGGTTTCTTATTTAGCTTTTCTCTTCTTGTGCATGTCTCCCCCACAGTACTTCCTAATGCCAGATACAGTAGAGGTTGCTGCTCTTGTCTGCGTCCAGTGTTGTTAGGATCTCATAAAACTCAGCTTTGATTGATTACTAGCATCTCTCCCATCCTCCTCTACTCTCCCTCTGTGTAGTCCATTAGTATGGTAATGCTGGGTTAAATGCATCTTAACTTGTTGATTAATTTGCACATCCCCACCCATAAACATGTCCCTTCTTATATATACAGTCATGGACAAAATTGTTGGTACCCTTCGGTTAATGAAAGAAAATATCACAACGGTCACAGAAATAACTTGAATCTGACAAAAGTAATAATAAATAAAAATTCTATGAAATTTAACCAATGAAAATCAGGCACTGCTTTTCAACCATGTTTCAACAGAATTATTTAAAAAAATAAACTCATGAAACAGGCCTGGACAAAAATGATGGTACCCTTAACTTAATATTTTGTTGCACAACCTTTTGAGGCAATCACTGCAATCAAACAATTCCTGTAACTGTCAGTGAGACTTCTGCACCTCTCAGCAGGTATTTTGGTCCACTCCTCATAAGCAAACTGCTCCAGTTGTCTCAGGTTTGAAGGAAGCCTTTTCCAGACGGCATGTTTCAGCTCCTCCCAAAGATGCTCAATACGATTTAGGTCAGGGCTCATAGAAGGCCACTTTAGAATAGTCCAATGTTTCGTTCTTAGCCATTCTTGGGTGATTTTAGCTGTGTTTTGGGTCATTGTCCTGTTGCAAGACCCATAACCTGCGACTGAGACCAAGCTTTCTGACACTGGCCAGCACATTTCTCTCTAGAATCTCTTGATAGTCTTGAGATTTCATTGTACCGGCACAGATTCAAGACACCCTGTGCCAGATGCAGCAAAGCAGCCCCAGAACATAACAGAGCCTCCTCCATGTTTCAAAGTAGGGACGGTGTTCTTTTCTTCATATGCTTCATTTTTCCATCTGTAAACATAGAGCTGATGAGCCTTGGCAAAAAGTTCCATTTTTGTCTCATCTGTCCATAGGACATTCTCCCAGAAGCTTTGTGGCTTGTCAACATGTAGTTTGGCTTTTTTATGATTTGTTTTCAACAATGGTGTCCTCCTTGGTCGTCTCCCATTAAGTCCACTTTGGCTCAAACAACGACGGATGGTGCGATCTGACACTGATGTTCCTTGAGCTTGAAGTTGACCTTTATTCTCTTTAAAAGTTTTTCTGGGCTCTTTTGTTACCGTTCGTATTATCCGTCTGTTTGATTTGTCATCAGTTTTCCTCCTGCGGCCACGTCCAGGGAGGTTGGCTACAGTCCCATGGATCTTAAATTTCTGAATAATATGTGCAACTGTAGTCACAGGAACACCAAGCTGCTTGGAGATGGTCTTATAGCCTTTACCTTTAACATGCTTGTCTATAATTTTCTTTCTAATCTCCTGAGACAACTCTTTCCTTTACTTCCTCTGGTCCATATTGAGTGTGGTACACACCATGTCACCAAACAGCACAGTGACTACCTGTAGCTTATATATAGGCCCATTGACTGGTTACAAGATCGTAGACACCTGTAATGCTAATTAGTGGACACACCTTGGATTAACACGTCCCTTTGGTCACATTATTTTCAGTCTTTTGTAGGGGTACCATCATTTTTGTCCAGGCCTGTTTCATGAGTTTATTTTTTTAAATAATTCTGTTGAAACATGGTTGAAAAGCAATGTCTGACTTTCATTGGTTAAATTTCATAGAATTTTTATTTATTATTACTTTTGTGAGATTCAAGTTATTTCTGTGACCATTGTGATATTTTCTTTCATTAACCGAAGGGTACCAACAATTTTGTCCATGACTGTATATATATATTTTTTTTTATTCTTCACCCCCAACCCTGCATGTGTAATGTATAACTTTTCCGGACAGATGCCATTAGCTTTGGCAGCAGTCAGTCTAAAGGAGAGCTGTGCTGTCAGCTCCACTGTGCAGGCTGCTGACAGAGCTCGAATGGAGGGTCAGACGATGAATCTGCTGTGTCACACAAACACACGGCACAGTGAGCAATGCCTCTGCCAGCGGGGGTAAAACTCACAGTCAGATTGTGCATCTGACAGATAAATTTACCCAATTTATTCTGTCTTAAAAACACAATGAAAAGAAGCTCATCCATGTTCATAAAATACACCGTTTCAATATCTTATTGTCATAATTGAAAATGATTGCTGTTGGTTTAGCACTGACTGCTGTAATCGATAATAAATCCCATCTTGAAACCTGTAATTTTCCACCACTGTTTATAAAACTGATCAACCTAGATTATGTGCATAAAAAAACATTGCTGCGATACCCAACTAAGAGGGTTTTTTGCTGTAATTATAATTTTACACCTGATCTCACTGTTACACTGACAAGTAACTTTATCTTTTTATAATATATAGCTGCTACTTATGTAAAGTTTATTAAGTTTCATAGTTTTGTTGTAAAATCTTTAATAATTAGGTTAATAATTAAAACTTTAAACTTTTTCCTTTATTTTAAGGACAGGAAATAAATTCTTATAGTACAAAAGTTTGTGGGCTCAAATGACATCACTTTGCAAACTTGTCCTCACCTCTGATTTCTACAACTTCAAATGGTTGTTATAGCGACAGATTTGCAACAACATGCAGGCAAACACCCATAACATCCCATTCACACCCTGGTGAAACACACAGCGATGTGCACAGCACCCTGGGTGTTAATGTGAAAGTGCTGACACTTCAGAGACCTGCTGATTCCCAGATCCATCTGTCCTGACAGCAGTCGTCCATTAGCCACAATAAATAAATAAATAAATAAAATGCTGCTGCAGAGTGCACACCTACATTATCATTTTTTTTATAACATGCAACTACGTACAAATGTTTGCAGATGTTAAATATGAGACTGCTAATACATCAGTTGCCAACATTTTATTAAATCAATGTCAAAACACGCATTAACTGCACAAACAGAAGCTTTTTGTTCAAAACACAACTAATTAACGGATGCAAATGTGGCTGACTCACCAGTCGCGATCTTCAGCGGTGAGGGTGTAAAGGTGATTGGCAGCTCCATCAGCGCATGCCCTCAAGAGAGCTAAAGACAGACAGGTATAAAGTACATTAGTCTGTGTAAATCAAACTGAATGAACTGAACACCTTAAATCTACTCAACCTTAACATAAAATAAGCTACAGTTATTTAGGACTGGCATTAACAATGTATTCTCTCAATGAACCCAACTTCACTGGCACAGAGGTGAGTCTAGGATGGATAAGCCTTAATGGTGTGTTGTTTCTTCACCAAATGTATCACGAAACATAACAGACTCATAAAATTGTGCAATTTAAAAATAGTACGTTGGACACCAACATCGGTTATCACAGGCTTTATGCTTAATAGCTGCTTCAATCACATTGTAAAAACCTACAAAGCTTGAATAAAGTCAAATTTAGTTTAAGTCCAAATGATTAAAAACAGTCCAAAAGCATGATATTTACATTTTCCGGAAATATTATTCATGTTCCATTTAAGTGTATGCAAAATATTTGCAGATGCATGCCTTTTCATTGCTTCTATTACATTCAAACTGAATAGGCAGCCTACTTTTTAAGCCCCCCTTTTGTGTTTGGAGCTGTTGCAGTTCACATTGGGGAAAACTTCAAAGAATCAGCTGAAGTTTTCCACTTGCACCTTGTTCAAAACTAACTAAAGTCTGCACCCAAAGAGACGTGCAACCCTTGAATGTTTGTTTTCTTTTTTGCCAGCTGGGTCCATTCCCCAAACCCTATGCATTTCTTACACAGAATATAATTCTGTCTTATGAGCATATGCATTTTTAAAAATGTTTGATTTGAACTTTTATTAACACTATAGTGCAAGTATAACTCAATGGGTATTTATTATATAATATTTCCATGCATCCTTAGGTGTTTAGTAATTTTTATCATTATTACTTATTCCTATCCTATCTTATCACTCATTATAGGACACTGAGAAATTTTTTCTTGTCACAACAGACTTTACACTTCAGGGGAAAGACATTTTGATTTGCAAATATCATAGGAATAAGCCAATTCAATTAAGTACCAAGTGAACTGTGAGATTACTTGAAGCATGTAAATATGCCGCTTGAATCGCACCTACATACTGTAAATTAACATTCCAACACATACGTGCCCTATTAGCACGGTCAATGGAGAGGAATGATTAGTCCAACAGAAGGATGTATCCTTCTACCAGCCATCAACACCAGCTTCTAAAAAACTGTGAGAATGAAGATGCATTTGCATAGATGTAAATAAGACACTCAAATTGAATATAGTGCTTTTACTCATAACCTCCAGCACCTGCTGTCTGTGTTTAGCATCAAAGAATGATGAGAAATGTAAATTACTCATTATCTCTGACAGAGAGCAAAAGGCAAAAAAAAAAAAAAAAAAAAAACTGAAATGAAAACTTCTGGGAAAAGAAACTTTTCTGTAAGTTTGGTGATAGACTGTAAAGCTATCAGTCATTATTTGTGTAGTATCTGCATGCACATACACACACAAAAACACACAGACACCTGAAATAACTTTCAGACATATAGGTCTCAAACATATTCCTGTCTGTCAATCATTTACTCAGCTGTGTGACTTACTTGGCATTTAAACAAAAACAAACACAACAAAAAATTAAACAAAGCACAGTAAATCTAAGACCATGTAAGTCTATAAATACCAACATCACAAAAATCATAAAAAAAAAAAATAAAAATAAATAATAATAATAATAGATTCAAGATTCAAAGCGTTTATTGTCACATGCACAGTAAGGAAACAGGTTTCCCTGTACAGTGAAATTCTTACTTTGCTGTCCACACTGAATGCCATAAATATTCAAAGTATATAGAAAAGACTCATTTAAGAAGAGCATGCAAAAGATTAAACATAAAATATAAACTATAGGCAAAATATAAGTAAAGTAATCTATGTACATAATGTGCAGCGTGCTACATAAACTGTGCAACATTCAGCATTGAATGATTAATTGTGCAAAAAAAAGAACTGTCATGAGGTAGACGGTATGATACATGTGCAAATACTGAATAATAATAATAAGGTGCATTGATAATGTAAACAGTCAGTATGTGTAAATGTTACAGTCCATTGTTATAGACTCCAGTCTGCTGTTAGCTGTTAAGGAGTCTGATGGCTGAGGGAAAGAAAGAGTTTCTGAGTCTGCTAGGCCTGCATTTCATACTCCTGTACCTCCGGCCTGAGGGGAGGAGAGTGAACAGTCCATGTTGAGGGTGGGTGGGGTCTTTGATGATGGAGGCAGCTCTCCTGAGGACTCTGCGCTGGTAGATGCTCTGCAGAGAGGGAAGGGGAGTCCTGGTGATCTTAGATGCAGTCTTCACCACTCTCTGCAGGCGTTTGTGGTCCGTTACAATAGAGCTGCCGTACCACACGGTGATGCAGCTGGTCAGGATTGACTCAACGAGGCAGCTGTAGAAGTTGCTGAGGATCTTCGGTGACATGCCGAACTTCCTCAGCCTCCTCAGGAAGTACAACCGCTGCTGAGCCTTCTTCACCAGCTGTGTGGTGTTAAGTGTCCAGGTGAGGTCCTCGCTGATGTGGACCCCCAGATATTTGAAGCTGCTCACCCTCTCCACTTCCAGCCCATGGATAAGCAGTGGATGATGAGGGTTCCTCTCGTTCCTCATGTCCACTATCATCTCCTTGGTCTTGTCTGTGTTGAGGGTGAGATTGTTGTCCTCACACCACGTCACCAGAGAGGCCACCTCCCTCCTGTAGGCTGCTTCGTCCCCACCTGTGATGCGTCCTATCACAGCGGTGTCGTCTGCAAGCTTCAGGATGATGTTGTCCTTGTGGGAGGCTGCACAGTCGTGGGTGTAGAGGATGGGACTGAGAACTCACCCCTGTGGTGTGCCAACGTTTGTGATGATACTGGCTGAGGTTCTGTTGCCTATCCTGACAGACTGAGGCCTGCCAGTCAGAAAGTCAAGAAGCCAGTCACAGAGGATGGGGTGTAGTCCGAGGGAGAACAGTTTGTGGGTGAGCTTGTGAGGGATGACCGTATTGAATGCAGAGCTGTAGTCAATAAAGAGCATCCTGATGTAGGAGTCTTTATTCTGCAGGTGTGAGAGGAAGATGTGCAGTGCAGCGGCGATGGCATCTGAGATGGACCTGTTGGGCCGGTAGGCGTACTGCAGGGGGTCCAGTGTGACTGGTAGGCAGCTCTGAATGTGGGTCAGCATCACTCTCTCGAAGCACTTCATAATGATTGGAGTGAGTGCTACTGGCCTGTAGTCATTCAGGCAGGTGGGGGGGGGGGCACTTCTTGGGAAGAGGGACAATGGTGGTGGTCTTGAAGCAGGAGGGAACAGTTCTCTGGGTAAGGGAGAGGTTGAATATGGAGGTGAGAATGTCTGTCAGCTCGTTGGCACATGCTCTGAGGGCTCGTCCAGGGATGTTGTCTGGCCCCGCCGCTTTGCGTGGGTTGATCCTCCTCAGGGCTTTGTTTACCTGGGCTGGTGAGACAACTGGTGAGGGGGAGGGGGGTGTGGAGGTCCAGGTGTCTGTGTCCCTCCTCTCTGTGTGGGGGGAGGCGGTCTGTAAAGCGGGTGTAGAATGTGTTCTAGTGATAATCTCTTAATTGGCTGGAACTATTTGACTTTTATCTTCCACGATTAAGAGAAAAATAAAAACATTATACTGAACAACTTTATCATATTTATATTTTAATGTAAGGTAAATTACATGTGGTGCTTCGGTGCACTCAAAGGCCAAGTCTTTTATGAAAAAGAAAAATCATAAAAATGTAACTAACCAACTAACAAGGACACAGAAAGTGCCAGGCAATAAGTCAGTAGTTGACAAGGTGATCACACATTTAAATTTGAGATAAAACTTTAAAAGCTCATGTTTGAAATTTAGTCCGCAATTTATTTTTATTTATTTATTTTGGTGTGTGTGTGTGTTTTTTTTAACCAACATTTTTTTTTAGAAATTGAGTGCATCTCCTTTCTCATAAAACATTTAGAAAATATGACCGGGAATAGAATAGCAGGGAGGTAGAAAGAGGGAGTGGGTGGCTGGGTCGGTCACATGCAGTTTATTGCCAGGGTGAGCTATTGAGCCACCCTTTATTAAAATATTTTAAATCATGTGCTATTTGCATTCATGTTCACTTAATAGCATTCTTGTTCTTGTGCTTTTAAATATTAGCACCACCACCGCATCAGAATAGGAAGTTGTATTTTTATAAAAAAGAAAGAAAATTGAGAGCAAGTTAATAAACCAGTCAGTTTAAACATGCTTATCCATTAACTCTGAATAGCTAGGTGTTTCTGAGCTTTCTCGTGGTACTGAATACTTAATACAGTATGGTGAAGTTAGTTTAATTAGGTTTTACTGAGCAGCTGGAGACAACAGCTTTGAACTGGTCAAAAGTTGTGGTTGTGTTCTATTTTCTAAAGACACAAGTCATTTTCTAAGAAATACTTGTATAACATCTGCTTCATTTCCTGAGAAAGTTTCACTAACGCTTGTGGGAACATCTGTCTTTCTAGATCTCTTACCATCCAATTTGTCTTCATCACACTAAATGGCTAAAGTGGATAATCTGAGCTTGAGAAATATCATCTCTCCATCTGCTCTCCATCCACAGGCAGTGAAAACGCAATTACTGTCATTTCCCCACTGGAAACAATAAATTGTTGGCTGTTCAAAATTGGCCACATGCACAACAGCCTTGAATCACTTTGCTTGTCTTCTTTCTCTTCAGAACATTTGAGTTTAAAATGCCCATCACATGTAAAGATAAACGCCGGTCATTGACAATATCACTAAGATCAACTATCATCAACTGCTGACAAAGGGAATAAATTGTTCAAATGCAATGTTTTCCTAAGAAACATTGGGTCATGGTGTCTAGATCAAGTTTCTCAAACCTGGTCCTCTGGGACCACTGCCCTGCATGTTTTAGTTCTGTCCAGCTCCAGCACACCTGATTCAGATTAACTAAACAGCTTGTCAAGTTTTTTTGCAAGCCTGCTAACGAGCCATTCATTTGACTCAGGTGTGTTAAAGAAGGATACCTCTAAAACATGCAGGGCAGTGGTCCCCGAGGACCAGGATTGAGAAACACTGGTGTAGATGGATCTTACTTTAACATGCACAAGACCAGAACCTACAATCTAAGGACTACATGGATCTGCTGACAAGTACCAAGCATTTACCAGACACTAGAAGATGTGTTGATGGTGTTTGATATGCGAAGACTGGGACAGCAGGAAGAGTCAGCAACAGCAGTCTTGTGAATAAACTAACCATCATAATCCCTCCTTGTAGGCTTCAGAATCAACTATAGTCATTATTTGATTTACATTCAATCACTCTTTTTCATGTTGCCGATAAGTTTGATGCAGACAAGGTAAAATGCACACTGATGTGGAAACACACACATACAGATTGCTGAGTGGTATATTCCAGGGCAGGCCTGTATTGATGAGGCTTCAGGGGAGGATTAATACCTGTCAACTTGGGGCTTTAGTGCAGAGCAGGAGAGGGCAAATGGTCACAAAAAGCTATGAAGAGATTATAGTCCTTATTATGATGCTTTGATGCCCTCCCTTCATCTGTTTGTACACCTATTCTGCTCCATCTGTTAGCCTGTCTCCAGATCCGCCATGATCTCTACACCTTTCCTTAAACTTGATTGATCTCTTGCACAAACGGCTTCGCTCTTGCTCTGTAAAGCCACCCTATCTTTCTTTGTTATTCTAAGTAGTACAGTTTTACCAGCTCATTCTCTTTTCCTTTTGCTTGTTGGGTTTCTAAATGTTCCTTGACGTTAATCCTCACTAACAGCTTTTTTTCTGTGGATCCCCCACACATCTGTTAACTCCATTTGTCACGTGTTCTTGCACGCAGTGCTGAAAGAGTATGTGCGCATGCTGACTTTTTTCAGCCCCTTCACCTGACTGGATGAAGTTCTAAAACTTCAACAAAAGCAAACTTTTTAGGCATCAATAAATGATGAAGTGAGACAGTTACAATCAACACTGGTGTGTTTCACAGATTGCTTTATGAGACTTGTTTATGTCGTTGCACAGATGGAGCATCTCAAGGTAAGTGAATAAGTTGACTGACTGGGTGAATGAGTGGGTGAATGAGTGGGTGAGCGATGAATTAGATAAGAGAGAGGGTGCATGAGCGAGATAAGCAGCCTGATTTAACTTAACAACATCACACCCGACATCAGTAAATGAGGTTCCCTTTGATCAGTGTTGCGCTCTTGTAGCCTCAGTCGCTCCTGCGCTCCCTGCTGCTTTACCTCTCCCACAGGTGAAGAAGTGGAGGCCCAAGGGCAGCACATCAGAGGACCTGACAGTTGCGTGTGTATATTTGTGTAAGACCGTGGATGTCTGTGTCTTTAAAGGTGCAGACCTGGCTATGATGCCTCCAGGTAAACAACCATCTGGAAAATGACACACTCAGACATGCTCATGTGCACACTGGCATCTGCTTATCACACACACTTTATTAAAATTACATGCCATTTCAACTGAGGAATGACAAACTTGCTTTAAGCAGGTTTACCATCAAACTGTGAGGCATCTGAGATCTGCCGATCACATGCAATCACTAGCCCATCAAAACTTCTTTAAATTCTACGAGAATCTGTGCTGAGAGCAAAATTAATTAAGAAAGCCGCCCATCTTCTGAGATCCAGAACACAGCATTGCTTGTGGTACTTTAGGAAGCACTAAAATCTCTCTGAAGCTGTTTTTTCTTTGTAAAATTATCTAAGAAGGAACAAATAAACAGATATTCGACATGACGACATCAAGCTGCATCACACTGACAAAGTACATCATTCTCATAACATGATTCACTTAGTTGGCGTCATGATTTAGTGTATAATTCATGGCTCCTTCAGTTAAATAAGCAAATATTTGTACAACATTTTCTGTAAGGTTACTGCAAGGTTACCTTTCATTATTGTTTTAAAAGTAAGTGGCATGAAGCAAGAGTTTTTGGGACTCTCAGACAATCTTCACCAATATCATTTTTAATGTTTCCATGCTCCAACACAAATGATTCACATAAAATGGATCCAACAGTCTATCAAGTTCTGCACAGTGCCTCATTCATTTGAATCCGGTGTGTTCAAGTTCAAGCTCAAGTTTAATTATGTAGCACATTTTCTGCAACAGCAGTTGCCCAAAGTGCTGAACAATAGAACAACAAACACTCCACAGTTGAAAATAAAACACTACACAACAAAACAATAAAAATGAATAAAAATTAAATCAGTAAAAAATAAAATTGATAAAAAGATAAAATAAAAAATAAAAAAAATCAATAAAACTTGAATAAAAAGTAAAACATGTGAATGTCAAGCTCAGTTTTGTTGAAAATAAAATCTTGTACTGGAAACCTAAAACTAACAGGAAGCCAGTGCAAATAGGCAAGCACAGGGATGATGCGATCGTGTCGTCCCTGTAAGCAATTGAGCAGCAGCATTTTGGGCAAGCTGCAGTCGGTGCAGAGATGACTGGTTAATACCATAATATAGAGAGTTGCAATAATCTATGTGGTACATAATGAGCAGGTGGTGCCTAGTTTTAGGCACATGCAAAAGCAACATGCTGGTTGCCCTCAGCTTTCTGGCTGGAGTGTAGAAATTATACAGTTCAGAAAAGTAATGGTTCTAGTCCATCGAGTAAAGTCAGCAATAAAATTTTAAGTTTAATCATGTAGCGATCAGGAAGCCAATGAAGGGAGGAAAGCACAGGAGTAATGTGGTGTCTCTATTTCTTCCCTGGAGGAAAATGAGCAGCTGCACATGGATGACTGGTTTCTATGCACAAAGTTACAATAATAAATAAAATCTGTTTATTTTTATTCAATGTGAGGACGTTTTAGAAAATGGGTTTTATGTCTTTTAAACTTTTAAGCATGGATGCAGTCAATCTTTAGTATTTAGATTTAGGGGCAAGTACATTTGCAAATTATCTACAAAACAGTTAAATGAAATGTTATATTTCACAAAGATCTACGCCAAGTAAAATTGGGCCCAAAACAGAACCCTGATGGACACCTCAGGTAAGTAAAGCCATCTCCGATTCTACACACTAAGGTTGTCAAAGCTCTGAGGTGATAGAAACCCTGTAAGGCAGTGGGACAGGATGGTGTACCAGACTCCTAGAAATTCCTTTAAGTGTTTAGAGAAAAGCTGGTCCTCACACACAAACTCTGTGGAGACACTGATGACTTCACTTGAAGTTATTACATTCAAGTTAATCAAAATATTAGAAAATATTTATTTATTATTCTTCAATATTTACAATTTTCCATAGGAAAAGGTGTTGAGAATCTATCATACTAGATATAAGCTGGAATGCTCTGGAGAATCTTCACCTTGGATATGCACTCAGAGCCTTTAATGAGATTTAGCTATAGTTAATCTGTTTTTGTTGCAGGTAACTTTTTTTAATGTGGGTTTCAAATATACATTTATGTTTGTCTCCCTGAGCAGACTCAAAGAGACCCAAAGACTGTTTATCTCAGAAAGCAGACGACCTTTGGTGTGAAATCTGATGGGAACATTTGCTTTGTCAAATGTCATTTAGCATTTTGTAGAGGCCCTCTAGTGTAACAAACCAAGACAGCAACGTCTATCTAACCAAATGACTGCTGTGAGATGAAAAACAGCTCAGATGCCTCTTGGGTTTTTGCTAAACTGATAAGAATATCAAAGACCTGTTAATTAAAATTCCTTCTGAAATGGGCTTGATTGGTTTTTCATTATAGTTTACCTTCAAAGTTATTTTGTTCGCAAATCTTTTTGCCTGATTGCATAATTGTGTTGGGTGCATTTTATTAATAAATGAGTATGTTCACATGTGTTTTGTCACCTCGTGGTCTCCGCATGGTTGGATGTCCCTTATCCAAGTTATGCATATTTTGTTACTAAGGTTGTTTCTAGGAAAAAGTCCAGTTCAGCCACTTTATAGACTTTAGACAACTCTAAAAGTCTGGAGATCTAAGTATTTAGGTTTCTAAGTTTCATTACATTTTTAAACCCTTTCACACATGCGGCGCATTTTTCTTAATAGTTTTTTTACACTTACACCTCTGATACAAGAAAAAATTTTATTTTTTTATTTTTCAGCCACAAAAAAACAGTCAGAAAACTTGGATCCAGCAGGGAGCTGAGGTGAACAGGAATGGGGAATGATAATATGTTATCAATGCAACTGATAATAAATTGTGAATAAAAGAGAGAAAAGAAAAAAAAATGCCATTATTAATTCTGCCTGTTGATCTGTTTTTTTTTCTCTTATCAAATCTTGACATAATTTTTTAGATAACAACTTTGAATCTTTGTCAACTCCACACAATGTGAACGAATACAGTATATTCAGATCAAAAATATCTTCAAACTGCTATAGATAGATAAATAGATTGGTTTGAAAAAGAGAAAATAATACATCACTTAATATAAAAACTCTAGATGTTTACATACAGGTAGGTCTGTCCTATGATCTGTTACTCTTATTGGCCTTTTGAATACAGACAGAGATTGTGCCATTGCCATGTTTCTTCATGAAATTTAGCAATACTTTCAGAAACAAACAGACGCACATGTCTGACATTGTTTGTAGTCAGTGAGCGAGCTTACACCTGTCGGCACCAAGCCCAGCATGATTCTGATGGTTTGGAAAATGGGGAACCAGCTCCTGAATGGAAGCGTTTTTTGAATCCCGCCGCTAGATGTGAAAGTGAGTGAGCACAGTTTTAGCCATTTTCAACAATAATCATCAAAATGCCTTTGGGCGTAACAGCTATTCTATTAAAACTAAGGCCATTCTGTGCCGGATACTGTATGCTTAAATATATAACTGGAAAGCACATGGCTTTTATGAAATATTTTCCACCCTTCACAGAGCTATGAGCTGTATGTCATTTCTGTGTCAGAGGTGTGCAGCAGTGAAAAGGCCTTTAGGGAGAGCTACAAATAACTACCTAGGTGCAGCACACTGAAGTACTTCATATTTGCTCTTATTTTAGACTGCTCAGAGCATTTTCTCAAGCAGCAGAGGGCTATCTGCTACATAGTACCCAGTAGCTCAGAAACAATCAGTGCTGAAGGTGGACTTACCATGAGCTGAGAGCATGAGTTGATACTAATTACAAATTGAGTTCATACCCATATTAAGGATGTCTAAATGTTGTGCTATTATTACTACGTTACAATGTCTGTCAAAGAGCCTGCAATAGGATTTTGTGGTTGTCCACTAAAAGTGCAGAGCAGCAATACCAACAACAAAACTTCATTTTGTGGAGAGCAGGGCTGAAAAATGGTACCAGCATAGATCTGGGGTCTCATTTTTAAAACATTGGTTATCTGTACTAAAAGTGTACGTTCACCCAAAAGATGAAAATTGCGTTCACACCTGCACAGCTGCAGAGTCAAAAATAAAATGCATGTGGCAATGTGTTGCATGTGGGGTGCAGTTAGTCAGAACTGTAGCAGAAATAAAGTAGACACATTTAGAGAGGACAGACCTTGGTCAAGACGTTTTTTTTTTTTTTTTTTTCCCTCTTTCTCCCAGTGATTGTGGGTATTATTTTTTAGTAGAAGCTGTAATGGCAAAATTATCCCCCCATATTAAAGAATCCTTTAAAAATGTATAGTGACAGTTGTGAGTGACAAATCTAATACATTATTAATTTTTTCATTCTCTGTACAGCTTAGTCCATTACGGGTTGCGGGTAAGTGCTGGAGCTTATCTCAGGAATTTTAGCAGGTGAGAGGCAGGGTACACCCTGGACAGGTCACCAGTCTATCGCAGGGCCAAGACAAAAGGGGACAAACAGCCATTCATGCACACACTCACTCCTCAGGAGAATTTAGAGTGACAAATTAACATAACAATTAACCTAACATGCATGTCTAATACATTAAAAGATATTTTAAAATCAACCTCTGCATTGTTGTTATCGCAAACGCTGCATTCTATTCTATTCTATTCTACAGTCATTTAGCAGACGCTTTTATCCAAAGCGACTTACATTTGAGAGTAAGAACAACACAAGCATGAATTCAAACAAGATGGGAAGTCATAATTAAGTGGTAGTCAGACTGCTTTGAGTCCAGTTGGACCCAGATGCTGTCATGTTTTGCTAGAGGCAGTACATATATATATATATATATTTTTTTTAAGTCATTTTATTTAAATACAAGATCACAATTTCATCACACAATATCAACTTGGTCATAAGTGCATGATTTCATCACACAATATCATCTTGGGCATAGGTGCACACAGCTTCTTCAGTACTTGGTTGAGCCAAAGAGCTGGACAAATCTTTCTAACTCATTTAGTTAAGCTAAATGTGGAAATGCTCCTTAAACAACTGAGTCTTTAGCTTGCTCTTAAAAGTGGATAAGGACTCTGCGGATCGGACGGAGTTTGGTAGATCGTTCCACCACCGGGGAACAACAGAGGAGAAGAGTCTAGCTACTGATTTTGCGCCACGTTGTGGTGGGAGCACTAGGCGTCTTTCGCTGGCAGAGTGTAACTGTCGAGAGGGAGTGTAGCTCTGGATTAAGGAGTGAAGGTAGACCGGAGCCGTTTGGGTTATTGTTTTGTAAGCCAGAAGCAGAGCTTTGAATTTGATGCGTGCTGCAACTGGAAGCCAGTGAAGAGCGATTAGCAGCGGAGTGACATGAGCTCTTTTGGACTGGTTGAAGACCAGACGTGCTGCTGCATTCTGGATAATCTGCAGAGGTTTAACTGAGCATGCAGGCAGGCCAGCCAGTAAGGAGTTGCAGTAGTCAATGCGTGAAATGACCAGAGCCTGGACCAGGAGCTGGGTCGTGTGTTCAGTCAGGTAGGGTCTGATCCGCCTGATGTTGTACAGAGCAAATCGGCAAGACCGGGAAACTGAGGCAACATGGTCCTTAAAGGTCAGCTGGTTGTCTACCATGACACCAAGATTCCTGGTAGAAGACGTAGGCACAAGTGTGATAGAGTCAAGCTGCACGCTTATCTGTGGCGGTAAAGAAGGATTGGCTGGAAAGACAATAAGCTCAGTCTTGGACAGATTTAGCTGAAGGTGGCGATCCTTCATCCATGCGGAGATATCAGCAAGGCATGCTGATATTCGCATTGAGACGGTTGTGTCGTCAGGTGGGAAAGAAAGGAAAAGCTGAGTGTCATCTGCATAGCAGTGGTAGGAGAAACCATGAGAGCTAATGACTTCACCGAGTGAGGAGGTGTATAGTGAAAAGAGAAGAGGGCCAAGCACCGAGCCCTGAGGCACCCCTGTTGTCAGCCCATGTGATCTGGACATTCCCCCTTGCCAAGATACTTTGAATGATCTCCCTGTGAGGTAGAACGTAAACCATGAGAGGACAGATCCTGAGATGCCAAGCTCCAAGAGTTTGGAGAACAGTATATGATGGTTAACCGTGTCAAAGGCAGCAGACAGGTCCAGTAGTATAAGGACTGAGGATTGACCAGTGGATCTGGCAAGTCATAGGGAATCAGTAACTGACAGGAGAGCAGTTTCAGTAGAGTGACCTTGCGTTACATCCTCACAGATCCTTGCTTCTGTGTAAAGACTTCCTGTTGGGGAGGGGGCTGTATAAGAATGTAAGTTTCACCGTTTAACGTCAACAGCTGGAAGGGGGGCTGAAATATTTAATATCTGTAGCATGTGTTTTTGTACATGCAAATGTTTGGGATTGTTGCTTGTTTTGGGTAAAGTGATCTTCTCCCTGTTTTCCTTCTGTGTTTCATCTCAGCTAATCTGTTCTGTGAATCCAAGTGGTGCTGCAACATTCACCCCAGTGTCTGAGAGAAGAGCGAACTGCTTATTTTATTTAACTTATTTAACTTTTTTTTAAATTTGATGATTGTTTTTATAATTAACTTTTGGCTGAATGGTGAACAGCACATTTGTGTGTGATATAACAAAGCATAGATTTATATTTGCTTTACTCAGACTTTAGGGGAAAACTTGGGGTGGCTCAAAAAATTGACTTCACAGCATGCTAAGCCTCTAGTTTAATTCAATTTTTTTACAAACTTAGTATGTCTACTTGGACCCTTCTCAACAACTTCACAAGCAAAAGTAGCTAGCCATTGTTCAAGTAAGCTTGAGAGAGTAAAGGTAAGACAAGTTGCGGCCAGTCACACACCACCACACACTTGTAGATGCCCTTAGACATGACTTATCCATTTATGTGAGTAACTACTATATTTTAGATAATCCCTAATTTACCTTTAACTCCATATTAATTAAAAAAGCACATGCATAGCTGACAAAAAAAGAAACCTTAAGAATAACCTTGTGCTGACAAAATATGATAAGCAGGTCTGTGACATCATTTATCCTCTTAACTCGGCTCAATCCTTATACTCTATATAATTAGCGCTCATCTGAAGCTTGTTCATAGCAATTTGCTGTTGTAACGAGCACCATATGGTTGTGACTGGGTTGTCTTTAAATGAAGAGCTAAGATATATCACATGTCTGCAATGTGATATTCTACTTGTTCAACAGGTGTTAAAGAAATGATGGATGATACAGCGGTTAGGGATAACGAGCAATGCTGTCTTGTAAGGTTTAACCTTAAAATGTGTTTTGTTCTCCTCCTCTAAGTGGCACTCTGCTGTGTGCCTCCCCTGCCTTCAAGCCAACAGATGCAGTCACACGGGGAGGATGGAAGAGAAATGAAAGGAAGTCGGACAAAAGAAAAACAATTACAGCCCAGTGATGTCCCTGACCAGAGCCCATGCTCCTTATTATTACACTTAATAACTTCCTGAGATTCTATAATTAAAATGAACAATAATTCAGTTTTCTACTCAGTACTTCATTGTCCAATAATAGACTGGACATTTTTAATAGAAATGCCTGTCATTTTAAATTATTTTGGCTTTGTATGCTCAGCTCATGAAGCAACCAAAGTCATTAGAATAAATATAAAGACAAATTTGCTGAGAGGAAAATTATTTCCTTAAAGAAATCACAGGTATCAGGTGGATTGAAGGTGGGGAAGGACCATTTAAAACTACATGGCATCAAATTAAAATTTTGCACAATCAAGCATGCTAGAGAGCACAATAGTACAAAAACAACTGGAGAATACATCCAACATTCAAACCCATGCAAATGGGATTTAAGTCATATAAAAGGAACATTTCCAATCAATCTTTATGATTTGTGAGATATCTACCTTTACTCCAGAGAATGTGAAGGTATTCTTTATCAAGGGGCTGGTTGAGAATGATTAGACAGATCCTCTGTGTCCCTGCAGGAGACAGAGGAGAATTAGGACATAAGACAGACAACAGACAAAGCACAATAACCAAATATTAAAATAAAAGCTACGAAAGAACATATTATTACTTCAATTTTCAAGACAATACTTTCTAAATGCAAACTGGAGGCTTTTGTTCACGGCACTGAATGTGCTCAAAGAGAAAATTAAAAAGCTGTAATAATGAGGCCATTATCACCCTCTGCAGAAAGATGGGAAAAAAAAAGGGCGAAGGATTAAAAACAGAAACCCTTCCAAGTAAGTTTTTATTTCATCATGAGACTTCAAAATTCTTTACATTTGATCTAATTAAGCTGCAAGTGGTTTGTGTGTAACATCAATAATAAGCCCAAATTGGGAAGAAACCGTACATATTCATCTCACGCAATGAGTTTCATGAACTACACCTTCACTCACCTTGACCAGGCTCACAATCACTGTCCAAGACCTCAAAAAATAAGTGGAAATCTATGCACACATTTAATCAATTTTCATCTGAATATCTTGACCTTGGTTACACCCAGAGCTGTAGCTACATAGCAAAGAAAAACACTTTCAAAATTGTGACACGAACAGGATCTCTCATCCTCAGGTACCTTCCTTGTTTCTTTGTCAAGTTCTGTCTTACAGTGCAGCATTTCATAAACCTTTTCATTCCCCCACCCCCCATCAATCTTGCTTTTAGCTGTTATTTTGCTCTGCTGCTAATGCAGATCCCTTAACTAATATTTTAGCACTGTAATTTATCTATCTGTCTCTCTGCAGGAGATGGATGGGAAGGGAGGGAGGCAAAGAAAGAAAAGAAAAACATGCATTTATTGATAACATAAGAGCTGCTAGAAAATCCTTAATGGACCAAATATGAAAGCACTGCCTCTATTCCCCTCGCCTTCAAACTTCCCACTGCTTATTCATTTGTCTGTGCTTCTCATATCTGCTGCTATAAATGATTTGTAATCCATTTTAAAGTTGCCTTCAACAGCAAAGTGAAAATCCCAAATCCAAGTAACATGTTCCAATTATATATTCTCATGTAAATTTCACAGACACCATATGGAAAAATGTATGATTTCCAATACACTTTTATTGTTGTTGAAGCCAGAAAAAAAATAGTAGGGACGAAAACATACCCATAAAATATACTTTATTAAAAAATATACTGTTTTTAGCTGTCATGAATTTCTCCTGGCAGAATCACTCTCAAGTTTTCAAGAAAAAGAAAAATAAATGAAAAGAAAAAAATCACCCTTTATGGATTTATACCCTCTGGTATAAAGAGTGTATCCCAGCTTGGCTGAGTTAAAAAGCATCCTTTAGGTTTGCCTCTTTGCTGCAGCGGTGGGCTTGATGTTGTTAAAAAAGTTCACATCCCTGGAAGGTCACTTCAAATACGAAAGTCAATCCCTCACCCGTGTTAAAAGAGGATGTAAAGGCAAAGGAGGAATAAAAGAAAGGAGGACACAGGGAGGGGCAGGTGAAGAGAAGAAAGAGGAGGAGCAGATTTGTCAGTCTGCTCTCTTAATTGGCTGGAAAAGTACAGAGAACAAAAGACAAACTCAACCAGCCGTGACTTTTCAGATAACCTCTGATCACACACGCACACACAAGGAAGTGCATGGCCTTTCGTGTACTGTTTTCAAAGAAATGTCACCTTGGGATTTTAAAAGTGTGAGACAGCATAAATACCACAAACAGAAACATACACACACACACACACTAAATCCAAGCACATAAGCTAGCACATAGATATTCCAGGAATAGGCATTTATAATTAAAATGGTGAAATTTATGAGGCTAACTGTGCACACCAGGGAGTTTAAAATGCAGACATCCAGGGGCTGTTTTCATATTCTCCTCCGAGAGTCTAGATAAGCATTTCCTGCAAGAGATTAAACAGAAGACACCATAGAAATATATTCCAAATTTAACTAATGGAGGGAAAAGTGTCTGACTATACTGTAGAGTTGTAGGAAAAGATTTTATGATGCAGGAGTTTGTAAACACCTTTGTTTTTCTTTGATGGCAAATGACAAACTTGTGAACAAAATGAAATCATCAGGATTTGTTTGCTCAGGTTTTCTCAGATTGTTTGTTCACCCCTTGAGATCTTTAGACTAAATCATGCGAGCAAACTTCTGTAATGCTTAGTTAATGTATTCCAGCAAACATTTCTTTCACTAGATGCTTCAAATGTGCTGATGGCTTCCGAACAGAAGTGGATGTCTCTTGAGTGATGTTGACCTTGGTCCGTTACCAATTTTCAAGCTGAATACGAACAGAAAATCAAAAGTAATTTTGTGTTCCTGCCCTGCACACATCATGCGAGAATGTCAAGTATACAAATATATGTAGAAAAGTCTGAAGCACAATTACAGTAGCCACTGTTATCAAAGAAGATGATTACTTTTATTTAAAACCAGTAATGATTAATCACATTTTAAAATGACAAAGAAGTTAACAATTTACCAAAAGATAACATGTAATTAGGGAAAAAAAATGGCACAATTTTGACTATTTTAGCTGTTTACCAAAAAAAAAAAAAAAAAAAAACATATGTAAGTAACAGTTATTGGTAATGACAGTGGACCTAAAGTGGAGACTCTCTTTGATTTAAAAGTATTCACATCTTAACTCCAAAAGAAGCGTTTGGGGCTCTATCAGAGGTTAAAATACATAAGATGATTTGAAGGCAATCACGACTTGAGAAATAAAATGTCGTATTGCAAATACTACCCATAATCGGACTGCTTTTTCATTCATTACATTGTGTATCCATTATTCATCCACTCCTCACTCATACCTGGTGATGGTAGGAAACGTGTGTAGCCACAGCTGCCCTGGGGCAGGCTGACGGAAACGTGGCTGCCAATCCGCGTCTACGCCCTCTCCGACCATCACCGAACATTCATCCACATTCATTCACCAGTGATGCCAACACTGGAGGCAAGGAGGGTTAAGTGTCTTGCCCAAGGACACAATGACAGATGACTGCAGGAGTGGGAATTGAAACGCATATATAAGGCAGCTGTGCAAATCTTCAAATGTTTGGGGTGGCTGTGAGTATGTAAGTGGGGGTTGTGTAGATGGGTTGCCCACTCAACCACCTGACCTGGCACTTCAGAACAGTCAGCACATGAAATAATAACTCTAAATGTTTAAAATGGTATTCATACAATAGAACAAGAAGAAATAAAACTACAGCATGTGGGGAAAATGTGGTCTGATGAGACCAAAGTTGAACTTCTTTGGACATAATTCCAAAAGGTATATTGGGGGCAAAAAGACGAGCTGTTTTCACCAAAAGAAAACTATACCCATGGTGAAGCATGATGGAGGCTGCATCATGCTTTGGGCTCCTTTTTTTTTTTTTTTTTTGCTGGAACTGGAGTTTTAGTCAAGGTAGAGGGAATAGATAATTCATTTTATGCCCTAAACCTTCAGGTGTCTGTAGCAAAGCTGAAGCTGAAGAAGAATTTCACCTTTTAATTGGACAATAACTACAAGCATACATTCATATCACAAAAAACAATGGCTGTTCTCAAACACACAAGAGAAGAGTTAAGGTTTTAGAGTGGCCCAGTCAGAGCCCAAAACCCAGAAGAAAATCTATGGGAGGATTTTAAGAGGGCTGTGCACAAGAGATGTCCTTGTAATCTGATAGATTTGGAGAATGCTTTTAAAAAGAGTGATCAAAAGTGATCAAATTAAATTTTCCCTCGGGGATTAATAAAGTATTGTTAATTCAACGGTGTGCAGATGTATGCTAAAAGCTAAAAAAGCACTGTTATTTATTTATTCAATAACACAGTCTGTGAGATTCATCTGAACAGTAGATCATATGGAAAATTTACCAAACACTGTTGCACCTGCCTGCTAATGTGACTACTTCACACCTGGGCTGGACTGAAAGTGGTACGTGACTGTTCAGTCTAGTCAGATTGTTGTCTCAAAGTGAAATAAAAACAAAAAACAACACCAACAATGTAATTTTAAACAGACAGAAAAGTTTAGATGCCACAAAATAATGGTAAGAATTGAATGTGTGATAGAAGCTCTGGTGGTAACTCCTGCACATTTAAATAGCAGTGAAATTTCTTCTGCGTCAATAGTCCATCTAAACTTAAAAAAAAAACACACAGGTTAAACACAATGAAACGAGTAATTCATAAACCTTCCTCCAATATGGATGTGTAGACCCTCAAAGTAAAGCTATAAGTCTGGTCTTTGTGTCTTTCAGTAAAAAGCTAAAATTGTGCTGGTGTCAAAATTGCTCCAAGTTTGGTTATTATCTAAAAAGAAAAAGAAAAAAAAAAAAAAAAAAAAAAAAAGAAACCTGTAGAAAATGAAGTACGCTGCATCCCTCCTGTGGTACTCATCACCAGATGACAACAAGATGCATTCTGTTCTTTTCATTTTCATTTCCAATTACAGACTCATCTGCCATTAACTGTGTCAGAAAATTGAGAAAAGATAAATACAAAAAGCCTCCCAAATAGTTTATTTTGTGTGATCAACACTCAAAGACACAAACTGGACCAATTCACAGAGATTTACTCTGCAATAGAGAGAAGCAGAGTGTTTTTCTTCCTTTTTGGTGGGATCAGACAGACAGTTGTGAATATCTAACATTTTGTACCTCATTACTGACTATTACTTACATTTAAATACCATCTATCCATCCATACTGCTTAGTCAAATTCAGAGAGGTGGGGAAGCTGGAGCCTTTGCCCAGCAATTAGCAGGCGAAAGGCAGGTACACCCCAGACAGGTCGCTAGTCCATCGCAGGGCCAAAACAGAGAGAAAAACAACCACTCACATTCACTCCTAGGTAGAATTTAGAGTGACTAATTAACCTAACATGCATGCTTTGGATGGTGTGAGAAAGCCAGAGTACCTGGAGAGAACACACACATACACGGGTAGAACACGCAAACTCCACACAGAAAGGCCACTGTTAGAACCTCCCCCCAGCCCAGACTCGAAGCAGTGACCTTGCTGTGAGGCTATGGTCCTAACCACCACACCACCATGCAACCCCATTTAAATACCATTTCAGACAATTCCCAAGTTTGTCTATAGCAAAAAATAAATAAATAAATAAAGTTTTTCTATATGTAAATGGCAACTTCAATAAATGGAACATAACCTGATGCACATTTACAGCTCGATCTGAGGCAAGGTTCAGTTTCTACAACTGAGGCACCAAAGAAACTACAAGTATGCTCTGAAAATGCTACAAAACAAGAGCAAAAATAGTAAACATGTGTATGATCAACAAGGGCATCACTATTGGTCTATTTACATCAAACTGCAGCCTAGTTAAATTATAAACTGAGTTGCAATTTAGCATTTAGTACCTTGCCGTTTTGATTTAATTTTAGAGAATTTATAGTCAATTTAATTCACTACAGTACTTTGGAAGAAAAAAAAAACATTTTTGTTGCTATTGCTAGTCGCATGCCTCATATTCTCGTCTAGTGGAGCAATCTTCACATTCCACCCTGAATTGTCATCCACAGACACTGAAAATGTCCAACCAGATCACTGTGGCTGGTTAGAGGAAGGTGGGCACACCACTTTGCCACACTCTTTTGAAACTGCTTCAGGAATTTGACAATTAACTCAGATAACTGAAATGCATTAAAAGGGCTTTTTCTTCTTTCTTTCTTTTTAGGACTCAGACCTAATATTCATCCTGTGACCACACAGTGTGCCTACAGTGTTATATGAACGTCTGTGATTGTTTTATCCCAAAGAATCCAAAGAGGATCAGACAGGCTCAGACAGTGTGGAGCATACTGGGGATGTAGCAAGTTCTTTTCAAGTCTAAGCTCTCTATTTCTTTCTTTCTCTGGAGGAACAATATGTATTGCCTATGAGGAAAATCACACACCATAGTTTAATTTGGACAAAGAGAGTGAGGTTCTTGATTTATTCCTTTTTTTTATCCCAATAGTGACCACCTCCAAAATTTACTCTAATCTCTTTATAAGCAGTAATCTGAAAAAAACGCATAGGAACCGCAAAGATTGTAGAGATGGAGAAAACTTCTGCTCGTTCTGCTGCCAAACGGCTGTATCTCTTTAACCTTTACAAGCCTGGGTAAAACCTGTCTTCAGGCTTATACAGGCATTTTCTCCTCTACTCTACAAACACACACACACACACTCGCATTACTAAGGAGTTCACATGCACCTCATATTGAGCGCCAGAAGAGAGCTTGCTTTCTTCCACCTGCTGCAGGTAGCAAGGTGCTACAGTGGGTATAGATTGGTGTTACAAACACCTTTGCAGATCTACCTGTTTTACATGTTTGCTGCCACTTGCAGGCAGTGTGAAAAACACATGGAATAGGCTGTCTATCGATGCATCTCATTCATAGATCTTTAAAAAAATATATAGAATAACAGCAAAAAGAAAGTATATGCTACTTTTTTTTTTTTTTTTTTTGGGTACAACCCAATCACATCATCATAGCTCATACAACCCAAAATGAAGAAAAACAAACAAAATACAGCATCCTATTATTTACTAAAATAAATCCTGAGCCAAAAATGCAGAAACAATGAGTAAAAACACAAAGCACACCATTCCTCCCTCCACCACAGGGATTAAGAGGGGAAGCAGCAGTCAGGTGATGCTAATCAACACTTAACTGATCATCATAAAGTGTGCTGAAGTTTTGACTACTTGTTAATCTGGAGGATTCATCTGTGTATTATCATAATGTAAGGTAAGAAAGACCTCTTGACTTAGATTTTGTTAAATACACAATGTAATATATAATATTGTTGTTCATCTGAGGTTATATTTATCTCATTTTAAGACCTTATGAGGACAAGATTATTTTCTATGATCTTCTTATACATGAAACCTGTTTGTCCCCCAGTTTTCATTTGACTGTATGTTTCATAAGGTTCCAGTGGATTAAAATAATGAAAAAAATGTAATGTGTCAGATTAATATTAGGAAAATGAATCGCTCTAGAAAAAATAAAGAGTTACCTTGCTTTTGGAAAAAGCTGATTTTTTACTCAAATGTCCCATTAAAGTACACTACTACATTAGAGTAAATCAAATGTTAATGACAGCTGGGAGTTCATTCAAGAGCTTCCTTGATTATACATTTTTTTCAAGATTTCAAAAATCAGACTTCTTCAAAGCAAGCGCAGCACAAAGACACATTTCATCCGTAGACATGCTGGTGTAATGAAAGTGGTAGTGATTTGTTTCTGAAATCCAATTCCCTGAGTGATGAAAGCAGGGAGCAGAAGACAAGTGGGACAGTAATGTGAGTAAGTGTGCATTTTTATCAGATGCAGACACATCAGGGTACACAAATCAGCTACGAGTGAACATCATTGATCCTCTTGTAACAATCCAATACTCCACAAACCGACTAAAGGAGCATGACAAAGAAAGGAAAAAAACAAACCCACACCCAAACAATGCAGATTTAAATCTTTTTAAGCCTCTGTGGGGACATGGTGGAAAAAGCCAAATCCACATAGACTCAATCATGCAACCTCTGACATCATGAGACATCCTGTCTGTAGCTTAACAGGTCAGATCTGTTGAGTAATAAAGCAGACCCTCATTTTACTAAGCAGGTGGGAAGTGCAGCTTGTGCATGGCCTTGTGTTGCTGACTAACAGTGAGCATGTATGTTTACATAAGTGATGTTTAAAAGGCAGTACCTGAAGGCAACAGGCAGTCCAGAGGTGTCCACTCTTCATCCATGGTGAGATTTCACAGGAATCTGTGTTTAGTTAGCCGATTCAGATGAAACTGAGGAGACAAGGTCAGACTTTGTGACTCTTCTTGATTTTATTGTTTTTGTCCCATCTTTTTCTCCTTTGCTTTTTAACCTACTAAAAGGAGTAATTTAATTTTCAATTACTTCTCTATGCATTGTTTATTAACTGCTATCCTCTGGGCTACTTATTCCCTCAGAAAAAAAGCAAACTATATAGAAACTATGTAAGAGCATAACAACATTAAGGCTGTTAACACCAAGATTAATGGTTGCATCTAAATTTAATTTTTCTATTTCTATCTTTACTAATAAATCTACTAATAATCTTCTTTGTTAATAAAGTGGTATAGAAAATGCATGCTACATGGAGATGCACATTTTTGGGCACTTTCATTGTAAAAACTACTGCTTTTGTTAATACGTCATCATTCAGTGAGTAAATGTAAAGGTCTATTATGATAACTGAAACTACTCTAGCTTTTTAAATATTGTACCAAAAGTGGCTCTAAATGCTTCAGTGATCCTTCTCAGGTCTCTGAAATGTGATGCCTAAAAAACAAGAGAAAGCTATAAGATGTCCATAAGAAAGAAAGAAAGAAAAAAAACTTCTAAAATCTGCTTTCAGGGTTGATAAAAAGACAAATTAAACTATAATTGACTGTAAAAAAAATAAACAAGTTCAGGATTTACCTGCATACCATAAGCACACCCATCCGGTCTTAATGGGTTAAAAAAAACATGCCCTCTTATCTTATAAGTTCAGATTACACATCTACTCACATGGCTATTTATTTATATAGATTTTCCCCTGAACTTTGACGTACCATTGTGTACAAATGCAAGTACAAAATTATTTTTGTACTTGTTTTTAATGTCTTCTACGAATCTTTAGTGATGCCATCAAATCTTCTTGTCTAAAGATGTCTAAAAACCTGGAAACCCAAAGTCTGTTAATAATTTCATTGAAATAAACGCTCATCAAATGAGATTATTGCTGCAGTTGTAACAAAACCTGTGTGCTGAACAGAAAACAAACATCTCAAGCTAGTCAGAAGTGAGAGGATTAATGTATTAATTGATTAATTACAACCTACTGACACAGAATTAAGAAGAAAACTGTCATGTTAACTGATTTAACAGTCTCCGTCTTTACCTAATATTTCTTCAACAGAATATTTAGGTGCTACAAACTCGACATAATAGTTTGTTTGGAGAAATGATCATATTACTAATATTACATATCACATTATCATATTGGTGTATAACAATTATACACCATTCAAAGCAGAACAAGCAAACAAAAAACAAGAGTAAACAAGACAACAGCTGTCAATTTTTTTCATAAAAATGAAGAGAATTGCATTTCAGTCATTGGTAGACAGCTTGGTCTAATACGCCAACATACATAAAGTTACTTCAAACATATAGAAACATGCACAACACAAGCAATAAAACATACTGCACCTTCACCTCACCAGCACTCCTGCAGCTCACCTTTCAACTTTTTCCTCTCAATGCAAACCAAGGTTTAAGAAAATATAAGTGAAGACACTTGTATGTAGTTAATGATCACAGTAATAATTCAACCTCAGCTCAACCTTTAACCACAGTTTAAACCTCTTCTCAATGATTATCACTGTCAGGTTTCCTTCCTGTCACCTGCAAACAAAAGTGAGTATATAAATGGTGTTTTACACCTACATAAAACACACTTAATACCTCATCAGTAAGCAAGACATTACAATGAAAAAGGACAAAAAATCTTATAGGAACAATTAGTGAATGGACATAGGAGCAGATGTATGGATAATTACAAATCTGAAAAGCTTTTAATGTGGTTCATCTTTATAGAATCACAACCAAAACAAAGCGACTTTTAGTGCAGTAATAACTTTGGACAAACTACTATATCTTTACCACACAGCTACCATGAATTAGCAAATGTGTTCAATGGGGAAGAAAGGGGATTTAAGTGACTTTGGATGTGGCATGGTAGCGGGTGCCAGATGGCTTGGCCTCAGTATTTCAGCAGCTGCTGATCTACTGGGATTTTCATTCACCACCATATCTAGGGTTTACAGAGAATGGTCTGAGAATGGTCTGAAAAAGAGAAAATATCCATTGAGCAGCAGTTGTCTGGATAAAAATTCCTTGTTGATGTTAGAGGAGAATGGGCAGACTGGTTGGAGATGATAAAAAAGAATTAAAATAACTACTAGTTACAACCAAGATGATGCTGCTGATCATGTCCATCACTACAGGGCACCTGTCTTCTGATTACTACTTTAAGTAGGATAACACACAGTATAGTGTGTTATCCTACTGCTTCATACATTCAGTGTACTCCACAGTCAGCAGATCTCAATCCCACAGAGCAGCTTTGGGATGTGTAGCAGGAGATTCTCATCAGGGATGTACAGCCAACAAATCTGCAGCAAATGTGTGATGCTGTCATGTCAACATAAAGCAAAATCTCTGAGGAATGATTCCAACAATGTTTAATCTCTAATAGGATAAATTAAGGCAGCTTTAAAGGCAAAAAAAGGGGGTCAAACAAGGTGTACTCAATAAAGTGGCCAGCCAGTAAGTTTATTATGTAAACTTTTCTTGTCTTCAAATGTGAGAAATAGTACTCACCAAATTTTTTGTTCAAAATATTTGTACAAAAGATACAATAACTACAATAAAGATACAATAAGCTGAAAATAATGAACGGGTTTATAATATATATATATATATATATATATATATATATATTCATGCTTTCAGACCTCATATAAATGTATGACAGCTAAATGTAACAGCACCTCATTTAGCATAAACTAATAAAACCAAGCATATTTTATATTGAACCGATCCCAAAATCACATATTAGTCGATACTCCCACTGTCGACTGAACTTTAACATCACTTTCACACACTTTAACCACAATGACATGAGGCAGAGAGACACGTCTCTGCTCTGCTCCGGATAAAACCGGACTGTTCTGACAAAAAACAAAGAACTACAACAAACATGTCGAGTCCGACTTTCACGTTACATATGTAGACGTCATACTGTAAGGCTGTCATCAACCATAGGACATGAAAAATGAGCAAAAACTTACTGAATGGAGCAACTTCCGCCATTGATGTTGTAAACAGTCAACGTGTTTCATAAAGAGCTGACAGAGACGTTAACGGCAGGACGGAGGAGCGGCTTGGATTTGTTATGGGGACCCCTAGAGGCCAAATGTACTTCCTATATTCTCACTCAAGTGTAGCTTTGCTTTCACTCCCCTTTTTTTTCTTAGTTTCCTTTTTTAAACTGTTATAACAAATCAGTTAAAAATATACAATTTCTAAAAAAAAAAAAAAAAAAAAAAGATATTCTGTAGACAGCATTTCATGAAATACAATTAATCCCTACTCCCACTATTTAATGCAAGCATTATCCACCCCATAATATACATTGTGAAAAAATAAAAAAAAATATTATAAAACATTATTACACGATGAGCCCCCTAAACAAATCTGTATGAACATTAGTATCCCCCACTTGAATGTGCTTCTTTAGAAAGGGCTATTTTCACGTGTAATTCTAATAGAGTGTAATGAAGCATCAACAGTCAGACAATTAGCCGCTTCATTGATTCTCCTACAGAGGAGGATCTACCTTGTTAAAGCAAGGTGGATGAACCAGTTAACGATTCCCCCACTATCTCTGCTGCCCTGATATTTAAAGAAAAGAGTCACATTTTTATCTAGATCCTCAATATCTCAGGCAAATAATAATGAATTTAAGAGTATTTGCAAACTAGGGCAGCAGTGGCATCTGAAGACATTAGGATCGCATCATTGTTTTGTGTTACATTCACATCTTTTATCGGCTGTTTCCGTATTTAATTGTCTTGGTTGCTGTAGTAATTGGGTAAATGGTTTACAAACACTTTTCTAGTACACAGAAATACACACATATCCTGTAAATCACTTTATCCCCTGCTACATTTGTTCACAAAAACTGAATGCACAATCTGAAAACTCAGACACGCTGCACAAAAATACAGAAATAAAACACACACAGGGAAACAAACATCCCCAAAACACACATGCACACACAAGCTGTAGACTTATGGTGAACGCTCCAGAGATTCTCAAACAGCAGCAGAAGCGGAGTAAAGCTAGAAACCAAATCTCTCTCAAGGTGAATCCACTCTGGAGGCTCGTTAAAACAAACGTTCTCTCATCAGTCAGCAATTGTCCTGTCTTTGCTGACATACTGCACATGTACACAATAAACACACAGTCCAGCGCAGACAAGTAGAGGCTGCACAGACGTGCACCTGTGCCACACACGCTGTGGGAAGTCATTCATTCTGTGGGCATGCATTATAAATACATCCATGAATAAATTCCAGGCTGAGTGCATTCTTCATTGGCAGTTTTTTTTCCTATAACACCCCTTGAATGTTTGATCAGATCTCTCTTTTTCACTGCATCTTTTCAACTACATCACCCTTTCTTGTCCATTAGTCTTTCCAATATTTACTTCTTTTCCTTTCTTCCTTTTTTTTTTGCACTTTTCTTTCTATATATTTGATATTGTCTTTCTGTCATCCCCCTATAATTTATGATTTCTTCTCCTCAGTTCCTCTGTATGGAGGAAGACTAGAAGTAATACATGGCCCCAGAAATGTGTGTTGCTGGTGGAGGTAAAGAAGAAAAACTCAAGAAAGGTGGATGTATGGTCCAATATAAAACAGGTAGATTGATGAACATGGCAAATTTTTAACTACCTAAACCACACTGACCAGTAACTGGGTTAGTCATGACAAACTCTGTGTGTGCAGAATGCAGGCAAAAGACGTTCACACCCACAGATGTTTATCTTAAAATATATTTGATCACAGGGTTACCAATTATACCAAAAAGAAAGCTTAATCGTGAGGAAAAAATATAAAATGAATCAAGCATCTAGAATATTCAACAGACTGATGAAACCATGAAAAAATAGAGGTAACTTTGTTTATGTTGCGTAAACATCTAAACCTCATTGGAGAACTAGAGCGAGATCATCCGAAATACTGAAATTTGAGAAATAATTTTAGAACCTTCCATGAATATTCTTCATTTCTGTTTGATGTTTTAGGCACTGAGACCACTTTGCTACCCAGCTGCCTTCTGCTTGGTTGTTTATGCATGTGTGGAAATGCACTAAGTTTGAACTGAATGCCTCAGATGTTTCTGATCATTAATTAATGCATTAATGACTACATGATAAATTATTACTGTATATTTAAATCATTATGTACTTCAGAAAGCTCCTCATAAGCTCTTCACGTTACTCAGTGGATATATTCCTAATTCTAGGGCTTTCATCTCTAAATCTTTCATTTTCAGGGGACAATAATATGAAACAATATGCCTTTTTCTCCTGATGATAAGTGAAGGACTTCTTTATCTGCTGGAGAGAAGGAGCCAAAAATAAGATAAATTCTTCTGTCTTTTCAGGGGGTCAACATATAATTTATTATAAAAACAAACATGTTCCAAAAAATCAGTTTCTCTTCTGTTTCATACAAAAAAAACAAAACAAAAGAAAAGAAAAAAACAGAGTGTTTTCTTTTTCTTTTCTTTACTTACTCCACAGCACATACTTGCTACACAATATAAAGATACCTTAAGAAGACAACTGGCTAAATGACATTTAAAAAGGCTGCTTAAATGACAATCATGTGATCAAGAGTCAGAATGTCTATATCACACAACATGATAGGACCCAGACAGATGTATTTGAAATTAAAAGTTTTTTGTCACATTCTTAATGTTTGTGTGCAAGATTAAGAAACAAGCAAAGTACAATAAAACAAATTTCCTACTTCTTTTGTGGTCTTTCAAACAGTTTACCGAGAAGGCAAGCAAGACATGCTGAAGAACAATTAAGAAGTGCTGGCTCAGTGTACACTCAGTGTGAAGAGAGAACTCCAACCTTGGCTCTTACCTCAGAAATATGAGAAAAGAATATGAAAGTACAAAAACGTACCAGAAAAAAATAAAACGAATAACCATGTCGAACCATGTCATTTAAACAAACCTTTTGTCTTTTCAGTAAAATATTTCCTGTCATGCATGCCGTGTCCACTGTGATGAACTGGCGACTACTCCAGGGTATACCCTGCCTCTTGCCTAGTAGCTGGTGGGATAGGGTCCAGACCCCCTTGCAACCCTGTATTGGAATAAGTGGCTATAGGCAATGGATGGATGGGTCTCTCATCACCTCCTGGATTACCTCGCAGACTGAGCTTCAGCAAAAATGCACAAGACTTAAACTTTCTCTTTTATTCATCAGTTTTTCTCCTGAGTCCTGCTACTTTTCTTTCCTTACTACTATCTGAAATCCCTGATTTTAATTTCATGGATGTAAAGATGTGATAAACGTTGACAAATACTGTTGCATTTTCTAGATGCGTTTTCAATGTGAATCATTAAACTGAGGTATTTATTTGAATATATCACTATATCACAAAGGTGCTATTTCAAGGAGGATTACGTTTGCTCTGATTATGGTGCAAAATAAGTTTGCAATGTCCACGCATAGACTTAATTTTTCACATCACTGTATTTATGTTGTATCAATAATTGGAGAATGAACTTTGAATGGAGAAGACTTTGCAAGCAAGTCAAGACAGAACTATTCCTGATTTTTTTTTCTTTGAATTGTCATGACTGCTGTAAGAACCTCTTGCTTTTGTGACACCATTTGACCAACATGATCAGAACATCTTCATGAAGCTTCTCACAGCAGGTAGATAGCTGAAAGAGAAACAACACCCCTGAGAATTAAACTTCTTTGGGTTGTTTTCTTAGTGCAAGGTAATAATAAATAAGCATCTAAATCTTTTGCCACTTGGATTTTAATGATCTCTTTGTGGCTCATTTAAGCTCTCCTTTGTGAAGCTAATCAACTTAATATTTGAATAAATCTTTGCAGTTTCACAACAAACACAAATCCTTGCCCTCCAAGTCAGAGCTCTTTAACAAACACCATAGATAATAACTGAAGGAAGCAATGAATACTCAGAAATCTCGATTAAACTGAGGAAGGATTGAGCTGGGGAAAATCTTCCATGTCTCTAGGACAGTTAATGTTTCAAACAATTATCACCACTACGACCCCACACTAAAAACTCTAAAACCTCTCCACCATTTTCAAGAGGCACTGCAAAAGAGTACATGCAAAAATGAGGCAATATCTGAAAATGTCCCAACTTCTAAGCTCCATACAACGTCCTTCTTTGACAATTAAAACCCACAGGTCTTTAGAATTATCCGATTAATCTGAAAGGAAGAAAAGCTCACTTAGAGCTCCCAGCTGGCCAGTTTCTCACCTGCAAGAAAACGTGAGACAATGACTGGCCCCAATGACCACTATAAGCCCCTTTACCTAGAACACCAATGACTTGTAATTTTTCTCTTAAATTACAGCCTGCTTGCTAGAAACTGTTACCCTGGACAACTTGATTTCATTTTCTCATTGAGGTCATACCACGGTGAGGAGTGTGTTAGTACCGAGTTCAATTTAATATCCCCTATCAGTTGATGCATGGGTCACATTATTACCCCTCTAACACTGGGTAGAAAACACCTGTTATTTTGCCAGATAATGAGACAGAAAAAGCGAGACTATAACTGCATATTCAAACTCTCTCTCTGCCTTGTGCTCTCTCTCTGCTTTTAATATTCCCTATCATTACCTCCACTCCCTCCTGTCATTTCTCTTTTTCTTTTTTCTCTACTAATGTGCCTTCTCTTTGACTCTCTTTTATTCCTTTTTATCTACCTTAACCTCACATCTCAGCTGCCTGGCTCCCTTTTGTCTCTTCTTTTGCTTTCAGCTTTACTGCACTTAATTCTGCCTGTCTGCTTTCCCTCATGTTCTGGGGGATGTATTCATGCAACATTTCATTTCACTCTTAATGATTTCTTTTATACGTTACAACAACTCAAACATTAAAGTTCAGGTGACTCCAGGGAGCTTTGCTCAGTTTGGGGTTAACTTCTCACATTGGCTAGCTTTGATGAAGGTATGACCATATAAATGAGGGCTAAATAGGTCACTTATCGTTTTTTCTGGTGATGGAGATGACCCATATTTTTTATATAAATGAACAAGACACGAGCAATCTAGGGCAGATTTATTTCAATTATGTTTAAAGTAAAGTATGATGCCATTTACAGTACAAAAACAACAAAGTGCAAAGTGTTTCTTTCAAGGGGACTTCTTTCTCACAGCTGAGGAATATCCCTTAGTGAAAAGAGACAGGGTTTAAATTACTGTAGGCGCACCTGAGCTCCAAAGAATGGGTCACTAAGACCAAGAAGAGTCAATTACATTTGATTGTTTGCTCCTTTAACTTAAATTCTTTGGCAAAGTGGTTTTCGGGGTGTTTTTCTGTCACAGTATTGACTCAAGGTTGGTGTCCCTCACTGCCCTCAGATTCTCGTATGTACTGTGCTCAACAAATCAACAGAATACAGTAGAAGCCAGCTTAGTACTTGACTGTTGTTGGTTTTCCTTACGTAAAGCCAAAAATTCACACTACATGTTGTTAATTACTCGTGCCCCTGATTCTACACATCTGTCCTGAGGACCTGGCATTCTCCATGATATACATTAGCAGATGGTGTAATAAACCACAGGGTATAAAGTGTACATATGGGGCTGTGGTAGAGTCCTTTGATCTGAAAAAAGGAATATTTCCACTAGTGCATGTTACACAGAGTTGGCCAAAGCTGAACATTACATAGTTCAAACACATCCTCTGTTACCTAAGGGATGAAAAAGAAGAGCAGGATTGGATCGAACTGACCTGCCAGAAACGGCTGGAAGGCTTCACAGGAGAGCCGCTGTGGGCCCTGCCAAGTCCTGCAAGGGGTGCTGCAGATGGTGCCTGGTGATGCCACTGGGGAGGATGTCACTGAGCTCCCTTTGGTGCGAAAAAATTGGGGCTTGGCACAAGGGAATGCAGAAAAACTTCCAGGGGTTATTTTGGACAGATATAGGGAGAAGGCTGTTAGGCACAAAGTGTTAAGGTCAGGACGACACTTTCATCGCGATAACATAAGAATACAACAACCTGTAAGACCACTAAATTGCTGGTGATATAAATAAAGAGAGTGTTTGTCAGAAAGTCAAACTTGAACAGCTTGTGGAAGTCAGTGGAGGCTTGTGGGTCCAAAGTTCTGCTGCGTTGGAGATGAAGCATCGTGAGGATGTCAGCAGTGGGAGGAAATAATCTAAAAGTTGTGCAGTGTTGTTGATTGCCAACAGACTTCACAGGTCTGAACTACCTCAGCGCTCAGTTTAAATGGCCTGAAGAAAACTTTGGGTGGGCTTCGTTAAGCATGTGGACTCTTGTCAATTTTCTTTGTTTTAAGGCCATGCAAGTCACTGGTGTGATGCACAAGATTAAGTTACATTGGAAATCTGACTCAAATTCTTACAGCAAACCCATACGTCTTTGACAGTTTTCAGCAGTATCTATTCTCTACCAGCATAAGTCTCTATTTAAACGTGGAACAACTTACTTTCTCAGTGGAGAAGAAACAACATGTATCAGTAGGCTCAAAGTCCCTTTCACTACCCTTAAATAAAGAATGAGTCAGACCCTAAAATGTGAATCAGACTTTTCCCAGAAAAGTCTGGAATCTTTTATTAAAAAATTAAGCCTCATACAAACAAACATAGCACAATTCTGATCCTCTGTTAAAGACTCGAAACCTAGTGGAAAAGAGAAGAGTAAGAGTGTTTCCTCACAGCCTAACTGCTCCATTTTAATGACTAAAACTGCACGCCTCATCTGTTTTCCTGTTCACATCTCTCGCACTCATTAACTCATAGCTCAAGCAGTATTTCTAAACATGGTATTGTCTTATTCATTTCATCATGGTTCAAGTATTTTATTTATAAACTAAACAGTATGTACATTTTTAAACACAAGTATGCTTCATTTAATGACTCATAACCAAAGCAGTCATCAGGCATCAGACTGGATGTGGCTGTCTTCGAAAGTGAAGCTTCAACGACAGGAAGTCAAGTAAACATACGCCACTGCAATCAAATGCAGAATTCCACAACAGTATTCAGTTCAGGCTAGGGGTGTCCAGTTTCAATCCTCGAGGGCTGCAGTCCTGCAGGTGATAGATGTCTCCCTGCTCCAACACACCTGATTCAAAATAAATGGCTGTCTTCAACAACTTGTCAGATTTTGACCAAGCATGTTGCCCCATTAATCAGATTCATATGTGCTGCAGCAGGAAACATTCAAGACCTGCACAGCAGCCCTTGGGGACTGACTTTGGACACCCCTGGTTTAGGCTACACAGTGAATGGAATGTGGTGTTACATTTGGTCGACCTTTGTGGGGACCAGCTTCTTTTAAGGCAAAAACAAAAGTTCTCATATTGAAAATCTTGAATGAGATTTAAACACACAGTTTAAACAGCTGATATATAAGGCTGCATATTGTTTCCAGATTTCCATGTTTACAGCCTACAATGAGAAGTCTGTTTTGAAAGGAAGTGGTTGTCATGCTGACAAGGTGTGGAGTTGAACTCAGAATGCAGAGAGATCAGGTTGCAACAACGTTCTTTGATAAAAATCCGAAGCTGAGGTATAAAGCGTGACAATCAGACAAGCAGCAGATTGGGAACAGGCAGGGGAGACGGGACCTGACCCGGGGGATGACCACGACACCCTCTTTATCTTGTATTTAGACTGAGCTAGTGGCAAACAATCTCATTTATGATTGACACACTACAACCATTAGAGTCGTTGCTGCTGCTTGTGCAGCAAAATATTTCATTTTGTTGTTTAGAGTTTTTAAATGTTTCTGAGAGTAAAATAAGATAAAAAAAAAAAAAAAGGCCAGCAGAAACCAATAATCCTAACTCAATCCTGTACTGTGAGTTGCAACACTGGAATTTCTCCATTTTGGTACAAATAAAGGATTTTTTTAATCTTATTTCCAAAACATCCTATTTTCGTCCTCTGAAATTGTGAAATTGTTTACCTTGCAGATGATGAGACTGCTCCACTGCCAGAAAAGAGGGCTCGGTTGGGAAGTGAGAGGACAGAGATGGCTAAAGATGGCACAGTGTGGCATGAAGAACAGCTGGGGACATGTCTCAATTTCACCCCAATAGAACCATACGGCACAGATGGAGAGCCAACTGCTAAGGCCAGAAGAAGTATCCGGACTCGTCTTCAAAGCTTCTTCTGTTTTATAACACTTGAAATGCTTCGTAGCATTCAAGAATGGACCATTCAGCATGCACGGCAAAAGGAGCAGGCAGATTGGTTCATGAACCTCCCAGAACTAATGGCATTTATTGCAATTATTATCTTGCGGGGGGTGAAGAAAGTTCCATCACTACGTGACAATTGGTCAGCAGAGCTGGGAAACCCACGAATCATTGCTACTATGGCCCGAAACCGCTTCCAAAACATCATGCAACACCTACGCTTTGATAACATGTTCACACGCAGTGAGCGAGTGGAGACAAATAAGTTTGCTGCAATTTCTAATCTGTGGGAATCTTTTGTCAATAACTGCATCAGATCTTATAACCCTGGTCGACACATCACTATTGATCAACAGCTTTTCCCGACAAAGACTCGCTGCAGTTTTCTGCAGTACATTGCAACAAAACCGGACAAATTTGGCATTAAGTTTTGGCTGGCTTGTGACTTGAAATCAAAGTACATTTGCAATATCCTGCCATATCTTGGCAAGGACCCCAGTCGTCCCAGTGGAGAGAGACTCTCTGAGAGTGTAGTGATGAGGCTGATGGAGCCGTTCATGGATAAGGGCAGAACTGTAACAACAGACAATTTTTTTACATCGCTGTCCCTTGCGCAACGACTGCTTAGCCGGAAAACCACCATCCTTGGCACAGTCAACAAGATTCGCCGGGAAATTCCTCAGTCAACTAGACAGAAGGACCACACTAAATTCACCACTCGAGTGTTTTCCACCACTGGTGCAACACTCACAGTATATGCGCCGAAACGGAAAAAGACTGTCTATCTTCTCAGCAGCATGCACAATGTGGTTGAGACTGAGAATACCACCAAAAGGAAGCCAAACACTGTCACACAATACAACACCACAAAGTGTGGTGTGGATGTGATGGACCAGATGGTGCGGGAGTACAGCGTGCGTGCAGGAACACGGAGATGGCCAGTCGCCGTGTTCTACAACATGATCGACATGGCGGCACTGAACGCTCATGTTCTTCATAAGGAATGCACCGGAGTGCAGGAGAGAAGAGTGGACTTCCTGGTTGAGCTCGCGAAAGAGTTGGCCAACTCTCATGTGAGTCAGAAGAAGGCACATAAGGAGCAACTGCTTCAGCAGCAACCTCCCACACCTAGCCCTGGGAAAAGGGCAAAATGTCAGGTCAACCATCGATGCAAGAACAATTGCGCAACTGTAAGATGTGTTGACTGCTACAAATACACATGTGGCAAATGCAGGATGGAGATACCATGGAAGTGCCAAGCATGTTTGGACTTAGCACAGACGGACTGCTGAAAGAGCAGAAAAGCCATTCACACAAGGGCATGCCACTGTAGCCTTGTGTAAATATTTGTGAAATTGTTTCATTACTTGCATTATTTTAACTGTTTTGTTGTTTTTTTTATGACAAAAATAAAAAGCATTGGAAAAAATTCACAGTTGTTCTTTTATATCTTTGTCATGTTGACATTTATGCCCTCTTGACTTAGACACTAATGCTTCTGGACATTTTACTCACAGACCCTGCCTGTACCACCACAATCAAAAAATGTTCATTTTAAATATTCAAAATTGTTCATTGCTTGGGCTTTTTGGACATAAGGTACATGAACATTGGGTTAGAAAGTTTGAAAAATTGGTCAAAAATTCTGAAAAATTTGTATTTTTTCATTTGTATGAAAAGAGGAGAGCTGGACCTTTTAAAGTGATTTTTAAAAAAAATATGAATTCATCATTTTGTCATATCATTCTAAATTGTTTGCTTTTTTATTGAAGGCCCACAATGATTATCTTTTTTTTTTCTTCTAAAAGCACACAAATGTGTCGAGGAGGTATATATCATATATCATATCAAATATATTTTTAATTATTTGAAATATACTAGAATGCAGGAAAACCTTTCTGAATCTGTTTGAGGTCTACTCCAATCTCATACTCAGGGGACCAAGCAGTGTCTCAAGCCAAGCTTTGGGCAAAAGTTGACAGTCCGGTTTCAAGAGTCTACAGTGTCTCCCCTAAGTATGCGCCCTCCTGGGGTGTGCCAGTAATTGACTCGTCTACAAACAAAAGAAGCTGTTCGCAGCTTAAGACAGGATTTTAGCTAAAATCCTATTGGTCAATCGACCCATCTCTGGGTTGTAAAGGTAGAAAGGTCCATTGACCCCTCTCTGGGACTTCTAGTGTTAATAATCCTTTACCTTAGGAAAGTTATGGTTACCAAAGGTTAATTTCAAATCTCCAAATGTTTGACACCTGGATTAACAGCACCCAGAGGCAGACATCATTTACACTCAATTAACTGATCATCTATAAACTGTAGAAAAGACTCCAGACATTTTTGTCAGGAAAGGACGTTCGAGTAAGTTCTCTACAAGTTGCAAACCTGTAACTAACCAACTAACTTGTTGCTGGGAAGTTATACTCCTGAAGGCTGCAGCCAGTGTGATCTGGGTCATTTAGGGCTGTTGGCAGGTGGTCTTGTCCTTCCTAATGGCTTATTTTTTTTAAATGGTGAGGATTTAAAGAGATATCCTCACAAAACTGGATGGAGGCTTCAATTCCACATGTCTCTTAAAATGCTTTTTAATTGTAGGCAGACATGCATAGAAATATTAGATTTTTACTGTCTAAATCTTCTGCAAATGGAAGATTGTGATGTGATGTGTACACTGTGTCTGCAGCTTGTTTTGTTTCCATCTCCACTTGCAATTTCAGAGTAGACTGCACTAACAGCCAGTTCTGTTCTGTTGAAACATGCTACCACAGGCTAAATTTACAGGTTTATTTGTCAATCAGTGCTACCCTATCAAAAACAGAACTGCACATATTTTTCATAAAATTTAGTTTTGTGTGATGAAAAATAGTTAAAGATCATTAATCCACAAATATGTGGATTAATGATCTTTAAACTAAATAAAGTACCTTATAAGTACGGTCTTATTGTCAAAATTCAAACGTCAAATAAATCCAAAGGCATGGGCGCGTCTGAATGGGTAGGATGAAATGTGCCAGTGTGTGATGCATGGTAACGAAACGTGAAGTTGGTGTAGAGTTGGTGAAAATGTAGGCAGTGACTGTCACAAGTTTTTATTTACAAATGTGTTGTGTTCAGTTCAGCGTTCACAGAAAAATGAACATATGCAATGAATGCATTCATTTGAACATGCTCATGCACAGCACTGACAACATGTCACTTTTGCCACTAATTCACATTGTGGATTGTTGTGCTGTGCCATTTGTGGGTTGGTTCTGTCACAGATGTTTGGGGATTTGTTGCTGTGGATGTGTGTTTTAAGATGGTGGATGGTTATTGTACATTTCCTGTCTGTGTTTTAGCTGACTTGGTCTGTTCTTCTTCCTGGATCCTAACCACCAAACTGAACTGTGTTATGTTAGTCTATGCTATGATAGTGTTTGTGTAGAGTTACAAAAATAACCTTTTGTCCACTGGACATAGACAAAACTTTAAAAAAGTGAATAGTCTGGGTAGCTGTAGGGGTGAGAGGCTTGTTTTTCCTGCATATGTTTGGGGAGTTACGCAAGATCCATGAGTTTCTTCTGTTTTTGTTGGAGTTTTCTAAGCTTTGTATTGATTTGTTTGCTGTTTGGCCTTACTCTCCCTCATGTCTAATTTACCTTTTTATAACAAATTTTGCACAGCAGAAATTGATGTGGAATTTTTTTTTCTGGGGAGTGAAAAAGAAAGGGTTGTATTGTGTTAAAGTTTGTGCTCAAGCCAATCAGTACAATATGACAAAAAACAAACAAAACAAACAAACAAACAAACAAACAAACAAACAAACAAACAAACAAACAGATCTAAATTTCTATAGACCGCCAGGGCACTGCGCAGAATTTTATGATGAGTTTAGTAAACTGCTGGCTACAATCTGTTTAGATTTTGACTGTGTAATTATTGTTGGTGATTTTAACATCCATGTGGACAACCCACAGGACAAAGTGACTAAAGATCTGGGTAACAGTCTGGAGAACTTTGGGCTGACTCAGCATATAACAGAGCCCACACACATTAAAGGACACACTCTAGACTTAGTAATTTCTAAGGGTTTGGATGTTTCCAAGGTTACTGTGTGTGAGGTGGGCCTGTCTGATCATTAGATCATACAAAACGATGTATAACTGAAAACACGAGTGGAATGTTTAACCAGGCCATCTCTTTAACACCTGCCCTATCAGGGGGTTCAGCCAATGAACTTTTGCTAGTTTTAATGCTAAAATGTTAAATATTATGGATGCTATTGCTCCTATTACGGTGGAGGTTGTCTCTGGAAAGAAAAAGTCTCCATGGAGAAATTCCACACCAGTGAAGCATGGAAAAAGAGAGTGTCGGAAAGTCGAGCACAGATGGAGAAAAACAAATCTACAGGTTCAATATGACACGTATAAAGAAAAACTTCACTCTCACAATTTACAACTAAGGAATGCAAGAAAGTCCTATTTCTCTGACATTATTAGCAAAAACTATCATAATGCTCGGGTCTTTTTCGCTATTGTTGACAGGTTAACAAACCCTCCTGTGTCAGTAGCACCTGAACTTTATTCAACCAAGGCCTGCAATGAGTTTGCCAAATTTTTCACAGAAAAAATCCAGAATATCAGACAAGCAGTTGGTTCATCAACAGCAGGTTCAACAGACATACTGTGTCAGCTGAACTCCTTTTGCTGCTTAGACATCCCACCCACAGGTTTCTTCAGAAAGGTCTCAAAGACTCTAGAGCCAGATCTGTTACATATTGTGAACTTGTCTTTAATTTCTGGCGTCTTCCCAGAACTTCAAAAAACAGCTGTAATCAAACCTCTGCTAGAGAAGACACAAATAAGCAACTACATGCCAATCTCAAATCTTCCTTTTCTAAGTAAGGTAATCCAGTCGTTTTTCATCAAGTAAATGACTTTTTAACACAAAACAACTGCTACGATGTCTTCCAGTCAGGTTTTAGATGACACCAAAGCACTGAGATGCTCTGACCAAAGTCATTAATGACATATGTTTGAATACATACGATGGAAAAATATCAGTCTTAGTCTTACTGGACCTCAGTGCTGCATTTCATACAGTTGACCACAATATATTGCTTAAAGGACTGGAGAACTGGGTGGGCCTCTCTGGCACTGCACTACACTGGTTTAAATCTTATTTAGAGAATAGAAAGTACTTTGTGTCAATAGGTTACTTTACATCTGAGCAGACAAGAATTACATGTGGAGTTCCCCAAGGTTCTATCCTGGGCCTCTTCTGTTTAACATCTACATGCTCCCACTGGCACAGCTCATAAAGAAAAACAAAATTAGTTACCATAACTACGCAGATGACACACAGATATATATTACAATGTCACCAGGGGACAGAGGCCCCGTACAGGCTCTTGGTAAATGCATTGAGGAGATTAATGACTGGATGTGTCTAAACTTTCTTCGGTTAAACTGACCAAAACTGAGGTAATTGTATTTGGAGCCAAAGAGATACGATTAAAGGTCACCACAGAGCTTCATACACATAAAAACCACCAACCAGACCAGAAATCTGGGTGTATTGATGGACTCAGACCTTAACTCTTTACATTGGCTGCCTGTTCGTCAGAGAATAGACTTTAAAGTTCTGCTGCTGGTCTATAAAGCTCTGAATGGTTTAGAACCAAAATACATCAGTGACTTCTTGACCCAGTATGAACCTGCCAGATCCCCCAGGTCATCTGGTTCCAGTTTCTTATCAGTTCCCAGAGTCAGAACCAGACATGGAGAAGCTGCATTCAGCGTCTATGCTCCACATGTCTGGAACAACTCCCAGAAAGCCCCAAATCAGCTGAAACACTCAGTTTTTTTTAAATCCAGGTTAAAAACCCACCTTTTTATTTGGAGGTCAAAATCTATATCTGGTTCTTTTAAGCTGGACTCATGTTTTAATATTTTCTTTCCCTACACTGGAACGTTATTTCTTGCATTTTATCTATCTTATTTTAGCATCTGTCTTCTGTTTTTATTTCATTAATTGCATTTATTTTAATCTTTTTTAATGTGCTTGTATTGCTTCCTGCACCCCGCTGTAATGATTTTGTAAAGCACTTTGAATTGTCTTGTACATAAATGTGCTATACAGATAAATTAGCCTTGCCTTTTTTCAGAATACTAATGTATTCTAGAGTCAAATGTAAGTCATCTGTCCAACTGCTGAAGCTTGGCTTAAACTGTGTCATGCAACAGGACGAATATTTCAAGAATGACAGCAAACCTGCCTGGAAAAAGAAAAGAATCAATGTGCTGCAGTAACTCAAAGTCCAGACCTTAGTATTCTTTTTTCTTTTCTGTTTTCTTTTTTCTAAATAGTGACTCTAACTAAATTTTTCTACCACATTTTTTTATAGAAAACTTTTGGTGACTTAATATATTGTGTCTTATCCTTGTATATTCCATTAAAAGCCATCAGCACAGTTTCTGTTAGGCTTCAATCATCTCCCTCTCACTCTATTCATGCCATTTTTGTGGTGCTGTCTTTCCTCCCTGCCTGCCTATTTTTTTCCTCTGTCAAAGCACCATTGATCTTTCTCCCTCTGGCCTCCCCAGTCTCATGGGTTTCTGTGGTGTCAACACACACAATTCAACAGAAACTCTGACAATGAATCAGTCAGTTTAATGAATAAACTGTCTTATGTCTCTCAGTTGCCATTCTTCTGAAGGACTATTTGGAGAACCCTGTATGCTCTTGTCTTGCCTTTCTTTCATTTTTTTTTCTTTTAACTTTCTATTGTAATTTCTACAGATGCAATTTTTATCTCAACTTTCTTTTTCCCATGTAAACTCCTCATCCCTTTTTGCTTTAAAAATGTTAAATAATTCTCAATCTTCCGAGCCTAATGAACTTTTTATTGATACTTTCAAGGTTTAGTAAGTGTACATGAGAGAAAGATGTTGAATTTCTCATTTGAAATTGAAAGAAAAATAATGAACAACATCACCAGAATGTTAAACCTTCAACAGATCATTCTAACAGTTTTTCATTTATTTAATAAAGTGACACTTCCAACCATTAAATGTTGTTTCATTTGACTATTTGTCTTGCTTTTTGCAGAATCAAAACAGCAATAATTGTTTAATAAAATTCTTACATTCTTTGATTGCTAGAGTGGGCATGCATGATCATTTACTGGTTTAAAGGGTTTGAAATCTGACCTGGTGTTAAATGTAGGGTCAGCTTAGGTGTCAAAAGAAGTGTAATGTTGTTGCATGTTCAATTTCTCTTTAATTGTGTTTCATATTTATAAAATAAGACAGAGCAGACCTGAGAAATCTCTCCCCCTCCATGACTCTTGATTCAGAAGACAGACAGGCAGACATGCACATCATTTAGTGTAAATTTATTTAAAATGATTTTTCATTACAAAAGTACATTTTTAGTACATGTACAATGTTGCTCAGCAAACATTTGATAAAAGACCCCCTTCTTTCGTTTGTACAGGGTTCTTTTCTCCTCTATTGCTCTTTGAATGTCTCTTAAACTTTACAGACATACAATCTCCCCATACGCACATTAATTCAAACACTACACCAGACTGTTTATGCATTTAAAGAGACTTTACTCTAGACTAAACTCTAAATGATCCCTCTTTATCAGTCTGACTTCTGCCAACGCCTGCCTGACTCAGCATGGTGACAAGAACCAGCCGACACAAAATATGTTTACAGCTACCTCAACAGGTTATCCAGACAATTCATCTAAACTTTGCCCCATCTGCTGATTCTTACTTTCTTCCACAGTAGTTATGCTGGGACTGTAACATAGGCTCCCACTTTCCCTGCACATCCCGACCTTCAACGCAAAAAGAAAAAAAATAAAAAAAAAAGCACAATGAACTAAAAATGATGGTGACAAGGTAAACTGTTCCGCATCATCTCTGTGTTTTAATCTGGCTCTTTGAACATCTACCAGAAACTAAGATAACTGACAGAAGAAAACCTGTTAAATAAAAACCGGTCGATCCAGTTTTAATTTTAAAGGTAGCAATAAAATCTCAAAGCTAAATCAGACAGGGAGCCAGGGAAGGGATGTCAAGATCACAGTTATGTTTTAAAGCTTTTTAAACCCATATTATTTAGATTGTTTTTAATCCATTTGGGCACAATTTGTGTGTACCATCTAAGCAGAGTTAGAGTGGCGGTCTGCTAAAACCTAAAACTGATCTACGTTTTTAGAGCTTCATAATTTCAGTAAGAGAATGAGTACATGCCAGCAATTATGGTACCACCAATCCCCAAAAGAAAACCTAGCCTCTGTCCTTTAATTTGAATTCAGATGTTTTCATTACCTTCTCTATTCTCTTTAAGTAGTGCTGACTAGAAGATCTTTATTCCTTTGTTGTCACACTGAATGAGGCATTGTAACCTCAGGAGAGGGTCTTTCTGAGGTTATTTAGCTGCATGCATGTGTGCATTCTCTGTGGGACCATGTTACATTTTGCTCGATGAGATCACTGCTAGTAAAAACCCAGCGAGACAGCAAGAAAAGAGAAAACAGTGATTCAGTTAATAGTTTGAATGTTATTTTTCTTTTAATGATTATTTTGGTAAATTCCAATCTGATGAGAAACAGGTCATCCAGGTTGCGTCTGTTTATTTTACAATCAAAATATTAGAACAAATGTAACATCCCGAGTGGTCATAGCTATTTCAGTCCATTGGTGTCCAAAAGTGCATAGCAATGTCCATCAATTCACTTATTTTTTATCAATTACTGACCTGTTAAACAGGTAAGTGTTAAGCAGCAATCAGAACACAGAGTGCACCGTTTGTCGTCCAGGTTGCATCTGATAGGTGGGCAGAAGTGCTCACAACAAAACAACCCTGAACATAACTGCCTCTGGGTCAAAAGTTCCGCTTTGGTGCTGCTTACTCTTACATCTTTCCATAATACATATAAAAAATCAAATAGCATCACTTTAGTTATTAGGCAAAGAAAATCACCATTTAGTAAATAAATCTTAAAGTGCACAATAACATCATCCACATGACCATGTATGCTTTGCTCATGCTTATAATTGTGCTTATTTTGGTATGGATCAGCGTTATTGTTCTCATTTAAATCTCTATATTTCTAAGCAAGTTGATTTCTAAGACATCAGGGTGTCACTTTTCCTAAGTTATTGAAATGAGTTCAGATCTGGATTATATTTTCTTATATAGGATAAACAGTTGTCAGTGAGTCTGATAGCTGAAAATCAGATTTTTAAAAACATTTATTCACTGACAGAAAGTCCTCAGAGACCTGCTGCACACTCATGCTTATTATATTCAATCATACAAATAAAATGCTTTGCATAAATACTGAGCAGCCTTTGAGTTTTGGAGCGAGAGCAGAGCATATTTTCCTTCCCCAAGGAGAGTCTTTAAATGACACTTTCCCTGGTAGTATAAAGAAATGCCTCTCCTCTGCCCTTTTGCTGATTTTCAGAGCTTGTCCATGACTTCAAACTAGTAAGCTTTTTGGTCTGGAGTTCAGGTCTCTAATCGTCTTTTGGTTAGCACTTCCTGAATGTTTGCGCAAAACGTTTCAGGCTAAAGAGCAGCAACCTGAGGAATCTGCTCATCTCTGCTGCAATGGAGGACATGTCACTGAACAGCAATGTAATAACTTCTCTTCATAAAATATGTCTTCAGGCCATGGATTAAATCTTCAACGGGTTTGTTGCACAGCTTCAGACTCAGCACCAGACACAGTATAACTCAGGGCGTTTTTAGCCTGACGTCTGTGTGCCTGCGATTACGTTGCTTTGAAATCTGCATCACCTCTAAATTCATCTACACAACACTTCCTTTTTATCAATAACAACTTCGTTATGACTTTACTGTAAAACATTTGGGACACAATCTGTGCCTTAACAGTATGTAGACAATGAACATCATATTGTTGGAAATCTGCCCTTATTTCCAGAATTTTAAATAAAGTGTTATGTAACATATACTTGCATTTTTTCAGGTCTCTATACAGTGTCATGTCATGTGTCTCAGAAACATATATACACATGTACTTACAACTTTATCATAATACCAATGCATTCTGCATGATTGTGATTAATTCTTGTCAAAAATAATATATAAAAAAGGAGGAGAAACAAGAAGAGAGGAGGGAGAAAAAAGAACTTACAGCTGATTTCCTTCTCCGAGTACTTTCACACATTTGTTTTAACTTTTAAATTCACTTCTTTGATATTGTGATTTTGATAAATATAAATATAAATATAAAAAGAAGCCTGGGGGAAAATTTTGAGAGCTTGTACGACTTTACTAAGTAATGCTAATTTTGTCCATTAAAAAAAAAAAAGTTAACTACTAAAATATAACATGAGAAGGGTGTCGCGGATTCCAGCATCTTCAAAATAAAGATTGGAACTTTGGTTTTATCCTAACTGAATAAAACATTTGAGGGATTTTTCTCCTTACAGACAAACAGTCCCTCTCACTCCATAAGTGGGGGTCTGACTGGTAAAAACCCAGGACTCAGATTTATGACTTGGTTTCCAGTTCCAGAGGTCAAGGTCAACTCTCCAGCCTGGACTGGGGGAGCACTTCGTTAAGTTATATCAAAGATCTGGTAAGTTTCTGAAATTTAATCTTCTGCAGCCACAAATCTGCCAGTATTTGGCATATAACTGTTACAGCCAGTCATGCCACTCGAAGCCAGTCACTCCATTTTATCCTCACTTCCCTGATCCTCCACACCTGTTCCTGATCCGCTCATCAGCATCAAGTCAACCTGCCACATCTGTCTTCCTTTGTTTCCCCAGTCCTCTTATACTCCAGCACCTCAGTTACTCCCTGTCGGACCTTAACCTACACATCAAGGACTCACTCCCTCTCTGTTCCTGACTTCCTCAACCCTCGTTGCCTTCTCCTGTTCCGGTACTAGTATGATCCTTCCTCTGAGTACATGATCATCAATTAACCTGCATTGTCTCCTTGGAGTCCGTTGTAACAATAACGAACTAAATATTTCATGGATTTCAGATGGAACTCGTCACCAGAGAACGTTGTCTGCCTTGAAATCGTTTTCCTCCCTTTTAACCGATAAGCAACTTTCCCAGGTCTGGGACCAGGATGTCTGGAAACCTACCAAGAACTGTTTTTTTTCTTACAAACATTTCAAAGGGTAATAAAGTAATTTGTCTCAATGATCCCACAACAGAAAAGACTTCCTTTGCTCAAAGAGAGTAAAGATTCTGATTTTATCATTTTTAAAGTAATTTTCATTTGTATATGTTTTATTTTGACAGTGCATATCATGCATATAATTATCATTTTGTTCAAGGTTTAATTAACAAGTTTGAGTAATTTGTGATCTGAAACTTTATCACCATGTGTTTATCTTTTTAAGACATTTATTTGATTTCATTTGTGTGATTAATATGCCTTTCAAGGTGTCATTTATGGTTTTAATAAGGTTTCATTTAAGACTTAAATAACTTAGAGACATACAGATATATTCACAAAATGCTTAATTTGATACTCTGATTCCTTTGGAAGAATAACAGAGACAGCCCCTCTGTTATCTGATCTGATCCAAAACCAGCTCACAAGACTGTTCATTGGTTGAAAAGGATTTCAGACCAACACCTTTGGGCGTTTCCACATCAGCTTTCTTAAACTTAGAACAAAGAAATTAGTTAGGACTTCTGGTGATTTTCCGGGGACAACAAGGTCTTCAGACTTGCTCCCTGCACGACCCGTTTTCGTACAGATCAGGAATGGAGTGTCTCCAGAAATGTCTCCAGAGAGGGAGATGGGGCATGAAGAATTAGGTTTGCCGTGATGTAAGAACATCACAAGATTAAGTTTTGGGTCTGTATTCAAGATGCCTAATTGATTTTGTTCCTTTTTGGACTGATTTACTGTTTAGTTCATGCCCTTTCCAGGTGAAACTTCTCCTTTTTTTTGTTTAAGTTATGTTTTTTATCTTTTGGATGTTCAATATTGATCTTAAATTTTGATCTTTAATTTGGATAACTGGTTAACTCAGGCTGACAACACTTCAGAACCAGTTCCACAGAGTTTTCCTGTCGGACTGATCCAAAGCTGGACTTTTTGATCTTGTGCCATACCACCGCAAGTCAGATCACTGTCCACCACTGGCAACACCACCAATACCGTGGCGAAACGAGCCCGCCCCAGCAGACAAGAGCCTTCAGACCCAAACCTACGAACCATCAGGTGGGACAAACCTCACTTCTCCCTGGAAGCTGTGAGTCGGAGCTACCACCTACTCAGGCCTCCTTTGGAGCTAAGAGTCACCACAACGGTCGTAAGTCGGCTCTGGTCCGAACAGAACTGGACTGGTCCTGCCGAGTCCTCCTCTGCTTGTCTGCCAAGGAATGGTTGGTTGTCTGACAGTGATCTTAGTAGTTTTACATCTTAGTTAAACTTCCAGCTATAAACAGATGAGTCAGTTTCTCCTTTCCTTTTTAGGATGCAAAGATCCTTTTTCAGTTTCCTAAACATTAGTTTAACACCACAGGTTAATTAACTTTTGTTTCATTGCTTGCATACATTTCATTTATTCTGACACATTACATTGAAATAAGCGTCTGGTTTGAACACCATATTCTGCATTTTACAATGTTTGATTCATTTTCCCATTCAAAGCCCGTTGTAAATATTTTTCATTTATGCATGATTACAGTAATAAGAAATATTTCATATTTATCCTAAACTGGGCGCCCTGAGACTGATAACTGACTGATTTGACTAGCTTGAATTAATTTATTAAATTAATTAATTTAGGACTCTAATGGTGTCCACACTGCCATTAGGTTGGTATCAAAGCTCTAGTGTGGTGGTGCTCTCTGAGGTTTAAACAATAATTTCATAATTTTATGTAAATATGTTTAATGATGCTAAATTGCTACAAGGGAGAAAGAGGCAAGATCAGCTTTATTTATTTAGCTCTTTTTAAGCATTGGAATTGCAACCAAAGTTCTTTACAGAACAATGAAAAACAGTCTAGATTCATTAAACAAGGTGAAAGATTAATTTCTATTAAAAAAAGCTAAAATACATAAGCATAAAATATGACTAACTTAAGTGAAAGCTTTGTGATGGAGGTAAGATTTCAGCTCTGTCATAAAACCAGAAAGGAAGTTTAAATCCTGGACCCAAATTTGCACCTGGTTCCATGACAGCAGTACGAAATGTAAAGATTCTACCTTCCATTCTGGTCTTGGGAGTTCTAGAAATAACAAGCAGGCCAGAGCTCTGAGATCTTTTAGGTAGTATGAAACATGAAACTTGACCAGTAAGGGTTTTATAAATAAGAATCATCTGAAATTTTTTTTTTTTTTTAAACTTTAGCAAGGAGGCAGTGTAGGGAGAAAAAAAGGTGTTCTCTGTTGGTGCCAGTCAGCACTCTGGCTACAGCATTTTGGACCAAGTGATGTTGTGGAAAATCAATGCAATTAATCTAAATAAAAAAAAAAAAAAGAGAGAAAAAGCTGCATTTGTTATTATATTTAAAAACATTAGTTTTTTTAGCATTTTAGCTATGTATTAAGAGCCATTTTGGAAAGTCCAAAGAGCCACTTGCAGCTCTAGATGTTGCAGAGCCCTGATTTAATGTCTTCAAACCTAAATCTACTGCATTTTCTTCATATAGCCGCCTCTTTTAAAGGACAAGGATATTTTGCACTTAACAGTGTGATTATTTAGAACATTTCACGTGATTAAAAAAAATTGAATCACTGCCCAGCACTAATTTTTTTCTTTACATTTTGTTAACGAGACCAAAAAAAAAAACCAAACAAACAAACAAAAAACAACTTTAGATTTAAACACAGTATTTTCTGACCAATATTTCTTGGGTCAGGCTGTAAAGGGTTGAGGATCAGAGGTGTCAGAAAATTTTAGTATGCAACTGGAATACACTGCTACATAAAACAACACTCCCAATGATGCAGACGTTGACTGAAAAGCTCTGGTTTTGGACCAGACTTGTCAGGCTTTAAGTTGCTGGAACAAGGACAAGGTGGTTTGTCACCAGATCTTGCAGAAAATTTTTATTATGCAGACCATTGTTGTTGTTGTTTGACTTAGCTGCTCCTTCTAGGCGTTAAAGGGCTGGAAACTGATCACCTGAAAACCCTGTTAAAAAGCTGCATGCATGTATAAAAAGCTATGTGGACGTTATTTGGGAGCACGGAAGACAAGCTTCTTTAAAAATATTCATTATTACAATAAATACTTCAAATCAACCAGGCCTGGTCTTCAGCTGTGTTTGAAGCTTTCATGATCTTTTATTGGAGTCGATTTTTCTCAAGGTTTATTGTCGATTTTCATAGTTTTTCTCTTCTACTGTATGTCAAGAATGTTTACTTTTTGCTTTCAATGAGATTTGGAGCTACAGCTCGTCTTAGTCAGCAAAAATCTAAGATGTATAGTGAGGATGGGAAGAATCAGCCAGGCATGAAGGGAATACAAGACAATAAAATGGAAAGTGGAGAGAGGAAAAAGAAGGGAAGAAAGAAAAGAGAAGAGAATAGACATAGAGTGGAATAGATTATCCCGCAAGAGCTGCTGTTAGGGCAAGATTTAACCTATAAGCAATCTTTCTTGAGTGTCTGCGTGCATGTGAAACACTACTGTACAATCTCTCGAGGCAGCGTTTCTATTCTACAGCACAACATACCTCAGGAAGCTTCTGCTCTCCTGCTGCCTCTTTATATGCCAAATACAAAAACAGACACACTCTCATTCGCTGCTGCTTTCTGTAACATATCAAGCTTTCTGCTGCATGTCCTTTTCTTCATAAAACCCCAGCGTGAGTTTGTCCATCATTTTCTCATCCTTCAATATGAACTGCACTTGACTGTCTTGTAGATTTGGGGGGGATTCCCTGAACGACTCATTTATCAATAATTTAAAAAAAAGAGCTTGTGCAATTACTTTAATCTATTACACCATTTTTAAAATGTGTTCATGGTTTTTTTCCCGGCATGTTGAAGCATTGTAGGGATGAGGGCATTTCTCTATGCTAATCAATAACATAGAACACCTGACATAATAAGATGATCATTAAAAGGATCCGAGTTTCCTTTTGTCAGTGAACATGTTCTTCATGTCCTTAAGCAATAAATTAAATCCTTAAATGTTTCTGACTTGAAGTCCAAGTTAAATGGGGACATAAATCTTCCCTGTTTTTTCATAGAGTTGGACATCTGTGTTTACTTTCTGCAGATGAAGGTAATGTGATACTTATGGATTTTTTGTTAACTGAACTGAACCCTGTATGCAGGGATCGATTTTTTTTTTCTTTCCTGGCATTTTGCTCGGTGCCCTTGTTAGTTTAATGCTGCATTCCTCTCTCTCTCTTGCCACTTGAATGAGGAAAATTCCACAAAGCCTTCCACCTAAATGGTAAATGAACTGCATTTTTTTAATGCGTCTCTTTTCTTGTGGACGACTCAAAGCACTTTACTCTACAAATAACATCCATGTAGCACTTCATAATCTGTTCAGTTTTTTTTTTTTTCAACTTATACCATACTTTTACTTTACTATACACACCCACACATGCAACATGAATGCAACATAGGAAGTATGAGACTAAGATTCTTGCTTAAGGAGTCTTTAGGATAAGGTTGCATGAAAAGTAGGAGTATGTGCAAATAATAAAAGACAATAGTCTTTGTTTTAGAAAAAAAGAAGTGTCTCATTTCTCACTTCTTGGTCATGCTTATTTAAAAAAATAAAAACAAAACAAAAACAGGAGGGAGGGGGGTTAAAACTTGAAATTATGTAGTTAAATGTTATGCTATGTTGCATTTAAGCCACTTGGTTTTATATTTTGTAGGACAGAATTTGCCCTGAAGGTAACAAGGAAAACATCAAACACTTACACAGATGGGCAGGGGGGGCGCAAACACACAAACAAACAAAAAGAAAAAAAAAAAACCACATCGTTTAATCTTCACTACCACACCATATGCTGCTACCTGTCTGGTAATATGATGAAAATTAAGGAAACAATGATGCAAGAAAATATTTGCATGTGTTGACTGGCTGTTGGGTTTTCTAACTCATCATGTAGCTGCTGACTGACTGCTTTGCAAGGAGAGGAGCATTGTTGGCCAGCAGATTGTCTTGATTGACTGACTTTCCTGAATTGCTGACCGTCGAGCCAGCACACCAGGAGCAAAAGAATTAAAATGCTCTATACTCAGAGAAAAATCAATAACTATTCAAGACGTGTAAATAAAATACAGCTTTTGAAGTATTTTAACAACTATAGAATGCTTTCTTCCTCAAGTCGCGTTATACTGATGCTGTGTTGACTAAAAGAAAGCACCACAAAGAAGTAAAGATGCAGGAATAAAGCACAGCATTATTTCAGGGATCTGACATGAAATTGTAAGCTCAAGCACGAAAACAATAATGCTGCTGCTGCTGCACCAACAAAGACATTTCTTAGCTCATGCTGGGCCAGCAAGTGCATACAGTAGGCAACAATATTCCCAACATAGGACAGATAAATTAAACATGTATTATGTTCAAAATGGCTGAAGATAAATAACTAGTAAAACCATTCGAATCTTTCAATGCACAAAACAATCAAATACAGCCTATTAGATGGACTGAGGAGCTAACAGCTTTCCCCAAAGTATCAATTAGTTGTAGGTGCCAAGATTTCTTTTCTTTGCCCTATTTCCTAACATTAGATTTATTTCTTTTTATGTGCCAATCTATCTCTTTCATGCACATACACACATACACCCCTTTGTTTTCTTGGAAACTACATATTTTGAGGACATTGATGGTGTGCTCCAGCAGAGACATCAAATGATTGTTAAATATTAAAATTTTCCTTTCAAAAGCTGCACTCAGGCTTTCAGGTTGATGCGTTTTGATCTCTCAGCGGGCAGCTGGACCCCAAGCAATAAGCTTAAGATACAGCTTGGTTTTGTATAACTATAAAGAAATGTTACCAAACTGTCTGGTATATGACATGCAGTTAAAATACAAATACAATTTGGCCTTAACTTTATGCCATTTTTATATAGATATGCTCAAATCTGTGAATGGTTTCATCTTTTATCCCCACTGGATCAGAATTTCTCATTCATTTAATTTGCATGCAAAAGAGTAAAACAATGATTTTGACAAGTATAGCTCACACAGCAGCAAAACTAGTTTTTATGTTTGGCAGCATTGGTAAATTTATTGACACAATAGCTTGTTTTAAAGGCAAATTTAAGACCCTCATTTCCTCACACAAGGCCACTGTATGTTGATCACCAGTATACCTCTTTAACAATGTCATCTGACCTACCTCTGATGCAGATCAATTACACTTGTGTGTATGAATTACAGCATTGCTTATCCACTGTAGAGTTTTAAGAGATCTGTGCCGACCCAAACATTGATTGTTTGGGTTACTTGGAGTCAGACGAGTCCGATAGTTCATCGGTACAGGGAATGTATCGATCAAGTGAGGGAGTCAGAAAAGCTGTTTTCCCCCAGACCTCCAAGAGTCAGAAAGTTTACACAGTCGCTCTCTCGAGGGGGAGTTTCAGCTAACATCCTCGAAAAATGTATTTTTATAAAATTAAGAGGAAAGTTGTGGAAGGTTTGGCAGGATGACTACACCAAGTAAATACTGTCTTGCTCTAAAGTGGTCAATAAAGATTATCGTAGACCTCTGGGCTGGAAGGTTTCTGCCTTATCATTTGAATTCCTCATCTAGCATGGCGGTAAGTCTACTAGCCAGCCACCAGTATTATGGATTATAACTAGTTATAGAGAAAGACAGCAGCAAAGGCTAAAAAAGAGAAATCTGAAGAATATTCATTTAAATATATTAGTTTGCTTTTTTTGTGGGTGGGGAGAGAATTACACAGCAAAATAAAGAATTAGAGGTTTGACTAAAAGGATGAAAATCTTTATATGCGAAGCTGTATCATTTTAGTCACTGAAACTGTACATCTTTCCTCATCACTGCTTATATATTGAGAATTATACAGGATTGTAATTTACTTGCAGTTTTGCATCTCTGCAAAGCCTTAAACTCAATGTGCATTTTCACTGTTTCCCCAGGACAGAAATAAGCGGAGTGTTAGAATATTTGAAAGATGAAAACTAGGAGCAAAGAATAGCTGCCCTCTTTAGACTCAACATATAGAAAAAAACATAAGCATATGCATGAACAGAGAGGAAATATGCAATATGAAAGTATTATTTGAGAGCATGAAGCATTGCTACTGTCAAAATATACTGTGCTAATAATGCTACAATTGGGTATATGCTGAGAAGTGAAAAATACATAAAAATAGTTCTTATTGACAACAGTTATTGATGCCCTTCTCACCGCAGCTTCACAAGGGGAAAAAATTCCCCCACATATGTGAATTTTGGCCCCATAATACATGCATGGCATGTTAGGAGTGCTGGGAAAATAACCTATGCCAAATTTGCATTCATTAGATCTAAAAGAGAGGCATAAGGATGGAAAGTAAGCAAAAAGGAAGGGAAACTGAAATGAGAGTTTTGATGATGCTGGGCAGAGTGATCCAAGGGATAATGATACTGGCTAGTGTAGGAAGTCGACTTCGGAGCACAAAGCTGCTTCACCCTGGAAACAAATCATGTCACCGGAAGCCCCCTAATGCCAATCTTAATAAGATAGCCTATCCTGGAGAATGCCACACATATGAACCTGTACCCTTCACTGCAGATGAAGAAGTCAGGAGGATTTTTTGCCTTGTTGGAAGTAATATTACTGCCTGCAGAAAAGTCCCTGAAAGGTTATAATTATATGAAACTTATATAAAGGAAGGAAACTTGTGAGAAATAATGAGTTGGAGGATAACTGGATTTGAAATGCTCCTGACGCCTACATTGTCTCTGGCTTTGGCAGTTTAATAGAAAACTGAGTGAGTCATGATTGACAAGATTGACATGCTTGTAATATTTAACCAAAAATCTGTCAACACTTACCCAGTGCATGGATTTATGTTATTCCAATCTTCCAAAACCCAGTATATCAACACCATAGTCACCTAAATCATTGTTTTGTTCTGAATAACCTGACAAGCTGCAACAGCTTGAACAATCCTTGTCAGGTCTTTCAGCACTGTGACTGAGCTGGATATTTAAACAACAAACTGTCAACTGTCTGTCACTCAGGTGAGACTGTTTTCATCTCCATTGACCTGTTTAGTTAATAAGCCATCTTTCAATCATAGCCCTTCAGCTCTGTCTTCTAAATAATGGATTAATATAGATATACCCAGACGGTGGCGAGCAACAGTGTTGCAGTTATTTGCGTGGCTAGCTTGGCACTGTCTATCACATCACATTCAAAGGCACATATTTGATCTAAAGTCTTTAAAATCCTCATTAAAATTAATTTCCTTTCTTCATCCCTACTGACTGAAGTGGACTTAGCATGTAAAATTAAATGGGGATCTCAACTCTCATCTTAATTTACTTGATCAGTCACTTTTAGGGGAATATGAAATCTCATGTTTTTTATTTATTTATTTTATTTTTGTACAATTACAGATGTGAGCAGTTCCATTATCAATTCTACTCTTTCTAGAAGTCACTTTTTTTTTTCTTTATCAAAGGCTGTGTCTATGTGGAGCACTTCTAATCCGAATGAAAGTCCAGTCAGAATAAAAATGCATCATGTAAACACCCCAGCTTATCTGATTGGCCTTGATTAGAGTGAATTTTCACCTTTTCAGGATTGGATCAGCAGGCAAAACAAACATGTATACATTCATTTTGATGGTTTCTGTGGTGTATGTTGTGTCTGTGCATGCTTGACTCACTTGCTTGAGGGCGATGGGTGGCCCTCTTTTTGAATTAGTGTGCACTGTGCATGTCGAAAATGCTACGATCATATTAAATCTTTCCATCATGATTGATCGATCACTTTATTTAGCATCAGATGAAATCTCTGATCTGATTGACTTCAATCAGATAGATTAAATATTTCTCCATGTAAATGTAGCTAATGTCCTTTATTCTTTTTATCGAATATAGACTAACTTTTCAACAGTTTTTCAAAAACATCCCAAAAATCCTTGGTACATTTTTTTAGACATGTTTCTCGCCGGAACTTCATTATCTGCAGGGACTGTTTCAATTCTTCAGTGAAAGATCACATGCAGACAATGACAAGCTAACTTCTAACGGGTGGCTGTAGCTCAGGAGGAAGAGCAGTCGTCTTTCAACCGGAAGGTAGGCGGATCGATTCCAGGCTTCCACTGACTACATGCTGAAGTGTCCTTGGGCAAGACAATTAACTCCATGTTGCCTTTCGGGGTGTGAATGTGATAAGTAGTGTAAAGCACTTTGAGTGGTGAAACTGACTGGAAAAGTGCTATATAAGTACAAGTCCATTTACCAGTTACCATTCTGGTAATGAAGGTTAATTTAGAAAGTTTGTAGACCAAATTCTCAGGGTAATGTTTCCAATATCTTGCTGAATCTATGGCATGAAGAATTAAGGACTCTGAAGTTGAAAAGGTGTCCATCTGGTTCTAACAAGGTTTACCTAAGAAAGTGGCTAGTCCATGTCCTTTATAGGTTTTATAGAGTTTTTCAACTTGTGTAAAATTTTTTAAATTCTCAGATACTCCTTAAGTGTGCAACTGAAAACCAGTACACAGTAAATCCACACACAGTAAATCAGATATTCAGCTGCACTGAGGACTTTTTGCAAAGTTAGTAGAGCGATCATTACATTGACAGTAAGAACAACAATCCTGGGAAAAATCTTTTTCAAAATACCCCCCGTCCCAAACACACACAAACTCCTGCATGTGTGATCAAACACAGCTGAGCACAATCCACCTAAAGCAAATCTCCAAATTTCTGGTCTATGATTTGCAGATTAAAATCCAGAATAACAGTTTAAACTCTGTCAATCCATTGTAATAGGAAGACGTTTGTTTTCTCTTTTCAACTCCAGCTTATTACTCATTTACTGCTTTTGCTCTGAGGCATCACTGACAGCAGCAACACAGCATCAATCACACCATGCTTTTCATCTGTTCCACCACTAGAAAAGTAGAAATCTAACCAAGTTCTTGAACTTAAAGCATTGATGTATAAAACTTTTTATGCCCTTTACATCTTCCAGAAACATTCCTCGTGATTCAAATGCTCTGATTTTGTCGTGCTGCCTTACAGATTAATCTCTCTGGGGATCTTTGGCTTTAAAGCACAAAAATAGATTGATTTTAAACAGAGAGAACTGAAAGATACAGTAGGGATTTTACAAACTATGTAATCACGAACAGAATGGACGGTTTAAGCTTAAGTTCACAAGCACTTACACACATTAAACTGCATGCACAAAGAGCCTGTGGATGGGGTGGGTTAGACAGAATAAAATTAGACAGAGGCTAGCTACTTTTAAAATCCCATCTGGGACTCAGTCAAGCAGTCACGACTCCAAATTAGCATTTACGGTGAGGAGCAATTACTGGGAGAAAAGCTAACTGCGCTCAACGTTCTGCAACCGTACCTGCCTTTAAAACCTGGGACGCCATCTCTTTCTGTCACACAAAGACCTTGCGCATACAATCAATTAGGCTCTCACACACTCTCACACATTTGTTCTCTCCATTCTTTGACTCCTTCCTCCTTGCAATCAGATTCACACAATTTCAAATTTATCACCACTTTCATCGCATGCATTCATACCCAAGATCTTGCTGTAACATCAGTTTTATGAGCTGTAAAGAAAAATGAAAAGCAGCAACATGAGGAGTCAGTGATGGAGGTGAAATGGGAGGAAAGAGAATGAGTGATTGGCATATGACTGGACGTGGGTAAGACATTCATTTTTTATGCATTAAGCACTACTAAACTGAAGCTCCTTATCCACGGGTTTTCTTTTTAGTCACTTGCGCTTTGGGAACAATGTAAGGTCACCCTTCCATAGACACTAAGCCTCCCAAAGCTCACTCCATGTTCCTCACAGCTTTTGTCTGTCCACTGCTGAGACAGCATAACTCTCCACAAGGGAATAGCAGAGTATTAAAAAGTATTAAGAAAGAATCAGAGTGGGAATTGGAAGTGATAAGAAATGAAAGTTTACATACAGCACAGCTATCTTTGGGGGATTAGTGAAAGTGGAGGTGGTGCAATGGAGGTGAACAGTAAAAAAAATCTTGTAAGGATAAAATGGTTGGTCCATACAGTGCACACAGACATATGATGGTCTAGATACATACTTATCATGCTTCATCATGAAAGAGAGCATTGATAAAAGTGTTAAAAGGCATTGCAATTACTTGAAATTTCCTGCAATATCAAAGCAAAGGGGACTGAAACTGTGATAGCCACATAATTGCCACAGTTACAGATGTGAAAGTGGGATGCAGAGTCACATCTCAGTGCTTCATGTCATTCGCTTTGTCGCAAGCATGTAGATTATTCTTCCATTCACGAGCAAAAGGGTTATCTTTGTAGCTGCATCAGCAATAATGAATTCTTGATGTTTAATTTCGGGGCTAGATAACATGACCAGAGCTGAGATTAGCTCCTGTTTAGACACAAATCTCCTTTTCTTCCTCCAAGCACTGTGACCACAGACTGTCTATTAGCACTCACGTGAGCTTATTGTGTTTACAAGGGCAAAATCTGATGTCTCAGTAATTCAAATGCGGTTCACACCTTGAACTTTTTTGCATATGCATGAGCATATTTCCTTGCCTCAGTTCTCAATGAGTGCTCTTAGGCAGTTATGACTTGCCTCAATGAATGGCAAGTGGCATGTTTCAAATCTAAAAATTGGAGTGGGAAGTGGAGCAGTGTGGAAGTTTCCTTGTAAACTTGAAATAATTTTTGCTGTCAGTAGGATACAAAATTTTAATAATTTAAATGAAATTTTGGTCACATTGCACAAATGTTTTAAATAATAGATTGCGGCTAAAAGTTAAACATAGATAGCTTGTAAAAACAAGAGATTAAATTCTTCCCCAGGCAATAAATAAGCCCCCCAGAAGTGATTGCTGTTCATTAAAATTCATGTAAATAAGTTGATTTTCTTTCTTTTTTTTTTTTTTTTACAGAAATAATTCCTTCTTGCCCTCAAAATGGCATAGTTGTCCCTATACACCTTTGCCTCATTTAGTATTCAAGGATCTATGAATATGCAAATTAGACCTTCCTCAACCCGTGTCACTTACCTGAACCATGGCTTCATTTTGCATATACAAGCAAGCCTGATCACAAATTTTCTCTTTGCAGGATTGCAAAAGCATGACCCATCCAACTCTGCTTCTAATTGGCTGACACTCTTACCCTAACCCTAACCAGTTTGTGATGATATCACCTTAACCCTAATCAATCTCATTCTTCACACCTCATTTCCCATCTCTTTTGCAGAACTGTCACTCATCAGGTCTCCTGAAGTGTGTTTGTTTTCAATCAGGAAAAGAGAACCCAGCTTTTATTACAACTGTAACATGACAAGTTGTTGTCAGCATGAGTAAGTAAAGTAACCAGTCTTCTTTTCCACTAAACCACTTCTCTGAGTGTGTATGTGTTCTGCAGGAAAACACAAGTTTTGACGGGAGTTTAACATTAATCCTCAAATATCATTATTCTCCATTTATTTTAGAATACTTTTTTTTGGTATTATAACAATAGTTATCTTAGTTTATGCAAAATTAACTTAGCAGCTGTTCTAGAACAATTTATAACATTTCATTTTTATAACGTCTTTGTAAATTACGTTTACAAGTGCAATGCGATTGTAGATTTTCCCTCTCAAGGGCTTCTAATTCTAGCTGGCTCACTAATGGAGTCAAACTTTCCCTGTAACGACAGGAAAAGTTTCACTGAAAACCCCCACAGCTGGAGTTTTTATTATCACAAAATCTTTCAGAAGTGATGACTGATGAAAGAATCATTTGGACTTAAAAAGTTAAATATCTAAAACATGATCTTTATTTAAATCCACATCATCAAACATTTAATTTCTTTTTAAGAAGTCACATCCCATGCAAATGCAGCATGCTAAAATATCAATGAACCTCAGTGTAAATTAAATAGGGGCCATTAGTTTGAGATAATAGTGTTACCTTCATTGTCTTTGATGTTTTACCCCCAGGGGCCCTTTATCTGTGGCTGCGGGGGCTCTTTCCTGGGCCTTTCTCTGGTGGGTGTGTGGTCATCCTTGCAGTCTCTGCAGGCTGCCAGGGTTCAAAGCTCCATAGAGGCTGCTGGTTGACCCGGTGGGGCCTTCTTTGCCTGCTTCTGATCCTTAGTGGGGACATAGTTGCATTTGCACGATTAACAAACTGACATGAAGTGTTCAAAAGAGGAATGAAAATGGTACAGTGGCCAGGAAGTGCAAAAACAATATTCCATTTCATGTGAAACACTTTCACATTTTCATGATACACATTTACATCCAATGAAACACTTTTACAAGTTTACAAGTTTATCGAAACGCTGTAACAGATTACAACTGTTGCTGCTTTAGTAAGACCTGCAAGTATTGGATCTAAAATGAAATAGTTTTTATTCAAATAATATTCTTATTTCTGTTCTCATCTCACAGTCATTTCAAGCCTTTTTTTCTTTCTTTTTTTTCTTCCCCACCATTATAAACAAAATAGGGTACCCCCCCCTCATCACAGGATTGAGTTGTACCAGATACTGGTTTGTAGCTATGGCCTCATGAAAAATCCTCCTTTGAAGGTTGCCTACCCGTTAGTCAAAGGGGGCTTTAATGTACAGGGACAGCCAACAGGCTGTGATGATTCTGTGCCCAAAAACTCCATCCATCAGGGTCCATCTTGACATTCTGACTCCTGATAGACAGAATAAGTTCAACTGAAGACTTTTACCCCGTCATGATAGTCTTCTCCTTTAACTTCTTAAAACTCCATAACTTTAGACAGAAGGCTGCCATCTTCATTCTGCCAATTTTCAATGCCAGGAGAAACCGTCAGGGATGGAAATACATACTTGTGATTATCAGTTTCTGGCAAAGAAAGAAAGAGAGAAAGAAAGAAAGTTGGTATCATTATTTTTTTGTTTTGTTTTTAATTTAACTTATTAAAATACCATGAAACTAGACTCTACAAAGAGTAAACTAAAAATAATTTTGGTACTTGAAGAAAGTTCAGTCTTATTACACAGACAGTTGTATCGTCAGATTTGTTCATCAAGCTCAAATTTGAAACAGTTACAAAAAGAAAAAAAAAAAGATAACAGACCTTCACTTTAGTCAAAATTCACTAAGTTCCCAGTGGTCTATGTATGATGACCAGATTTCTTATATTTTGTTTTTCTTTACACCTTCTGCCTCTTGTGTTTTCATAATTCATGTTATTCAGTTAACCAACTGCCTAATACAGAGATTATAATGGTTTTTCTTTTAATAGTTAAGACTTCTGAAGTAAGAGTTTTACTGTATGATGGTTAATTTTTTCGCTTTTTGCTTTTGGTTTCCCCCCCTTAGGTTCCACCACATCTGATTGCATAATATGTCTTTTAATTTATTTCCTGAAAAAAAAAAGAAAAGTAAAAGATAGTATCTTCATGTCAATCATTGTTCTACTGCTCAAAGCACCTCAAAAAACATTCTGCTCTAGTTTTTCTGCTTCAAACCTGTGACCTCAGCATCAGTAATAACACTCCCCTGACCCCAGTCCATCACTGCTGTGGATCCAAATGTGACCACCAGCCACCTTTTAAACCCAACTTTGCCACATCGCATTTCAGAAGATTTACAACATCTGTCAAATCCACCCTTTTCTCACCAGGGATTCAGCTCGAGTCCTTGTTCAAGCCATAGCCATTTCTTCGTTAGACCCCCTGTCGTCTCAGCTCCCAGTGCCGTGCAATTCATCCATTACATCACAACCCACCCTTCTTGAATTTCTCCAAGTCATCTAAGTGCTGACAACAATATAAAGGCTCTGACAGGAACTGTATCCCTTACCTCCAGGGAATGGTTTAGCCTTACATTCCAGCCCTGCTCTCTGTACTTAATAGGTGCTAAGCATTCTCTTCCCTGTGGCGGCCTGGCCATCACTGCACTCTTTCTGGACCACTGTCTCTCTCCTGAGACCTCATCATGAAAAGATCCTCCTGTCCGGTGCAAGACAGCACGATCACACCTTATCATCTATTGTATAATGAAAACTTCAGGCTACGTCTTCACTACAGACTATATCCAGCCTTCTTCCTCCTCTTTTACTTTTTTTAAACCATGGTCATGAACTATTTTATCGTCAGTTGCCTCTTTTTGACCTCTTTTTCTTTACTATATTACATTTTGTCATTACCACTTGAGCTGTATTTGGTTCTGGAAATGATAGCAGTGAGCTTTAAATGTAATTGCAGGTACAGTATGAACTTGTCGGGGTCACACTCTGCACACACACACGTCGTGCTTAACATTCTCTGGATGGCATTTGGGAATTCAGAATCCAGACGGGCTGTTTCACATGCACATAAAGCAGCCAACCTGAGCACTTAGCTCAAATTTGTGATTATGTATTGATCTGTCTGCATATATGTCAGCCTTTTTTTTCCCAGAACACCTTCTGTCAGTATGATATGGTTATGTTGCTAGTCTCATAGCATAAGTAAGCTAACTAAGCTAACTTGACAATCAATTGTACAGTCAATCAGAAATATTAGGTGAGTTATATCAAAATTTACCCAAAACATGACTTAGGCAATTATGCTATGAGGCTAAGAATAGCCAGCATATTTGTTTCAGTCACAGTTTTGTTTTCATATCCATCAAGACTTTAAAGTGATTGAAGCGCCTTGATAAAATCTGTTTTTAATAATGAAGTTGGTATTTCTTTTCTTGACCACAGTAAGGCTGCAGGGCATGTTACCAGGATTAGGTTAAGAACTCCCTATTAGCATTAAGTCTGAAGTACATTTCTGTTAGTATTTTGCCACTGTGTGTGGTTGTGTGTGTGTCTCTGGAGGGTTGAAAGTTAACTAAAGGAAGAAAGGTATTCACATCCATCCAAGTCGCTTCCCATCACTAGAGATGACAGGAAAAATGCTGACACAGCCCTCTTACCAAATTGAATTTGAGATGTAATATATTCCTGTTTAATATGAGTGGTAAATCATATGCCAATAACCAACAGTCACTCACTTTGTGCTCCTTGTGGACTGTTTCTTTGATGGGTGCATACAGTTTCTTCTCTCTTTTGTGGGGGACCCACAGGCATGTTGGGCAAATTGAGATGAGTGGTGGACTGTGGACTGTAAACATTTAGCATTCACTTCCCCCTCTTTGTTCTAAAAATGTGTTTTTGTTAAATTGTTCATCTTCAGGGTATGTTAAATTTAATTATATTTATTTAGATCTAGTAGACAATGTGTACACTCAAAGTAATAGCAGTAGTTTTCTGGGAGGTAAATTAAAAGAGTGAGTAAATTCACACAGGCACCTTGAGGGGTCCTTGAGGCTGAAAAACGGGGGAGTGTCATTCAGTAAGCCCCAGTAGTCTGCAGTGTGCAGCCACATGTTCATGTGCTTGTGTTTCTGTGTTGCAGGTAAGCAAAGGCAATGGGAAAACGTGAAAAGGGTAGCATTACAGGTGTTTAATATGTTTGCTAGTGTCAGTCTTAAAAGAACACATTTATGACATTTATGTGAAAGTTTGCAAGTTAAAATGCCGAATATTGAACTTGACAGTGCTTTACCTGGCTAGTAGCTCACCAGAAAATCTGGGTTGTAATCACTGTGGCCTGCCAGAGTACTAAAGTTGTGTGAGTGTATATAATATTGTCGTGTGAAGTGATGATTAGGTTAAAATGTGGATGTGTTATTCAGTAAGCCAGTGTGCAGCCACATGTTCATGTGCTTGTGTTTCTGTGTTGCAGAAATAAAAGAATAAGAATGTTTTTCACACCCACGCACGCTTGGGAGTAACAAGCAACACTTTTCCTGGTCTTAGCTGTTTTATATATTCTTAGAGAACCAGTGTACTGCAGCTATGTAATCATACATTTCTGTTTGTAACATCAACATGAAGCAGCAGTTCATGGCAGTTGCCTGATGCAATCAACCAACTGAAATGGAGAAAAGTGTCATAAGTACGGTGAAGGAAGGCAGGAGTATTTGGACCCAAATGCAAGACTGCAGAGGACAAACTGCAGCCAAGGAATGATTCTGGTTCTGATTCTGATTCTTTTCTATGATCAAACTGGAGCAAGAAAAAAAAAAGGATCCCCTTGGAAGATACTGAAACATCATGGACAGGAAACAACATGACAATAAACCAACATGCCTCTTCATCTTGCAGTGTTGGTGGTTGGTGTAACAACGATTTGGTGCATTACTGCCACCAACTGGTGTGGAGTGTGGACCAGCCTGTCGCTCAAGAGTCAACTGAAAACAGAGTTTATAAAGAGAAAGGGTCAACATGGTTTAAATGTAATATTCCTGCAAACCCCGCACTGTGTCTTGGGTGACATTAATATGGCAATTAACTCTGCACACATGATACGCACAGCATTATGCATCGCAAAGAAAACTATTCTTGTGAACTGGAAAACCAAAAATAATCTGTGTATTCAGCAGTTTAGGAATCTCTTAGTTGACCACATCAGTAGTGAGACAATGTCTGCCTCCTCAAAGAACCATTTAGCTGAATCTCATTCCCTCTGGTCCCCTGTGCTTAGCTCTATCACTTAGTGTAAGTGGAGGACTGTGACCTCGTTGCTTTGGGGGTTGGAAAATGGCCGGGAGTGGTTGAGGGTTCTTTGCGGGTTTCCTGTGGTGCAGGGCCGGGCTGCTCTGCAATGGGGGTGGCTCTAGGTCTGGCCCTGTCGAGGGCTGTGGGGGCCAGCGGTTGGAGTCGCCTCTTGGCGGGGGGTGTGGCCACTGGTAATGCCTGGGTCGGTGGGCATCGGTCCTGGGCCGGGCGGCTGGGCTATTCCGGGGCGGGCTGGGCGGGGGTTCTGGGCTCTGGTGCCTGGGGGTGGTCCTCCTCCCTCCGGGGTGGCGGGGTCCGTATGTGCCAGGGGTCTGGGCCTGCCCGGATGTGCTGCCATGGTGTGGGTTGGTGCATGCCCTGGTGTCTGGTTGCCGCCCTGTGACCCAGGGTATGGCCCGGGGGCAGGAGGGGTTTGAAGGAGGGCTGAGTGGGATTCGGGGGATTATAGGGGGAGGTGCTGGGGTGTGAGACAGGGATGCTTGTATGTTGTGTGTCTATGCTTTGGATGATGTTTTGTGGGTGTGGGGGTATGTTTGTGTGCGTGCATATGCATGTGCTAGGATGAGCGGGAGTGTGTCTGGGGAGTGAGGGTGGGAGGGTTGTATGCTGTGTGAGTGGTTATATTGTGTGGGTGGGGCTGAGGAGGCATGTATGTGTTAGGATGAGCGGGAGTGTGCAAGGAAATAGGTGTGTGCATGTGTTTCTGTGTGGTTGGGGCAGGGTTAAGTGCACTTGTGGGGGGGACCTGGGCGGCCTGGGGGTGGTGTTCCGTGGGTCTGCCGCTGTCCCCATCCTCTCATTCCCCGTTAGGCATGTGGGGGTCGGTGACGGCTCACTGGCTGTGGACCCTGAATGGCCCGGTCGTGGGGGACGGCCTCTCCTGGCCTGTCTTGCCCTGGGGGACCTCCTGGGGAGCGGGGGTGCCTAATGCTCAACATCCAGAGGGAAGTTTGCTTCCCGTACATCCCCTGACCCCTCTTATTTCGTGCTCTCTCTGTCTCACACACACACACACACACACACACACACACACACACACACACACACACACACACACACACACACGTAGGAAGTTGGGAGGCGTGGAGCCATGCGGGGTGGAGCGGAGGGGGCCATTCAGTGGTCTCCTTGGATGCACCCCATGGCGACTCGCCTCTCAGTTTTAATTGCACCGAGACACCAATACACAAGAAACACAACACACAAACAACACCTGGGGGGCATGTCATGCTGTGCATGTCGGGCAGGGCCACTTAGGTGGCCCGGCTCCCGGCTCATTGCGGTCACTGCCCCTCAATTTTAATTGCACACAACGCACACTACATAAACAGTCAGGAGCGGGGAGGGAGAGGGTATTGGAGACCTCTCACACCCCTGTTCCCCCTGGGTGTGGCCGGGGGCGAGTGGCTGCGCTGGTGGGCTGCTGGCTCTGTGGGTGCTGGGTTGCTCGCTGTCCTCTGGTCCGCCTGGGGTGTTATGGGTGGGTTATGTGTGACGTGACTGTGTGATGGTGAGTGCTTGTGGGTATGGCACAGTGGAGGGTGTGAGTGTGTGTGTGTGTGTGGGGGGGGTTATATGGGGTGCAGATTGGAGTAGGTGGGGGGTGGGGGGAGGGGGTCGATGGCGCCCTGGTTCCCGGGGTGTGCGGCTGGAACATCGGGCTGTGTGCTGGCCTATGCCGGGTGACTGTCTGGGGGGGGGCTGGTCCTCCCAGGCATGTCACGGGCCCTCTGCCTTTGGAGGGTGGGGTGGCCGCCTCTGGGCTCCTGGGCCCTGGGTCCTTCGCTTGGCCTGGCGGGACCGGCGGCTGCCGATCTTGGCCCACTGGGACCTGTGCCCCAAGACCGTGGGGGGCTCTTGCTGGGGCTCTCCTCTGCCGCCCTTCGGGTGGGGCTGGAGTCGTCTTCGTGGTGGAGTAGCTTGGGTTGGTGCTCCGGGGCTGCTGCTGGGGGCTCGGGTCTCTGGCCCTGGTCTGCCTCTGACCTCCGTAGAGGTCAGAGGCATTTGCATTTGCATTTGCATTTGTACGATCTCACTCACCACTCCTCATCACTGATCACTCCTTATTCCTCATCCTCTGCATGCTGACACAATCACTAAGTTGTCCAGTGGGTTTTTATACTAAGAGATAATTCTTTTTTTTATTTTTCCTGTGAGTTAGTATCTGGTATCTTTCATGATATGTCTTTTTGATTTGGTTATTATTTAAAAACTCTTAATGACTAGCAGCTCTGTTGTAGGAAATTTTCTGGTGTGTTCATGTACAGGTGTAACAGTTTGTTGTCTGGTGATGGTGTGGATTGAAGGGTTGTTTCCTTCTGTCTGTGATCTTTTTGTCTCCTTTCTTCTTTCTCTTTTGCTCTTTTTGCTATTTTCCATCTTTTTCTGTCCCCTCCAGTCAGGTCCAGCAAGATTACATAGATTCCGTGATTCAAAGTAAATAAATAAATGAATCAGATTATCAAGAGGAGCCTTACCCATAGGCCTCCCCTTGGTAGAACCAATTTGTTCAGCACAATACAGCAACCAGATTATCATTTTGCTTGCTATGATGCTGGACAGGACAAGTTTAAAAAAAAAAAAAAAAAAAAACAGGGGGGGGGGGGGGAAGTGATTACAAAATAAGCAGCAGGTTAGACAATCAATAAAAGAGATAAGGTAATGCAAGGCAGAGAAGCTTTTCAAAATAAAACGGGAAATAAGAAAGACGGAGACTCATTAAAAACTAAACACCCAGGAACATATGAAAGACAAACCCAACTCACACCAAGAAAGGAAGAATGAAATAAAGTTAGAGCTAAATATTATTTAAAAATGTAGTAATAGTGAAAATCTTAGTATGTAATCATACATACTTATAATGTATGTGTGAAATTAAATGAAATAGAAAATGAAGTGTGTTTACAAATCAAGCTTTGATTTGTTCATTTGTTTTTTAATAAACCACTACCACCAACAAATCACAGACAGGCCTTTTTCTATTTTGCTGATTTTATCTGCACTAATAATGTCCTAAATGTTCTATTCCATCTCCATCCATCTTCTGGCCTTATCTCAAAAATGCATCATTGTCAAACTTTGACAGAAATTGCTTCTCAGTCAACCTGCACACCACCTCTTCAAGGTCTTCCAAAACATGGAAATCTAAAAAACTAAATAACTAAATAAATTAATAAATAAATAAAATTCTAAGTAAGCTCTAGGATCTTGATAAAAAGTTATGTGAGTGCAGAACTTTGTAGAAGATGCTGCTCACTCCAATTTTGTACAAAACATGGGGAATCAGTAAATTGGCTCTTGGAAAAAAATTCATTTTAAATTTAATACCTTTTGGAGATAATCACATCTTCTACTTATTTAAATATTGCAGGGTCAGCCTTTTCCAAGAGGGGATGAAAAAAAATAAACATTTGCAAGATCATTGATTTGTGATTTAACTGAGACATTGTCTTGCACTGCACTGATAATGCTAAACTGTGTCTTGAAGAGGAAAAAGAAAGGCAAACACTAATAACGCATTTAATCAGTGATCTCTTTGATTAAACCACCAGTTTGAGATCTCTGCCTTTTTACTGCTTATTCTCAGAGCTCAATCAGTTGATGAGGGTTAAAAAAAAAATCCAATTTGCCAACACAGACACACAAGCCCTTAAAAAAAACTGGCATTAGTTTGTAACAATAACCCAGCAGGACCTGATGGCCAGAAGTCATCTTGCTGTGTAAGAGCTCTTACAGCTTAACAGCAGCAAAATGGGGACAACAGCGCTGAGCTGCTAATACCTCGTCTGCTGTGCCATCAGTCAAACTGACACTGCAGAGTTTGAAATTATTTGACTTGTGTATTTGTTCAGTATTGGGCCATTTATCATAATTGCCACAGGCACTGTGAAATAAATAGTTAAGAAAGAAATATGTGATGGAAAAAAACAAAAAACAAAAACAATGAAATGAGATTTTTCCACTTTAGCTTGATTTTTTTCTCTTTTTTTATGGTAAAGAAGAAAACCAGTAAATCCCAGTAGAGTATAATGTGTTATAAATCTAAAATCAATGAGTTGGCAGCACATATTAATGTTCCTCCACTCTCGCGTCACTGGCAGCAATACAGAATAAAAATGATCCTTTTCAGTAATGTGTCGGATTTAAATTCTTACCTCCAGGCCATTGTTTTTCTTGCATTTACATTGGAACTGAATCTTGGGTAGCTCAATCATATACTTACACAAAGCACTATACACACACAAACCACAGAGATAAATTCTAATAATCATTCTCATGTTCATACTTAGGGGCCTACCAGATAATACCCTCACACACTCATAGTGACGAACTTTCCCTTGTTGTTAAAATTGCTGTAAGCAGGCAGTGTAGAAGTAAAAATGTGATGTGGCCTGCAGCCTCACCTGGCAATCATTCCTCTCAATAGAGCTTATGGAGACATTAAGCAAGAAGTCATTAACTACAGTAGAGCCGAGGAGAGATGGGAAGAGAATCCAACTCTCTCACTTAGCTGAATGTGCAAAATGAAAAGTCACTGGTGCATGAGGGAGTGTGTGTTTTGGAGTGCATAAACACTGTGTGTGTGTGTGTTTGTGTGAGAAAATGTCCTTGCACTTGAGCATTTACAGAAGCCTCTGTGTGTGTGTTTAAGAGAAACAGATAATAGCTTTATGTTTGCATCATTTATTTGAATCTATGGCTTAATCACAAATGCCTTAAGCCTTATCCTGTTTACCCTGTGATACAGCGCAGACGTGCGATGCTGTCAGTAATGGCTGTTACTGATGCGAGGTGTAAGAACTCTCATATTTCAGTTCAATTCATGAGCGTGTAAAGATACAGGAAAAGTCAGTAAGCTCACAACACGTAGGATAGGGAGTGTGTGTGCGCAGACATCAACAATCAGCCTGTTGAAATAAACATGAAGATGGTTACATCACTGCAAATGTCAACACATGTCAACAACAATTTGCATCTGCTTTCATATTCAAATCTACTCTCTGATGATGTTCTGTTATTAGAGAAAAACAGCAACATAAACATCAGCTCAAAAGATATAACATGATCTATGTCCCCATGTTTGCTGTACCCTCTCTTTTGATGCATGTATTTCATTACAGTAGCACAGACCCATTAGTGATTTGTAGTATTATAAATGATTGATCAGGGACTACCCAGTGGTGCCATTTTCAAAAACTGGTTTCCACTTTCCGTCTTTTTTTTCCACATGGGGCCCGACTTGATTTTATTTAAAAGTTGAAATATTGATTAGTGAAATAGTTTTTCTACGTTTGTGCAAGCATGTGTGTTTGTGTGTGTGTCTTACACTACAAAATGAGGGAAACCTAAAAAGCATTTATCATGATTAGTCTTTCATCAGTGAACTAGAGGAGGCCTTTAATATCACTGACAGTCATTTTCTACTTATTTCATTTTCTTTTTTCTTAAACCAACCTTCCCAGTTTCATTCAGCCCTTCTTTCTAGTGGCTGTTTTCATAAAAAAAAAAAAAAAACAACAACAAAAAAAAACAAAAAACAAACTAGCTAATCAGCAAATGTCACCCACCCTCCATCCTTTACTACAGGCATATGGGAGGACTACTTTACTTGACCTTGTTTGCTGTTGGGACACAAGGATAAAGAGTTGTTGTCCATTTCTCAGATGAAGAAAAGGAGGCTCACTTACTACTGGATTTTCATGGGCACACTTGACTCTAAAGCATCATTTGGTAAATTTTTTAAACCATTTCCATCCATCCATCTATCCATCTATCCATCCATCCATCCATCCATCCATCCATCCATCCATCCATCCATCCATCCATCATGCAAATCCTAGGAATCCATATTTTGTACAAATAAATCAATTGTAAAAGAGATCAAAAACAGACAACATATTGAATGAGGTGGGTTAGATACAGTATATAAAAGGTATATTTGGAACCATTGTATCTTGCATCTGGTAATAAATTCCTCTCACATTTCATTGAAAATGAATCACATTGTCACTATCACATCGTTCGTGTAGCTAAACCTAAGTTTCAGAACCCCCAGCAATAGCAGCAGTCACATCAATTGCAGTCTTTGCTTCAAGATAAGATCACTTCAATGTTACAGAATACTACAAAGACAAGGATTTCTGCTGTCATATTTAAGATATAAACTGATCTCAAATCTGTTTTATAAAAAAGGCCTGAGGTTTAAGGGGAAAAAAGATAAAACCCTATCTGTGTATTAAAGAGCAAAACTGACAGGACCCAAATCTTGTTTTGTAACAGGACTTTCTCACATCACAGCTTCTACAAAATAACATTTTATGCTTATCAGTCCACATATTAAGCACTTCGTCCTCTGTAATGCATATAGAAAAGCAGCAGTAGATAAGGCATGCATCTTGTAATCTTCTTCATGCTATAGTTTTCAGATGAATCTTTTTACTCAATGGAGGATCAGAATACACTGCAACAGAGCAAGATAAAGTCTTTCAGTTGCTTGCTTTGACAGATTTTTAAGGTCAATACTCAAAAGGTAGAATAGAAAATCTTTACAGGGGTTGAAACCTGCAGATTCTTGTGCTAATAGAGGATTTAAATCACTGAAACAACAAGTTTCCATTTGATCCCTCAATAAACTAATAAGTTTGTTTTTGTTTAAAGAAAAAAATATAATTAAATGCAAAATAGACTGTATTTATGTGATATAAAGCTATCAAAGGAGCCGGCTTACTCTGACATCAAATGCCTGTTGTGCATTTTTTTTATTTATTTATTTATTTTTTTATAAAACTATTAGTGAGAAATAAATCCACAAAGCTCCAGTTGGTTTTTAGGGCATTTATTGTGCTTCATCAGGAAAACAAGTTCAACAGAGTACAAGAGTCTGCAGAAGCTGTCAACCACTCATTCTTCCTCCAAGAGTGATTTTATGCTACTCAAGGTCTTGGCCCACAGCCCTCTGAACCAGTTACTGTCAGTGCTGAGCCTGTGTACAGTGCATGCATGAAAATAGTTTGAAGTAGTATAAACTAACTCTCACCTCAACAAGACTGCAGCTGGAGTCGAATTATAGCTTAAAATAACTTACACCTGGAGTTAGACTGGATTCTGTATTCTTCATAAATATACAATATGAGCTCTTTATGTAATTACTCTCAGATGAAACTTAACCTTAGTTTAAATATGAACCAATATATTAACATGAAGATAAATGTATAGAAAAATCATCAGAATGTAAAACTCCCTAAAACATCTTATTATTATTACTTTATAACTAAAGTAAAGCCTAACCTCCTGCCCTTTTCTTGAGTTCTGGGAAGAGCGGTGCTGGCACTGAACCCCTTAGGTGTCCTTTAACTACACAGTAACTGGCAACTTCACTTTTGATCTCAAGTGAGACAAATGGATGACAGAGAAATGCCAGAGGGTCATTCTGTATTTTTCTTGGAGTGCTGAGAAAGATCAGGTGTGGTGTTAAGTCTGATCAGTGCAGTCGGTGGCTAAAGGGGAATCTGTAAGAGACTTTATTTCAGCTGTGGATCTGTTGTCTGTGGGATTTCTCTTTTAAAGCAAAAGGAAAGGCATAGAAAATGGGAGCTTGTGGTTTGATTGAAATTCTCCCTGGCAGAAAACAACAAAACAAAAACGTCAATTCTTATTTGATTTTACTTTACTGTGTTTGAATTATGACAACAAAAGATGCTCCACACCTGCTGCACGCAGCATGTGAACAACTGAAAGACTTAAATCCACTCAGATTTGCACACTCGTTTCAACACCCACATGCACGTGGCTTTGTTTGTCCTCATTCCTTTGGTCCTTCCCTGCAGGTGTCCTTTTTCTATATTCACAAACTTTTTAAGCTTCTTCTACACTTTGTTTATCACTTGCTTGTAGAAATGTTTGATGGTGTTTGTGCATACTATATCAAGCTTCACTAAGTGGAGGCGTTGCAGGCTGGGTGACAGATTCACCAGACAATTGCTTTTAACAAGCCCGGGGGGGAGGGGAAGTAGGACAAAAATACTAATGTCTCGCCTCAGCGCTCTATTCCCCCAAATACATATTTCCTTTGTCTTACTTTAATTTATTAGAGGGTGCTCTGTCCCAGCATATTTCATAAATATATACGCATACTACCGTGCAGCCGCAGCTACACCCAGATGCAGCAAGTTGGAAAAAAAAGTGGTAACAGTATTTATTTAATTCATTTCAGAATTCTACTAGGAAGTAAATGTTTTTTTATTTTTTCCTCCCACAATATGTTCATGTGCATTCAAACAAAACATGTCCAAACTCTTTTTAACCCGTTCATGCATAGTCTTCATACCAGTAAACACCCTTTTAATGGCTGTTTTCAAGCACATGCATGGGTGAGGATGGTATATTTCCAAAATAGCCACTTCTGTGGACATTAGTGAGTTATCCAACACACTGCTACTCACTAAAGAATAGATACATATAAAAGATGCCACATATACACAGACATTGTAATTACCAAGTTTGCATTAGTGATAAACAGGAAGATGATACAGCAATGTTTTAGCAGAATAGATATATTATACAAATATTATGACAAAATGTTAATTAATAAATATTTTTTATTGCATAGCTCAAAATAAAAAGATAAAAAATAAAGTAAAGCTTTACTGTACATGGCTGTAGAAGTAAAATATTGATTGTGGTAGTTTTTAGATAATTAATGCAGCAGAGGGTTAAAATAAGAAGAACATGCCTACCAGTAGGATAATATCTTTGTCTACATCATAATTCATATTTAAAAGTTTGATCACAGTACAACATTATATCAATTCAGTGGACATTGATTTGATGTTTGATGATGTCAGGGTTTGATTCGGATTGATTTAGATGATATTCAATGCTGATTTTACTCTTTTTGTTCTTTCTCAAGTAGATCTTACAAATGTTTAATATATTGATATTTAATTGATATTTTTTATTTTGGCCAATACTTTTGGATTGTTGACTATTGAGTGGATGTATTGATGTAGATCAATATAATGTAACACACATTTTATTGTTAGCTTTACATTCTTTTCATACAATCAGAAAGAGAGGTCTGTTTGATCAAACATATTTGTGTTATGAAAAAGCAGAAAACAAAGGGAAATAAAATGACAAGAAAGTTAAAAAAAAAGGAAAGAAAGTCACTTTCATCATAAGGCCTACTTAAGTATTTTCTCTTATTTGCTCTACCTGGCAAAACAGGAAAATTAGATATTGACTGGTGAATAATGTTTTTCATTTCTAGAAAAACAGAAGTATTCCAAGGCTGAACGAGGAGCTGTCTTAAACATTTAATGAAAAAACACAAATATTTTACATGTATTATCAGTTTCAAACACATAAAACTATGCAACAAAGTAGACTTTCCTCTAGTCTGAAGATACAATATTATCCATTATTTTTAAATATAGGTTTCTTTCAGTATGATAAAGATATGAATAAGTGTAGCACTTAGGGCTGGGTATGACATGCTGTCATGTAAATCAGATAGATAGCATCAGGCTATTTACTGTTTGATAAAAGGACGAAATGTAAACCTGTTCGAGAGGAAATGTGACTTTTTTTATAATTTATTGTGAAAATATCTTTGTTTACAACTACAAAGATAGAACATATGGAACAAAACACAAAGAACATTAACAAAGAGAATGCCAGGGGGTGGTACATATATTACCAATGACAAAAAATACAGGAAATGTGACTTTAAATGACCATGTCATGTCCATGGTGACATCACTTCCTGTTATGGAATGTGACAGTGCCCGTTAGCATTAGCTGCTAATATGAGTGTCCGCCAAGCGGCAATCTTGTGAACCCTATGCTGAAGTGCAAAAAAATTGCAATTTACCCCTCATCCACTAGAGGCTGGCTCCAAAACAGAGCAAATTCCCACAGACTCACATGTTAAAAAGGCCAACTTCACAGCAGAAATAAACATGTTTAAAGCCTGGTACAAAAATCCATTTTAGGAGTAATAGGTCAAGTTTACCTTCATGAGAACTGTGAGGGGGGTGAATTTTTTTGTAACTCATCTGTTTGGATGTTATTTAATCTTGAAATTCGGCATAATTAGGGGTGTGTCTTTTTGATTGACAGGCATCCAATATCTGGGGCAAGAAGGGAGAGTGCAGCACAACTGCCGTTTTTAGCCGGCTAACACCTTAGCTTTAGCCCGCCTACCTCCGTTTGCTGGTTAGCTACCGTTGCTCCAGGTTAGCTCGGTTAGCTCTTAGCTACAGCTCGGAGTTTGATGGTTGTCTATCATCCACCCTCACCTTTACAGTCCCCCTCTCAGCTCGACCTCTATGTCCATTTTAGGATTTTCCAGGACCAAGACACGTGTGACGCTACCAAGATGGCGATGGTGGGAACGCCCAACGAGCTTCACTTTTGCTCTTCAGAAACCTATGGGTGTCATAACTCAGGTGATTGGACTCAGTAAAACTCAGAATCCCAGGGATAGATATATGATCTTTATTGTACACAGCGAATATAATGAATGTGCAATCCGGTCTTTCTCCGATCAGATGTCAGCTGAGGGTATTCCAACGTGTGACTGAGTGAGGAATCCAGAGAATGGGGAGAGGCAGCCGTGACGGAGACCGGAGAAAACTGCTGAACAAAGAAGATGTTAGTGGAGGAGTAACGGACTCCAGGCAGGGGTACCATGTGGGGTAGACAGCAGTGGGGTATCCGTGGGTGTCCGATGGGGAAGGAAAGGTTAAGTCCGTGATCCAGTATCCAGTTCTCTTAACAAATCCAGAGGTCAAAAAGCCAGGTGATCCAAACACAACCAAAGCAGAGTACCAGACAGGGGGCAGGCAGAGACGGATCCAGGTCCAAAATACAAGGTCGAAGGCAGGCAGGCAGACAGGCAGGATAACAAAGGCTAGACACGTGCAGGGAAGAACCAACACAATCTGGCAGGGAAGAATTGTCACAGACCGGTATATAAAGCGCTCAGAACAGGTGGAGCGCATCAGCCATAATGATGAATGGGAGGAGACGATGCTTTCAGGGCAGCTGGAAAATCTGAGCACCATACAAGGGAGCATGACAATGGGTGACGTCCATAGGCTCCATCTATCTTTTATGAACAGTCTATGGTGCCCGCAGTCTTAGCATTTGCTGTTAATGTTAGAGTAATGCGCTACAAAAGACTTTATAGGTGAATGTGATCTAAACTGGTGAATGAAAACATCTGAATGTGACATCATCACGGCAAGAGAAGCGGATTTTGGATGGAGGCACCACAGGAATACAGTTTTGTATGTCTATATGCTAAGATCTCACCGAGCCATGGTAAGTCACACAAGAGTAAGGTCACGATACCAGAAATGACATAAAAAATAAAAAAAAAAACCTCTCCAAGTTTTATGAATCGATAGATTTATTTAATTTGAATCATTTAAAAACGATAAATTGATAAATAATTTTTTTTAAAACCCAGCCCTAGTAGCACTAAGTAAGAGCATAATGCACATGCCAAGATTGCATTTGATCTAAAATCACACAAAAACTGCTCTCACAAGGCTAAAGAATTATTTTTTGTTCAATCATGCTGTAATTAATATTCCTTTGAGCTTTTTATTGTCCAGCAGCCAATTAAAACTGAAACGGTTGCTGATGAACACTGCACATAGCAAGATCTGAACAAGGGTTTCACCACCGACATCAGTAAAACTTATTCAGAGTAGTAGTAAAGAGGGAATAATAACAGCAAAACAGCTTTTATTAGGATGCCAATAAAAAGTGAAACCCATGGTGAAGCTCATTTGGAGTATTATTAAAAGCCATAAATTGACCTGTAATTATCTTGCCCTGCACTTTGCACAGCTCTTGACAATCTGCACACATAACTTGCACATTGTAGAGGCAATTAGCAAAAGATATTCAGGGAGCCAAGACAGACACAAATTCAATCTGCTGTTGCTAGGAGAGTTATGGTAAAAGAAGAGACAATAGCCAATGTGAGTCAAATGTAAGCTAAGAACAGACCAGTATTTGTAATTGCTCAGAATCTATAAAGTTAATTTGTTGACTTATTTTTCCTGACAATTAGAGGATACAATATGAAATCTAGTCAGTGAGAAAAATTTAATGGCCAAGACTGAATATCGGCAATTTAATTGCTAAATAAGAAGTGAGGTCTCAAGTAAAAGAATTTGCATACCTCAGGCTAGTTTACATGGATTATAAGATATGGATATGGATATGGATGTGATTATAAGATGTCTAAAAGTATAAGTCATTTTGGACAAACCAAACACTTGTACACTTAAAGTGTAAGAGAAAAAAAGTACCTGCTTTATTCCATTTGATTTTTATCTATTTATAAAATCTTAATGATTACTGACTTCCAAGTTTTCCTGTCTTGATCTATTCCATCTGTCACTGTTACCTGTCTTTCTGTCTGGCCCTGGTATTTCAGCTCAGGCAAAGTATCAATCCATCCATAAAAGATTACAGAGTTTTATTACCAAAGGATTCTTTTTTCATTTCCTTTTGGACAAGCACCTTTGATAGTATCATATACATTGCCATATACACAGAGGCACATGAACACATGCACAGACATTCATTTTGATCTTCATATGCATGCAATGGATTCCAAACATGCATGACAAAAATGTGTGTGTACAGACTACGTGTGCATGACAGGATCAAATATACTTGTTCAGAGGGGTTAGACATTATAATCCCCCAGCAACAAAACTCTCTAATCATTTATGCATGAATTAAAACTTTTCCTCACTTCTATCATTGATGCTCCTATGAGAAAGTCACAAAGACAGGATTGTGACATTATTAATATATGGATTAGTTTTAAGCACAGAAGGCATCACAGCTTAAAAATTCTACTGGAGATAATAAAAGACTTCAAAGACCAAAGAAATGCCCAAATCAAAACAGCAAAAAGGTCCCGAAAAAACTTCTGTTTCTTAATAATACAGAGTGCAGGAATACAAGTACCTTGGAGTTCAGCTGGACAACAGACTTGAGTGGAAAAGCAACACTGAGTACATTTACAAGAAAGGTCAGAGCAGACTCTACTTCTTAAGGAAGCTGAGATCTTTTAACGTCTGCACCAAAATGTTGCAAATGTTCTACAGGTCTGTTGTTGAAAGTGCAATCAGCTTTGCAGCAATCTGCTGGGGCAGCGGCATCAGAACCAGAGACTTGAAAAGAATTAACAAACTGATCAAGAAAGCCGGTTCTGTGCTTGGAGTAACTCTGGAGCCGCTGGAGTTGATCATCAAAAAAAGAATTCTGTACAAGCTGACGAAGATAATGGAAGATCCTTCACACCCTCTACACAACGCCGTGACGAAACAACAGAGTGTGTTCAGTTGGAGGCTTGTTCAAGTCCGATGCAAGACAGAGAGATACAGAAGATCCTTCCTTCCAGCAGCTATCAGGCTGAAGAACAAAGCCCTTAATTAATTAATGTGATTGTTTTACTTTACTAAAAAAAAAAAAAAAAAAAAAAAAAAATTACTACTACTACAATATTGAATTTCCCTTTGGGATTAATAAAGTATTTTTCATTTCATTTCATTTCATTACATTGCTCTCTAAAATTTGTAATGAAGCATATGCAAATTTGAGCTTTTATTCGAAGTGCTTCGTTTTAAGAGCAGAGTAGTCAGCCATGTTTTACCTTGGAACAATACCTGGACATGAAAAAAAAATGTATCTTTTCTCTTTCAAAACAACATTTGCACTGACATTTCCTGAGTTAGTGCAAATAAATCAAATTATTCCCATATTTTCATCTCTTACCCGCATTTCTATTTAAGTTTATTGCAGTTCAGCAAGCATATGAGCACTTTGGACATGCAACAGCAAATTTCCTCTAACCTGCTTTCAGCCCATCTATAATGGGAGAAAATTTCACTCTGTATGCTTGACTTCTACTTTTGCAGAAGTCAAGCATCATTAAAGTACGTGAGTGTGTACAGTGAGTCTGTGCATGTTCATTCCAATATAAATGAAAGATCAGACTTATCTGACATGGTTTAGAGCTGTTTAATGTGGACAATTTGAAATGCATATTTGCATTTGTTCTTATATTCATCCATTCACGTTGGTGTCAGATGAGGGGCTTCTAAAAATTATTTTCTCATAAGCATGACAGAGTTAACACAGAACTTTTCTTTATTTCTTTTAAGTAATAAGCTTTCAGAATATACATTATGCACAATTTTATTCTGCTGTACATTATAACTGAACCAGCTTTTTACAATGGCTTATCATTCTTTACCAACATATTCTCTCCCTGAGTCGCTACCTTATCGTAGCGGAGGAGTTTGTGTGTCCTGACGATCCTAGCGGCTATGTTATCGGGGTTCTCATGCTCCTGGTAGGGTCACCCATGGCAAACAGGTGTCTAGGGGAGGGACCAGATGAAGTGCGGCTCAAATCACTCCTATGATGATGAGAAAGCAAGGACCAAGGTTTCCCTTCCCCGGACGTGGGTCACCGGGGCCCCCCCTCTGGTGCCAGGCCTGGAGGTGGGGCACGGAGGTGAGCGCCTGGTGGCCAGGCCTTTGCTCATGGGGCCCGGTCGGGCTCAGCCCAAAAGGGTGACATGGGCCTCTCCTCCCGTGGGCTCACCACCTGCAGGAGGGGCCATAGGGGCCGGATGCATTGTGAGCTGGGAGACTGCCAGAGGCGGGGACCCTGGCAGTCTGATTCTCGGCTGCAAAAGCTAGCTCTAGGGATGTGGAATGTCACCTCTCCGGCGGGAAGGGGGCCTGAGCTGGTGCGTGAGGTTGAGTGGTTCCGGCTAGATATAGTTGGACTCACCTCGACGCACGGCTTGGGCTCTGGAACCACTGTCCTTGAGGGGGGCTGGACCCTCTTCCATTCTGGAGTTGCTCCCGGTGAGAGACGCCTTCGGGTGGGGGGACGGGTCCTGACTGTTGTTTGTGCTTATGCACCAAATAGCAGTTCAGAGTACCCACCCTTTTTGGACTCCCTCGTTCTGCTGGGGGACTTCAATGCTCACGTGGGCAATGACAGCGAGACCTGGAGGGGCGTGATTGGGAGGAACGGCCCCCCTAATCTAAATCCGAGTGGTGCTTTGTTGTTGGACTTCTGTGCTCATCATGGACTGTCCATAACGAACACCTTGTTCAGACATAAGAGTGTCCACATGTGCACTTGGCACCAGGACACTCTAAGCCGCAATTCGATGATCGACTTTGTAGTTGTGTCGTCGGACTTGCGGCCGCATGTCCTGGACACTCGGGTGAAGAGAGGGGCGGAGCTGTCAACTGATCACCACCTGGTGGTGAGTTGGCTCAGATGGTGGTGGAGGATGCCGGTCATGCCTGGCAGACCCAAGCATGTTGTGAGGGTCTGCTGGGAACGTCTGGCAGAGTCCCCTGTCAGAAAGAGCTTCAACTCCCATCTCCGGCAGAGCTTCAACCATGTCCCGGGTGAGGCGGGGGACATTGAGTTAGAATGGGCTGTGTTCCGTGCCTCTATTGTCGAGGCGGCCAGCCGCAGCTGTGGCTGTAAGGTCGTCGGTTCCTGTCGTGGCGGTAACCCCCGAACTCGTTGGTGGACACCGGCAGTAAGGGATGCCGTCAAGCTGAAGAAGGAGTCCTATCGGGCCTTTTTAGCCTGTGGGACTCCAAAGGCAGCTGATGGGTATCGGCGGGCTAAGCAGAGCGCAGCTTCGGCAGTTGCTTAGGCAAAAACTCGGGCATGGGAGGAGTTTGGAGAGGCCATGGAAAATGACTTCTGGACGTCTTCGAGGGGATTCTGGTCCACCATCCGACGGCTCAGGAGGGGAAAGCAGTGCTCCATCAACACTTTGTACAGTGGGGATGGGGGGCTGCTGACCTCGACTCGGGACGTTGTGAGGTGGTGGAGGGAATACTTTGAAGACCTTTTTAATCCCACCAACACGTCTTCTGATGAGGAAGCAGAGTCTGGGGTAGCTGGTGCTGGCTGTCCTATCTCTGGGGCTGAGGTCGCTGAGGTGGTTAAAAAGCTCCTCGGTGGCAAGGCCCCGGGGGTGGATGAGGTCCGCCCAGAGTTCCTTAAAGCTCTGGATGCTGTAGGGCTGTCTTGGTTGACACGCCTCTGCAGCATCGTGTGGACATCGGGGACAGTTCCCCTGGACTGGCAGACTGGGGTGGTGGTCCCCCTCTTCAAAAAGGGGGACCGGAGGGTGTGCTCCAACTACAGGGGGATCACACTCCTCAGCCTCCCCGGTAAGGTCTATTCATGGGTGCTGGAGAGGAGGGTCTGTCGGATAGTTGAACCTCGGATTGAGAAGGAGCAGTGTGGTTTTTGTCCTGGTTGTGGAACAGTGGACCAGCTCTACACCCTCTTTGGGGTCTTTGAGGGGGCATGGGAGTTTGCCCAACTAATCTACATGTGTTTTGTAGACTTGGAGAAGGCATTCGACCATGTTCCCTGGGGACTCCTGTGGGGGATACTCCGGGAGTATGGAGTGCTGGACTCACTTGTACGAGCTGTCCAGTCCCTGTACGACCGGTGTCAGAGCTTGGTCTGCATTGCCGGCAGTAAATCAGAATCGTTTCCAGTGCGGGTTGGACTCCGCCAAGGCTGCCCTCTGTCACAAGTCTGTTCATAACCTTTGTGGACAGAATTTCTAGGTGCAGCCGAGGTGTTGAGGGGATCCGGTTCGGTGACCTCAGGATTGGGTCTCTGCTCTTTGCAGATAATGTGGTTCTGTTGGCTTCATCGGGCCGTGATCTTCAGCTCTCACTGGAGCGATTCGCAGCTGAGTGTGAAGCGGCTGGGATGAAAATCAGCACCTCCAAGTCCGAGACCATGGTCCTCAGCCGGAAAAGGGTGGAGTGCTCTCTCCGGGTTTGAAATAGGGTCCTGCTTCAAGTGGAGGAGTTCACGTATCTTGGGGTCTTGTTCACGAGTGAGAGAAGGGAGCGGGAGATCGACAGGCGGATATGTGCCGCATCTGCAGTGATACGGACTCTGAATCGGTCTGTTGTGGTGAAGAGGGAGCTGAGCCAAAAGGCAAAGCTCTCGATTTACCGGTCGATCTACGTTCCTACTCTCACCTATGGTCATGAGCTGTGGGTAGGGACTGAAAGAACGAGATCGCGAATACAAGCGGCCGAAATGAGTTTCTCCGCAGAGTGGCCAGGCTCTCCCTTTGAGACAGGGTGAGAAGCTTGATGATCCGGGAGGGGCTCAGAGTAGAGCCGCTGCTCCTCCACATCAAGAGGAGCCAGATGAGGTGGCTTGGGCATCTGGTTAGAATGCCTCCTGGACGCCTCCCTGGTGAGGTTTTCCGGGCACGTCCCACCGGAAAGAGGCCCCGGGGAAGACCTAGGACACGCTGGACGGACTACATCTCTCGGCTGGCCTGGGAAAGCCTCGGGATCCCTGCGGATGAGCTGGTGAATGTAGCCGGGGAGAGGGAAGTCTGGATTTCCCTGCTTAGGCAGCTGCCCCTGCAACCTGACTCCGGATAAGCGGCAGAAAATGGATGGATGGACTAACATATTCTTTCTCTGTAATTCGAAGGCTCTTAAGAGTGATCTCTAAATCCATCACAGACACAACATAGGGCTAACTGAAGGTACTGTTGTGTGGTTAATGTGTATATTCAGTCAGATTATATAGTCAAAATTACTTATTGCTTAACAATAATTTTAATGGCATTTTCAGTTGATGAAATTATAACAATACTTCATTAAAAGCTTCCCTGGTGGAACTAATGGGAAAATATTATTGCATGACCATGAAATAGTAAAATAGGGACAATGACATCATGCAATAAGTAGTGGTTGAAATTAAGTTGTATTCAAAGAATTCAAAGGCTTCTTCAATCCCGGGAGACTTCAGAGACTAATTACTTACATAATTTCTATATTTCAAACTGAAAATCCAATATAGGTAAATTAGAGTCATCGTAGTTTTTAACCTTGATGTTTGAAGTCATGGTGAACATTAAAGCAATGCCTTGATGTCCCATTTGCACATTTTACTTTAACATATTTTAGTACTGACATTGAAATTGCATTTGTTTCCAGAGGGGCCTTCACAATATAACCTATGTTCAAGTGTTTGTTGTGACATTCAAGCAGATCATGTTACATGTGAGTCCCTGCGATACAGAGCAGTTGAATACAGTTTCCTACATAAACACAGAGATTAATATAGTTCACATAGCTTTGTTTTTCTCCAGAAAATTAAATAAACTCTACAAGGCAATCACATGGCTCCAGGTATGTTTTTTTTTTGGGGGGGTTGATATGCTCTTAAGAGGTAGTGTGCATACAATACCTCTAAAGACTCTAACAAAAGGTAATGCATGCACGTATACTGGACATGCTGTCATTAATAAAAGAAAAAGGGAAATAACAAAACAACTGAAAGCTATGAAAAGGCTTTAACATTGCAGGCTCCACTTCTGGTTTTGTTTATTGTCCCATAGTGATGGCTGATTCAAAACAGCTCTTCATCAGATTTGGGTTTAGTCATCAGACATAATTTTGGTAAGAAAAGCTATTCACTTACTCAGAAAACCAGTTAGTGGAAAATTATGGTCGGTGGATGCTAAGTAGCTTTCTTTTGTGCAGAGCTGGAGATGGGGATCATAGATAACATCTGCCTACTCTGAAATGACAATTTTTCACCTTATTTTACAAACTCTCTCTGGCGATAATGGGATTTAACAGATAAACACAGCAGCTTGACTGACTCCCTACCCTGCTAGAATCCTCATGTCACACTGACATCATGCCGTAGTGTAGTTATGGGTGACTGCAGGTTGTACAGTTTAAGAATGTTAGTACCTTGGTTCACTCCCAGATAGAGACCAAATTATTTTCTATTTGCAATGTGCTTTTGTGGATTCAAATATAAGCAGTTTGGTTTAATTAAAAATGGACTCAGCTCTGCGTCTGGCTTCATTTCTGCAGAATTGTCAGTTGGCATCCACCAGACTTACTGCAATCAGAGCTATTGAATTATTTCAGTCGGATTTTAGGATATATTGTAGTACAGAATCTGCTTTACTTAGGGTCTCAAATGGCTTCCTGCTGGCATTTGACTCAGGAAAATGTGCTATGTGTTGATTCTTTTAGATAGGTTTGCTGCATTGGATACTGTGGATCACATCATTCCTTTTTATCATTTACATCGTCTGGTTGCTATTCATAGCACGTTTTGGAGTGGTTTACTTCTTATCTTAGAGACAAATCTTTCTCTGTCTTGTTAAATTATAAATTCTCCTCATCTGCCCCTCTAAACTGTGGAGTTCCTCAAGGCTCAACCTCAGGTCCAATTTTATTAACCCTGTTCATGCTCCTGCTTGGTTTTATTTTTAGAAAGCACAATATTTTATGTCTTTGTTACGGCCCCAGGCTTGACAGCCTGAAGCTGTCTATGTAAATGGAACTGTGCCAGTTCTGTCTCAGACAACAAGCAACAGGAGAGGGAGAGGGAGAAAGACGCAGCACTGAAGGCAGATTTATACTCGCATGGCATCTGTGTCACCGCCGTAGTCGCTGCGTAGCTCTGCGGAGGCCCGATACACACCTTTTCCAGACCTGGCGGGCACCCCTGCTACGCAGACAGTTACACGGATGTGCTCCCTCATGATTGGTCAATTTGGGATTACAAGTTTCCGGATTTCTGGATCTTCTCGCTGAATTTGTGTGGTAACTGCCATTTTTAAAAATAACCCCTAATGGATCAAGTTGATGAGAGGCTGATCGAATTATTTCTTTGTTTTCTTCCACAAGCTAATAAAGACACTAAACCATAATTCAAGGATTCAAGGATTCTTTATTGTCATTCCAGCAGCAGGGGCTACAGGGGTCCTCCAGAATTCAAGTCTTCTTCTTCAGTCTCACAGCTTCCAGGAAGGAGCTGTTCCTCATTCTGGTGGTCCTACTACTTAATAGTCTGCAACCTCCTGCTTGAAGAGAGAGGAACAAACAGTGCATGTGTGGTGTGAGTGGGGTCCTTCATGATGCCGGAGGCCCATTTCCTGCATCTGGAGGTATAAATGTCCGTTGTGGTGGGTAGCCTACATCCCACCATCCTTCACCACCCTCTGCAGCGCCTTCTTCTCTGCCGCCGAACAGCTGCCATGCCACACGATGATACAAGTGGTCAGCGCACTCTCCTCCACACATCTGTAGAAGGACGTCAGGACTGGGCTCCCCAGCCTGGCAAGCCTCAACCTCCTGAGGAAGTATAGGTGCTGATCAGAGATGCCAGTAACGCGTTACAAAGTAACGCGTTACAGTAATCTGACTACATGTTTTAACAAAATATAATCTAACGCGTTAGGATGTCCTACAATGTAATCAAATTACCGTTACTCTTCATATTCGTCCTGCGTTACTTCGGCACTCCCCACTCCTTTCACATATGATTTGAAATCAAGCGCCGTGGACGAAAGTGTATTTATCTAACTCAACACACCTTCTCATTAACGGTGGTACAGAAATTTTACGTACTCGTAAGCATGCAGCTACCTTTCTTCGCTGAAACTTGACCTTTTTTAAATCGACAAACACAAATCATTCACTGCACATGACTTTAGAAAAAAATATGATATAGAAACTTATTACCCTGGTGCATGATGGGAGGTCCGCCTCTCCACTTCCCTCATCAGAACCTATTCCAAACCGAATTGATTTTTTTTTTTTTAATAAGTCCGTTACTATTTCATTATTTTCTCATGTGTAAACGTAAAACATAATGCAGATTTGTCTTATGCTTAACGAGAGATGTTGCTTTATTTTATTGTTATTCATTTGAATTAATGTATATGATGGTAGGGAAGAAGCACTGAATGATTTACAAAGTTAATAAGAGACTGACTATGTTCATAGAAGGTGAAAAACAATTAAAAGTTACAAGTTGCAAAACATTGTAAAGTCACCATTCGTAACTAATGCACTTTCAGTAAAGTATATGCGAAAAAAAATCGATTGTCATTTTTTTGTTTGGGGGGTTTTAACTAATAAAGTAACTAGTAATCTAACTTAGTTACTTCTAAACCTTAGTAATCAGTAAAGTAACTAGATTACTTTTTAAAGAAGTAATCAGTAATCAGTGGTCAGATTACTTTTTCAAGTAATCTGTGGCATCACTGGTGCTGATGTGCCTTCCTAATCAAACAGGAAGTGTCATTTCTCCAGGTGAGGTCGTCAGAGATGTGTACACCCAGATACCTGTAGCTGGAAACCACTTCCACCGCAGTCCCTCCGATGAACAAGGGAAGGGGGGAGATGCCTACCCCTTCTGAAGTCCACAATAATCTCTTTGGTCTTCTTCATGTTGATGCAGAGGGTGTTTATCTGCACCAACCCTTCAGGTGTCTTACCTTCTGCCTGTACTCGGACTCATTGTTGTTAACGATCCGTCCCACCACAGCTGTGTCATCCATGAACTTCACGATTAGGCAGCTCGGGTGTATCGCTGACCAGTTATGTGAGCAGAGTGAACAGGAGGGGGCTCAGCACACAGCCCTGGGAGAGCCGGTGGCTGATGGAGGAGGAAGAGACATTGTGGATCCTCACAGACTGCAGTCTGTCTGTTAGAAAGGCAAAGACCCAGTTATACAGGGTGAAGCTCATTCTGTGTGTTGCAAGATTCTGGACCAGCGTCTGCGGTCTGAGGTGAAATCCACAAAGGGCAAGCGGACGTAAGAGTCTTGTTCTCTAGGGGGTAAGGGCTGTGTGGACCACAGAAGAAATGGCATCCACTGTGGATCTATTCTTCCCATATACATACTGGTGCAGGTCCACAGTGACGTTTATGCAGATCTTGGGATTTGGGGTTTGGATCATCAAAGTGGGCATAGGGAGCGTCAGGTAGAGAGGGTTCCCTGGGGCATTGTGCATCTCTGGTGCTGTAGTGTGTGATGCCTCTCCACATACTCCTTGGATCATTGGACGTGAAATGTCCCTGGATCCTCTGGGCATATGCGGCCTTGTCCCTCTTCACTCTTGCATTCTTCTAGCCACTCTGAGTGCCAGTCTGTCACCAGACCTGAACGCAGCATCGCTGGCTTTCAACTGAGACCGGACCTCCGCATTCATCCAGGGTTTCTGGTTCGGGTAATCTGTTACTCTCCTGGTGCAGGTGACATCCTCTGTGCACTTGCTGATGTAGCTGAGGACAGCCGATGTATAGTCCTCCAGGTCCACCTCTCACTCATGGACAGCTGCCGCCTCCCTGAAGATCTGCCAGTCTGTACACTGAAAAGTCCTGCAGTACAGAGACAAGATCACTGGGCCACATAGTGATGGTCCTCTGTGTTGGTGTGTGGTGTCTGAGCAGAGGACAATAGGGAGGGACCAATATGATGGATATGTGGTCAGAGAAGCCCGGGTGGGGGGCTCTATGCGTCCTGTTTGTTGGTATAAACACGGCCCAGCATGTTTTTTTCCAGTGTCAGTATGGTGACCTGCTGGTAGAACTTAGGCAAAGTGTTTACATGGTTGAAATCCCCAACAACTACGTAAAACGCCTCCGGGTGCTTGTGCTGGAGCGAGCTGATGCTATTGTAAAGCTTTTAGCGCTTCATTAGCCTTAGCACCCTGCGGGATGTAAACAGCCATAACAAACATTGCCGTAAACTCTCAAGGCAGATAGTGTGGCCGGCCCTTTACAGTCATATGCTCTATCGCCTAGGAGCAGTGGCTGTTTTCCAAGTTACAGTCTGTGCACCAACTTTTATTCATGTAGACACATAATCCACCCCCTCGGACTTTCCCTGACTGCTGGTTGAGGTCCGTCCGAAGAGAGTCAGACCGTCGATCTGGAAGGTAGGGTCCGGCATTTTGTCATTCAGCCAGGTCTCTGTAAGACAAAGCATCGCACAGTTCCTCATCTCACAGGAAACCCCTAGCCTCAGTCAAAGTAGGTCCAGCTTATTGTCCAGGGTGCGGAAATTGAACAGGAACAGAGATGGGATTGGTGGCCTCCTGGCATTAGCTTTTTTAGCCTGGCTAACAGTCCACCCCGTTTGCCCCTCTTCTGCTTCCACGCACACCGCTTCTTCCAGCCCTCTGTCTGGCAGGCAACCCTGCAACAATTCGGTGCCCTCAGGAGCTGCAGTGTACCCAGCAGGACCTTAGTTTGTAGTGTTATGCTCATGGCCGAACCATCCCTTATTTTAATAAGTTCGGTTCGGCTGTACCTTACACACTTGTTAACACAAGCAAAACCTGTAAAGTTGGCCTCAAGACCAACCAAAAAAGTACTAAGGGAGGCCTGACCCCATGAGCATGAGAAGCCGCTGCACTGCTGCGCACCGCCATCATCATAAATTCATGGACAATGGCGTCCAAATTCAATGGATGCCATTGTTGTTATAATATAGAAAATACCTACTGGAACTGAAGTGAACCATCAAAAGAAATCCAACCTGGTGAGTTTACCGGCCAATACCACCTCTGCTGCCACCTTCAGATTAGAAGGAGAAACTGCAACACGACACCAAAATGACACGTATCCCCTACGCTCGAGTGTGAGAGCAAAATTACCAGCGTCAGCTATGCCACAATTGACCGCACTTAGATGCTATAGTATAAATCAGATCAGAGGACAGTTACCTGGTAATGACATCATGTCACCTACGCTTGGAATTACGAGACAACTCAAACATGTGATAACTTTGTACTGCAAAGAAAGTACGTGAATCTCCCTTCTCATATAGTCTTGAATGGGTTTCGCACCCATAGTGGGTGAGATGTTTCAGCTCCCCCACTTTCTCTTCAGTTGAACACCTTAATAACACTTTCATGTTTAAGACTGATGTCTTTGACAGCCTGGGGAAGAAGCTGTTCAGGAGTTTTAGATCTGAGTGTCCAGTAAAGCTAGAAAATGCAGAAATGTAAGTGTAAATTCACAGTCGAACTACATAAAGAATTCCCATGTTTCTCTTGGTGGTGATTCATGGGAAGCTCAGTGCATGACATGCAAAGAAGGGAGCTGGAAACTTTCATCAGTTCTGCATAAAGACATAGGTTTCCTTTTTTTGTGTTTCTGTTTAAATTAGGGCTGTCACAAATAATGCTTAATGACAAAGCAATTAATGCATGCACTGCATGACAAGTCTCATACATCCGTCATTTCTCTGTTATCACTGCGAGATGTGGAGTGGCAAGATGAGAAAAATGAGCCATAAAGCGTTTTGGGGTTCTTAATCTTCTAAAAACAGTTTTATTATTATTATTATTATTATTACTTTTGCTTTATCTGCTTTTAATAATGTTTTATTGTTATGTTTTGCTTCTGATAATTGTTAAGCATTTTGATCAACTTTTGTTGTTTTTTAAATGTGCTATAAAAATTAATTTGATTTGATTTGAAATATCTTTGACTGGACTGATAGAGTGCTTTAGCAGATTATGTAGTTAGATCAAGGTCTTTGTCAACTGTCGCAGCTGTTCCATGTGAATGAGTAAAAGGGATGATGTTAAAAGATCTTTTTTGGGCCTCATTGCTCTGGCTCGAAGTCATTCATAACTGGACTTGTGTTTTATATTAAATATTTATTTTATATTTTATATTAAATCAACTACATTTTCAGTTCTCTCTATGTGAAAAATGCCAAACTTTGCTCTGATCATTGTACGCCAGTAAATTTGCACCAATCTTTCATTTGACTTCTCTCTACTGAACTGACATTTCAAATTGCTTTTAAACATTCATGTGAATTTGCGACTCATGAATATTATAAAATTAAAAATAAATTTAAAGGAAAAACTCATCTATACCTTAATTTTTGGAGAAGTGACAGAAACATGAACGTTAACAGCAATGGCTTCTCATTTCGGTGCTTTGATCCAATACATTGCTTGTTTTTTTTAATTGCATCAGCAATTGAAGAACAAAATCACACACATCAACATACATTGAGCACAATTTGCCAATACCCTCTAAATGACCATTTTTGGTTATGTAACATAGAACATAGAGCAGTACAGAATAATTATGGAGCATCCACAATATATTTAACAGATCAGCATGTAGAAATATAACAATATGAGTCATTGCCCACAAGCCTTCAAAGCCAAAGTCAAAATTCTTCTTTTATGTTTTCAGTCCTATACTATAATTCTTAAATATTTCTCAGAGTTGATTGCAATGGTACAACATGACAATGACACAAAAATTTAATTTACATAAATTGCAGCTTTATAAGCTGTAGTCATTCTGTACTGAACGCAGCACTTTAGTATGTAGCTGTGTTTTTATTAGTTATGATGAGAGCTCAGTAGGGTGCTCATGTACAACATACTTGACTTATCATTAAATCAAAATGTGTCCCTTTGTTCCACGAGAGCACTTCTCGTAGTCTTTTTCCACTGAGAGGGCGTTTCTTTGCTGTCTGTATCAGCAGAAGAAAGAAAACACAGCGCTGCAGAGTTGGAACAAGAGAATGAATCTGAATATTAGAAAGAAATGATCACAGAGGAGGTTGACAGGAGAGTGTAGGTATGTGAGGATGATAAAAGAGATGGAGGATAAAGGAAGGAAATGTGTGGAGGGAAATTCTGAATAGAAGCCCAAAAATACTGAGCTGACACAACCACTTTATTTAAAAACCAAAAGTTTTCACACACAAGCTCTGATACCCAATTGGCATGCCTGTTTCTGCTTGCCCAGACAGAGAATATTATATTTCCAACAGTACTTGTGACTGTTGTGACAACTTGATTGAGCATTATTAATTTGTCATTGCTTTCTCTAAGACACATTAGACATGTTTTTCTTGTGTACCAGTGATTGATTGTTTACACAGATGGTTCTTTGATTAATTGTTAAGATAAATACCAGTTGTCCTCTCACTCAGCTTTTAGTTTTAGTGCGCCTTGCTCCTCAGCCTTGTGAAAATATAAATGTTAAGTGGGCTACAAGCTTAACTTCTAAAGATAAGTTTGGTTTTGTTATTCTGTTCAGGTAAGGAAATGGAAATATGAAACATGGTAAACATGCCAACTGTGGCTAAGCTTGCAATCAAACTGTGCTTTTTGATTTTAACACAATATACTTGTACTAGTAAAGAAAAATGGGAGACCAAAGGAGAAAGATTTATCCAGCTCACCCTGAAGATAAATGGATGTACGAATATTTTTATGCACTCACAAAACCAGCGCAGCAAAAGATTCCTATCTGTGGTGTTACACCCACTTAACAATAACTCGTGCGCAGAAAATGTTCAGCATTTTTCAAATCATTAGAAAAAGATTTTAATTGAATTTTTGGTATCTGAAGTAGTCATTACATTGAAACTTGACTGCTGGAAAAAACATAGCATCTTTTATGATTCTTAGTTTAAACATTTGAACAGATGTAAGAAAGAGGAAAAGAAATGCACTTATTTAAGAGATTTTTTCATTTATTGATTAGAGAAATTTGATTACAGAACTTAATTAAGATATTTATTTATCCAAAGACCAGGGAAAGGCCAGGTTAAAACAAACTGTTATTGTTATTGTTATATCCAGAAGCATTACCACTGAAATAAACTGTACTAGTTATTAATAGACATTAATTAGCCTTACAACAGATAATAAACCTGTCCTAAACAGCGCCAACAATGTTCTGCACAACACCTTAGCCACCAAAACATCACCCAGTGTGATGATATGGGGATTATTATGTAGATATCTTTTCCACAGGGATGCTAACGTATTAACTTAGCTACACTAAATCTATATGCATATACATTATATATATATATATATATATATATATATATATATATAATATGTGCATGCACATATCAAATGTTTCACTAAGTAAGTCATTAATTTTCACTTTAACATCATTTTTGTCAAGACCAAAAAAGACCAAAAAGCATATAACTTATGCATATTAACATCCTACTTTATGACATTTTATACCAGTAATATTTGAATTAATACAACTATATAAATTGTAAATGAATGGTATATAGACTGATAAACAGGAGGTTATAACAGGAGAGTTTATGGGGAGATTCAATGTGAAGACTTGTCAGGACAGATCAGATTTAGTCATTTGTCTTTCAAATCATACAAACAATAGCCAGCTGCAAATGTCTTTTATTGTCATGCATGTTTGGCTGCTTGGATTCAAATCGAAGGAGCAGACTTGGAAAGAAGCATAATCAATGGTAGTCCTTCTCCAGAATAACACTTTGAGATAAATTTCTGATTTTTTTTCCACCGTCTAACCTTTAAAAATAAACCAAGAGGCAGCTTTCTGCAGTAGCGCAAATCAGTTAAAGCGAGGTTAAGAAAACATGGATTGGACATGGATTGAAAAAGGAAATAATGTTTAAAAATATGTTTTAATAAAGTCTACATTTTAAACCTATTTTGTAGCATAAAGGGTTACAGCTTGGAAAAATAAAAATTGTAAATGCCAAACAATTTATATGGAGGAAATAGTAATGCTACCTAGAAAATAATAAAGAGCTCTGACTGACATAACTATGAAAAGCACATACCAAATTACATCAGATATTTAGATATGCTTTCCTAGATTTGAGTGCATTACAAATGTTTGTGCACTTTTATTTTATTTATTTTTTTATTTTTGCAGAGTGCTGATGCAATTATTTCCATTTTCAAAGCAAAGTGGAGATGTGGAATTAGGGCGTTTAATCCTAGTGTGTGAGAGTTGGTAGACCTATTAATAGACATATTACAATCAAAGAAGCCTGATTCAATTTATTTTCCAGCATCCCAGCTCCAGCAGTGAGATGCTCATGTGTACATCTAAAACAGCCCGTGTGTTAATACCTAGTTGCTGGTATATGATGTGGTGCCGCAAAGCAAAACACAGCTGTCATGTGATGCTCCGGACTGGAGCACAAAGTTGTAAAGTGCAGGTTAGCCCTGGGATGCTACAGGGCAATGGGCATAATGACTGTCAGTGTGCCATTAAAATAAGAGAGAAGCACATAGTTTTAATATCGGAAACTTTCCTGTATATAGCATTGATGTAACAAATCAGTTTCACTGTTCACTTTGGGAATTCAAGTTTCATTGAACTCATTGTACCAAGCAGATTAAATTAGGATACTCTAGCCATGTCTAGCCTTATTCACTGAGAAAAAAACTAAACCCACTAGGTTTCTGAAATAAATTTTATATCATTGTGGTCATTTTACATGTTTGTTGTGGTCACAATCTTTCTAAGAGACATATTAAATTTATTTTAAGGTGAAAGCCAAACATTGCCTGCCTTGATTATACAATCAGCCTGTGTCTCATGGACACTGTAGGTCTGATAAAATGTAGAAATTATCTAGATACCAATGAACTCATGGTGTCAAGGCTAATAGATTTCTTTTATATGAACATAAGAGTCAATACACAAAATAAATAACCTGGCAGTATCTGATAGCATTGTGTGTTTGGGTATTCTTGGGAAAGCAGATGAAACAGAACTCTCTTTTCTATCAAGAACATGACATTTTGTATTCTAGTTAGAAAATGTGCATGAGGGGTTCATATTATCTGCAGTCACACCTCTATCTGCACAGATAACAGTGCATGGAGCTTTTCCAAATTTTAATTTGGCCATGCACTTACTTGGTTGAGCCAACCATTAGCTCATAATTACCTGAAAATCGGACAGAACACCAGCATCAGCAATCTGAAGCAGGAATTGTTTTATTATGAACAGTTATGAAAGGATCAGCATAGAATCTTATCAGTAATTATAAAAACTTAATAACATGCAAAAGTACAATGCAAAAGTATTGTGAAAAGCTTTTTCACCCCCTCCTCTCTCCACACACACACACACACACGCACACACACACACACACACACACAGTTGCCCTTCCATTTTTAAATATGACAGTCCCATACCACTGCAGGCAAAAGTGATGGCTTCCTAATGCATCTGCATACTCTGTCTTTGTTTGTTTGTTTAAGCAGATGTGCATGCATCTTGAGAGGGGTTCCCTATGGCTGTAAGGCTTAAATGAAAAACAGATGTCTCGACTTGGAGGGAGAATTAGTAAAATACAAGCTGTCAAACACAATTAATGATAACAAGAAACACACACACACAGTCGCCCACAGTCATCAGTGAACAGGCACTGGCTCGCTGGCTAGCTGTGAGCAAAGTGTGACCAAATTCATCTTGTAACAGTGCACAGAGTGTACTTAAGCTATACAATCCACCCTAATCATTCCATTACACTGTATGCATAAAGCCTGAGGAGACTTTCATTTGGAGATACGCTGCAGGTAGAGGAAGGAGTTTCAAGAGCAAATCAAGGAGAAAACGGAGTTCCTCTCAGCATAACTCCCTGTCATGCTTTTCCTTTGTGACTTTTCTGGCAGATGAAAGTTTTGCTTTTTCCATCTGCCCATCTATTCAATATTTATTTCTGTCTTGCTGATAATAACCAAATAAATCAACCACACATCCATTTTCTGTATCTGCTATAGGCAGTTCAAGGTCACCAGGAGCTGAGTATATCAAAGATGATGCTGGATAAAAGGGTACACACCAAACAGTGCATCACAGGGCAAGCACAGAAATACAAGTAGTCATGCATGCTCACACCCACACATAAATGGATTCAACATTTAACCTAACATACACATCTTTGAACTTTTGAGAAAACTTAAGCACCTGAAAGCCCACAGGCACACAGAGCATACAAAGTCAGCTCAGAAGGACTCCAGCTGACTGACTCATTCAAATCCAAAACATTTCAGGCTGTAAGGCAACAAGACTAATCAATGCAACACAATGGGTTTAAAAAAAAATGTATTTTATGGATTTACTACTGTTTGCATACTTTGTTCCATTTTTTTCCTGATCAACAACTGTTCCATGGCTTGTAACAAATATTTAAACCATAAAAAAACTTAAAGGAGGAGAAACTTAAGACAGCTTATAAAACCAATTAAATTAGTAAGAAGTCATAATTAGAACAATAATGTTAAATATATTTTTAAAAAAAATTAGTGCTGGGCAATGATTAGAATTTTTAACTGCGATTAATTGCATGAAATGTTGCAATTAATAATGATTAATCGCATGAAATGTTGCGATTAATCATACAAAGAAATGTGTGGGTACAGAGTCGCAGCCAGGAGTGGTGGGTGAATGCCTTTACAGATAAGGAGTTTATAAACAATGTCGTGTATGACATGTAGGTTGGATTAATGCAAATTGGCCATTCAGACTGAAGTCGCATGGCAATAGATCAGATACATATCGGATTTAGGACCACATGTCCAAGTGGTCTGGGTCGCAATTGACAAAATTGGATCTGTGTCATTCAGACTGTTATGAAAAGATCAGATACAGGTCACATAGGGGCAAAAACATCGGATTGGCCACACCTGGTCATGAGGTTTTATAGTCCTTGCACCTTTCTTCTCTCCTCTCACTTGATACGTCTTACTATTCTGTGCTGTTGTCATCTGTGAATGGTTAGGGTAAAACTTAATGTACACAGTCAAGTCCACATTTTAGAAAATACATGTTAGACAGTGGAGAAAAATTACATTGTTATGAAACATTTTACTATTGATGCATTACAATTCCATGTAACTTAAATCCTGCTGGACAGAAAACAACAGTTGAGAGGTATGTAACCATGTCACAATTTAAATCCATGAACTGTCTCACTGCTATGTTTTAAAGTTATAAAAGTAAAACATTATAATCCAATGAAAATTATACGTTCATCTAAAATCAGTCACAAGATTTTAAGGGATATATAGTGAAGATGGCAGCTTTTTAACTGGGCCTCCACCACACAGCACCACAATTTTCCTGCAACCAAGACGCATACTTTTCAGCTTATCAAAAGTACATTTTAGCAAACACAACACATTTATATAACACACATGACAGTGACATGATCCATCAATAATACATAATCTCTCCCCCTTCTTCAGTCTCCCTTTCCATCTTTTTTATGCTGTGATTTTTTTTAATCTTTTAATAGTCACATTTCTCTACATTTTGCTTCACTCCAACTTTTCTATTTATTTCCATTTTCATCCATGCATTTCTGCTTTGCAATCACAAAAGACATCTTAAAAAAACCAGGATAAATATGTAAGGATTTTCTCTTCCCTGATAGTTCTTTAAGGGATCTTGCTGTAATGCATGTATGACCTTTTTCTTGTGGGTTCAACGGGTTACTTTTAAGATCTGGCAACAAGAGAAAATCAGTGCAGTCTACCTGTCTATACAGAGAAGTTTTTGTGCCTCCACATTAGTGAGCATGTTGTGAATGCACATTTGCCCCTGAGCAGCAAGTTGTGTAGTCTGAGTTTGCTTGTAGTGTTTGCTTCCTACTGATAGAGTTTCAGTTGCCTGTAAAAGCTTAAATTTTGTTAGCTAATAAACCATTCTGGGATGAGCAGGCTCAGGCAGAAACAAAGCGATGTGACCCAAGATAACACCCTTGTTTTTTGTTTTGTTTGTTTTAAGCTTTTCTCACCATTGCTGCACTTAATAATCAGACATTCACACATTCTTTGTTCTCTGTTATCTTCACATAGGATAATTTGGAAATTCAGTTCAAGTACACATTTTGAAAAGTTTCTAAGATTGTATTTTGCAATCTAACCCAAAATCCTTTGAGCAAGGCAGTTATTGCACCCACTTCTCTACTAGTGTTGTTTTTAGCTTTTATCGGTTAAACAAAAAAAAAAAGACATTTTACCTCAAGTAAATGTGTATATGTGTAAAACAGCAATACCAAAGGGATAAGTGTGTAGCAAAACTATTTGGTTAATGGAAAAAAGTAAAGAAAAAGAAAAAAAAAAAGCAACATTTCAAATGACTTCATTCTTTAAAAGTTCCTCGTCTTAGTCACTGGTGCCAATTTCTGAACACAGATAGGTCTATTTATTCACATGAGGGATATAGGAGCATCGACTCATCAGTTCAGCTCATTTCCTATGAAAGGCTTTACCACCTGTCATTAAATTACTCGCAAGTGACATCTGTGAGCACATCTGGATTTGTGAGGCAATGTCGTGAAAGCCGAGCTTCACATTGCGTTAGGCAACAGTGAGTTACCAGCTACACAAAGTCCAATTAAGTTAGTGTGTTCTAAAATGAGAAGTCAACAACCTGAAAACCAACACCTTGCACAGAGAAGGAAGGAATTTAAAACAGCCACTTTATTAGGTATGCTAGTTCAGTTGCTTAAAATAAACAGCTAATCAGCCACTCAGCAAATCACTGCATGAAGACATGGTGAAGATGACATGCTGGAGTCCAAAGTGAGCGTCAGAATGAGGAAGAACAGGGATTTGTAGGACTTTGCACATGTCGTAGTGGAATTCTTCACACATCCATCCCTAGGATTTATAGAGAATGATCCAAAAATGAGAAAATATCCAGCTAGATGCAGTTGTCTGGATGAAAATGACATGTTAATGTCAGAGGTCAGTGGAGAATGGGCAGACTGGTTGGAAATGATATAAAGGCAACAGTAACTCAAATTACTATTGGTTCCAACCAAAGTATGCAGAATGCCATCTCTAAATGCACATGTTTAACCTGGAAGCAGAGAACCAAACTAGGTGCTATTCTTGAGCTGGGAACAGGAAACTGAGGCTACAAGTTACATAGGCAATTGAAGACTGCAAGATGATGACTTTTGCTTTTAGCTGCAAATTCAGATAGTAGGGGCAAAATTAAGTGTAAAAAACATAAAGTATGGATCCATCCTGTATAGTATGAATGTTTCAGGCTGGTGGTGGTAAAATGGTGTGGTGGTTATTTTCTTGGCACACTTTGGCCCTCGTTAATACCAGCTGAACATGGTTTAAATGTCAAAGTCTACCTAAGTTTTGTTGCAGACCATGTTCATCCCTTTATTGTGTTTCATCCCTATCAATCTGTCATTGTGTCCTTGGGCAAAACACTTCGCCCACCTTGCCCCCAGTGTCGGCACTGCTGGTGTATGAATGTTCAATGGTGGTCAGAGAGGCCGTTGGTGTGGATTGACTGCCATGTTTCTGTCAGTCTGTCCCAAGGCAGCTGTGGCTACACATGCAGCTTACACATGGGAATGAGGAGTGAATGGATAATGGATTTACTGTAAAGCACTTCGTGGTGCCTTTACAAGTGTTATAGAAATCTAACATATTATTATTACACTGTACCTATCTCCTGATGGATGTCCCCAGCAGTGTAATGGACCATGCCATAGAGCTCTAATCATGTCAAACTTCTTTCCTGAAACATGATAGTGAGTTCACTGTACTACAATGGCCTCCACAGTCACCAGATCTCAGTCCAATAGAACACCATTGGCGTGTGGTGGGAGGGGTGATTCTCATCATGGATGTAAAATGATAAATCTGCAGCAACTGTGTGATGCTATCTTGTCAATATAGAGCGAACTCAAAACCCAACTCCTTTTTGAATCTATGTCACAAAGAATTAAGACAATTCTGACACTAAAAGGGGTATGAATACCAGCAAAGTGTACCTAATAAAGTGGCGGATGAGTGTATGAAACCACACTGCTTCTCTCTCAAACCCTAATAAGTAGTGTTATCTCTGTTAAACAGATGTTGGAAATTCTCAGAAAGTAAAAAGTTGTTTTTGTTTGTTTAACTTTTTTTTTTACCTTAGTTAAGATGACCACAATAAACAGAAGGGCTCTCAAACATGCACTCTGACAAGGCTAATGCCCCGTCCAGCTGTTTTTCCAGAGGTTTCCTTAGATTTAGCCACATATAGCGTTTGCAGTATTATGTTGACAAAAAATTAACAATAAATAATGATCATATTTTGTTGTCTCAGCTCTTCAATACCATAAAGTTGATTAATGATGGATGGATAAATGAACTCAGGAAAACATTGCAAGTCCAACATTAAAATCAGAGTGACACATGTAAAGATTTGTCTGGAATACTTAATTCAATCCCTCCAGCTTTACCTCCAAGCCCCTGGCATTTATATTAATCAAAATAGCAGAACATGGCTAAAATTATTTTGTTTTTCCAGCTTCTTCATTATTGCAGACTTATTGCTAGTCTGTAAATAACAGAATGAGTTGTCCTTTCACCTCTAAAGTAAATAAAAAGGTCTTTACCTACCTTGAGCACTGGTCACTTTTCCATTATCCTCACTCTCGGCACTGAAATGAGTTGTCAGGGTTCCCTACTGGAATTACCTGGGACAAGACATTACCATCATTGTTGAAAATATTACATTGTCACAGTTTTAATAATAAAATGATGTCTGGGGAAGGTGGTGATATGGGTGATAATGATATTGGAAGGTATGGTGTGAGGTGAGTTTGAGTTCATGGCTAAAATAATGAGGGTGTCAAGTTTATTAATATTATTCGGCTGGAGATGTGAATTTCTGAAAGTAAAGGTAGCCATTCCTATCAACCAAATCTATGCATATTTGAAAATGTAAAATGGCTTGCTAACTCTCTGTGGAAAATATTGCTGTAATATTGTGAAGACTTTGGCACCATTTACATTTTTTATGCCACTTGAGTAATGTGTCTTATATTGCTGTGTTAGTAAAAAGAAAGATTTTCTGAAAGCGATTCAGTTCAAGTTCACTGGGAAAAAAACACAATGTATTTTAAAATGAAAAATGTTTACAGCACAAACTGAATTATAATCACTTTAAGTGTACCACATATATTATGCTTTTTGGAATTACATATGTTGAGCACATTTCTATACTTTGACTGATTCTGCACGTGATACATTTGGAAATAACATCTTTAAGTGTACACATATATTTGAGTACAATTTCTTAATTATTCATAGTAATTTAGTGTGCAGTCACAATGACACTGTAAGTCCTACGTGCATTAAGTATTCAGTGGATATTTTTTATGGCTGCACTGAAAAGATTTGGCATTAAACAGTAAAGACAGAAGATGTGTGTAAGCACTTTCTGGTAGAGGTTGCAAGAAGAAGTGGATGCATGATAAGGAATTTTTGGAGCAGATGACTGCTACAGCACAAGAGCAGAAGGTTAGCGGTCCATATTTAGAAGTAGCCATCAGTCAGCCAATCACCATGGATTAGGAAGCATCACAGCCATTCCGCCCGTACTGAGAAGCAAAATCCCTGAACAAATTGTACACACACGCAGAACCTTACTCTTTCAGACACACATTAGATAAAACAAAAGACAAACTGAAAAAAAAACAAAGAAAGCATGCTGATTTGCTGTCATAAATCCAAGTTGTGAGTCAGTTTTAGACTTTGCAGACCAGAAGTAAAGACCGACGCAATGCCAGACAAAGCTTTGGTCACAGCCTTTAGCTTCATGGACAAGGCAAGCGTGATAGGGTTCTAACTAAAAAAGGACAAGGTTTCATTCAATTTCCTTCAGCATTGCTTTAAAATGTGAGAGATACCTTAAAGTGATAGCCTCAGTCAGGTCAGATGGCAATCAGCCGACTAATTCCATTTTGATTGGCCATCTCTTAGTGCTTCTGCCACACCTGCTCGGACATGCACCAGCACCCCACCCCCTCATTACAGGGAGAGCATTCCATCATTAACGAGACGCCCAATAACCACAGTGACCTGGCACCACATTCCCAAACATTCCATCAGTTAGTAGAGCATGTTCATGGGATGGTTTTATGGTATGCTCATTAATTACAAGGAGACGAGATTGGCTGAGTTTGGGGTCACATAGGCTGGTGTGATGATAAAGGATATGGCTAATGTAATTAGTCATTAGCATTTAACAGTTAGCAACTCAGATGAAACATGCTTTATTAGACTCATGGCTCGAGAAAGTGAAGTAAGTTGAATGAGATGAATTTAATATGCAAAGTCATGTAAGAGGAAAAAGTATTTAATGGAAGAAAAAGTGAAAGGTAAGGTGAAATCAAATGAGAGAGAACCCAAAGCATGACAGGATGTGAAGTTAATGAACAGACTTATTATTCCAACTTTTCTTTTCTTACAGTTTTGCTCTTTATCGGTTTTCGGGTCAACCTGTCGCTCTTCTTTTCAAAAACAGGGAGAAAAGCAATTAGCGTGTTTAATATTTTAGGTGCATATCCCCACTCAGTCATGAAGTGTAACCAGGTACTGTCGAAAAATGTCCCTTTGCTATTAAAAATAAATGCCTGCTTTCTCAAATTGAAAAAGATTGTTTCCAGCTTTTGATACAGATAATAAAAAAAAATCAAAATTAATGATGTTTCTTCTGTTAAATCTTAACCAACACTAAAAGATCCAATAGGAGCCATAGTCTCCTTGAATTGTGTGCTTTTGAACTCTTGTGTGACACACTGCACATTTATCAGAGAATGTAAAGGTAGTTTACAGGCTGACTCATGCTCCTCTATCCCTTACTGTTCCATCTCATAGCTTTTTTCCTGCCTTTAGAGTATACCAGCTAATTAGGTTCTCCTTGTGTCTTTTTGCTACTTTTGCTGGCTGAAAACACCTTTGTGTACATGTCTGTACTACTATAACACTTACCAAATGAGAGGTTGAAAGCAGCTGCTGTGCTGCTGACAGAAAAACATCTTCCCTTTTTGCAACTGAAAGGCAAAGATGGACAGTGTCCTGCACATCCCCATCTTTTTCCACGACAAAACTAAGACTTTTTATTAGATTTAAAAATTGCAAAAGTGGCTTTGGTTGAGCATGCACTAATGCAGTGTATTGATGTTTCGGTTTTACTCTTTCAGAGTTATGCAAACGACTATGAACATGGATTGTATTTAAAAAATGCACTCTTAGAAATACATGAGAAAAACTCTAATTTCTGTCATTAACAACAGTGACAATATGAACACAATGGCGTATGTTTGTGATTGTGTGGTTATATTTTTCCTAAGCTCTTGCAAATTTTCAGAAAGATGGAGTAACCTATTTCTTTGATGATCTCTCCTTATCATCACCACTAAGAAAAACATGACATATTTTTCCTAAGAAAATTCAACATGTGGAAACCAGAATGACAGTCGTAATGTAAAAATAGATGTCTCCTGTATAATATTTTTATTTACAGTATTTTAGAGTTTACAGCATACCCTGAACAGGTCAGTCCATCTATCATAGGTGGTCACATTCACACCAATTAACAAAAGAAGAATGTCTTCGAACTATCTTAGTGACAGCTAAGTTGTTTCTTGCTCTGACATGCTGGTGAAAATTGTCAAAGCTCATATCAACATATAGTGCAGATTCAACGGAATTATTGAGCAAATGTTGCATTGACTGGAGGTGAAATATTACAAGTTAGACCTTGGGGTAAGAATCAATTTGAAGCATGAAAAATCCAATTGTCTTTCGATGTTACTTAGTTTTACTGATGCTATCATGTAATATATGAGGAGCTTGTAAAACTTCAGCAAAAATGCCCACAGTCAGATACAGTTTTCACCAGCTACAAACAGCCTGTGAATATGAACCAGATTCGTTTGAGCTGAGAGAAAGACACCAATTGAGAGTGTGAGTGAAGGGAGGGGGGGGGAGGGGGGGGGGGGGGGGTCCACAAATGAATAGGAGACTTGTGAACTGAGGAGATAAGGTACTGATCTCTATCAGTTGTATTACTCCTTGCTCTATTTCTTTCTATTCCCTTCCTTCTCTCTTTCCCTGCCTCTCACCGATTCCTTCAGGCTCATTTAGTTAATTAAGGCCATGAAATGTTTCAGAAACCAATTATGCTGTGACATTATTAAAAGACCAACCTTCCTTGTAAGTGCAGATTGCGTCTGACAAGAAAACTTGTCTGACCCAAGCGGCCAGCAAAAAGAGTTTGGATTTATATAGAGAAATGCAATATTAACAAATTTCATTGTCTATTTTATTATTATTACACTTCAGTTAGGGACCTACATTTTCATTTATCACCATTTTACTTTGCTGAAGTCTGACAATGACAGGCCCAGACTTAAATAAATGTAAATGTAAGAAAAAAGAGCATCCTTATGTCACACACACACATATATATATATATATATTGGGGGGGGTAATTTGGCATTGCAAACTAAACCAAACAGAGTTCATACTTAATATTAAAAAACAAGTTTTAAATATGCTTTTTTTTTTCTGTAAACATGGACTTTTTACATATATGTCTAACATTTCTGCCAACTTCCCACAATGACTGGCGATCAGTTGCCACACTCACAGAATCAGTAGGAAACAGTAGCTAAACCTGTACCTTTGGTGACTAAGTATACTTGTATGACAAAAAGGAATGAATCTGAAGACATCCCCTTTCTTGTCAGGGAACAAAATACCCTTAAAACTCTACAATATGTTTCTTTTTGTCATGCACTGTGCATGTTAGCTTGTTATCCCCCAAACTTTTGCTGCACAAAGAAACTCAACTAATGTCAAGGGAAGACTGGGACTATGGGAATTTACTCATCTAATCAACATACTGCATAAAGTTACAGGGATTTGTTCAACATGCATAGTGATTTGTATTGCAATGTTATGATATTTATGAAGAGAGAAGAAGAGTTTCACAGAAGTACAGATGTTGATCTTCCTTCTTTGCAAGCTAATTTTAGAATATGCAAATAATCCCCGAAACGACTGACACTCAAGGTCGTTAATTAACATAAGTCAATTCCACTGTGCTTTTGGGAGAAAAATATAGCAACATTCTGCCTTCACTGACAGTACAGTGCAAATTAGAGTAGACTCATACAATACAAAGCAAGTTTTCAAAGCGAGTGACAGGGAAAAGCTGGTTTTGTTTATAAAACACAGATTCTTCAACAGTTAGTTGCTTGAATAAATTGGCAACTTTGGGATTTATTAAGCATAAAGCTTTAATTTAATAATTAAGGGTCATTGCTTTATTAAGTGCTTTCATTTTCAAAACTCTTTATCCAATATACTGTCATGGTAAGTTAGAACTTTCCCCAGCATTCATGAGGTTAGAGCCTGATTAAGTTTAGAAAAAAACAGAAATAAATAAATAAATAAATAAAAATGTGTAAAATATCTCACTGAAGAGCAGTCAATGACAGAATACCTTTTATTTATGTATTTTTTCCAAGTGAGAAATTTGCTTTTGGAAGCTGATCTGACAAGTTGTTGCCAAAGCACCTCTCATTCCTAGTGAACCAAGTCATCTTTTGGTTTCAGTTATCATGTTTTGGGGTGGTAAAATGATCCTGAATACATTCTGAGAAAAAACATCAATTATTAAAAAGAAAAAAAAAAAAAAAAAAAAGAAAAATCACTGGTTAGCTTGGTAAGATATCATGCGTGGCTTCTGATGGCATGTGATTACTTGTGTTGATTGATAATGTGGCATTAGATAGGAGCAGTAGCAGAAATTCGTAAGTGTATATGGATACTGGTAAGATTCAGTCCAATACTGCATAATCACTGCAATCCAGTATGTAATGTTAGAGACACTAAGAAGTTTTTTTACAGTAAAGCAAAACATTTAGCTGCAACAATATAAGTGAATGTTCCCACATTTACTGAAAAGCGAAGGCATTACACCCTACAAATGAGTGTAAGTTGAAAGCCAGGCTGTATCAAGAAAGCCTCGCTTGAACTAACATCATCTCCAAATTAAGGCTCAAGTTGTTCCACTAACACATTTCAGCTGCAACTAATCAAAGCTAATTTAAGCGAGGCTTACATAGCCTGGCTATTCCTGGGGAATGTAGGAAGTCCTGATGAGTGGATGGTGGAAAAGAGGAGCTGACAGAAAAAGAGAGCAAGACGAGAGCTGTCATTGTCTCTGCAGCTGAACAAAGAATGCTGATGGAGCTGTATGAGGTACAGTAGTACAATAGATTATAGTAATATGTTGATTTACCAATAATTGTGTGGAATGAGACATTGCTAGGTGTGAGATGCGTACAGTGGAAAATCTCTTTTCCAGTGCTCCTGTGTCAGTCCTAAATGAATGTGTGGACGACTTTAACATTTACAAATTTTGTATCAATGTAAGAGTGTTGCATGTTAAAAGATCGCGATAAGCAGTGGGATATCAATTCTGGCAATGAAAAAAAGATTCTGACAATTGTTAATGCTTCACAAGAATATGCTTAAACAAAAGATGCAAAAGGTTTACATAATGCAAGCCAGAAAAAAAATATAAAGACTTGGTATTTCTTACAAAACAAAAGGCTAGATTCCTGAAACAAACTTGAAATCATTATGATGCTTGAAAAGGGAAATGGTAAATTAAAGAACAAAAGAAAAAGGAACAACTGAGGAGCCAAAGTCCACTATCTCAGCTTTTTTTTTTTTTTTTTTTTTTTTTTTTGGCTTGGGCATGCATGGTCTCAGTGGAATCGACAAACTGCATGCTCAGATTCATTCATATCTTCAAAATTTATTGAAGAATGCATTATCATTTAGCAGGACAACAATACTAAACATATAAGCAGAGCATTGAGAGAGCTTTTTAAGGCCAAGAGGTGGCATATCCATCAGTGGCCAAACTGATCAGCATTCCTCTGGCATGGCGACAAGAAGCACAAGCTGAGTGAAAAACCTGTCTAAGGGTACGGCTGCCTTCCACCAGATTAGTCCTTAGTAATTATAGCCGAAACAGGACACTTAAATGTTTATTCCATTTGTTCCTCTCAAACTGAATGCACAAAAGCCCAGATCTGGAGGAAAAAAAAAAAAAAATTATATACACACAGACACACACACACACATGTCTGTCAAATAATTATAGTATGGAGCCTCAACTTCATATTGAATTGTATTTTTATGATCACTCAGGTCATATCTGCTCTTGTGTGATGCATTATTTAGAACATTTATTTATAATGTATCATGAAATAGCACAAGATCATAATGGATCTGAGATGCATAAATAGTGTATGTTTTAATGCACAGACCATGACACAATATACTGTTCTTCTCAAGTGTTTATAAGCCTGCAGCAAATTATTTTGATGTTGTATTTGTACATAAAACAATCAAATAATTCACAATTACAAAATTTTTACATGCTCATAAAAAGCAGCTCAGGTATCAGAGGATGAGAAAATTTTGGACAGCCTTAACTTTTCTATTCATTCATTCTCTGAACCACTTGGTCCATTAAGGGTTGCGGGTAAGCTGGAGCCTATCCCAGCATTAACTGGTGAGAGGCAGGTTACACCCTGGACAGGTCACCAGTCCATCACATGGCCAACAAACAACCATTCACTCACACACACTCCTAGGGAGAATTTAGAGATCAGTTAACCTAACATGCATGTCTTTGGACGGTGGGAGGAAGCCGGAGTACCCGGAGAGAACTCATGCATACACGGAGAGAACATGCAAACTCCACACAGAAAGGCCACTGCCCTCAAGGTTCGAACCTCCCCCCAGCCAAGATTCGAACCAGCGACCTTCTTGCTGTGAGGCTGCGGTGCTAACCACCACACCACCGTGCAGCCTTAACTTTTTAATCTTTTTTTTTTAAATCAATTTTTAATGGTTTGGGATTTTTTTAGTTTTTACTTTAATGAGGGGAAAGTTATGAATGCTTTATCATTTTGTGATTGGTATCTAGCATGGGGTGTTTTGTAAATGTAATGCAATGGGAAAAGGAAACATAACTATTAAAGATTTTTATGGTTTATAATCCAGGATGAAGTCATAAATGGACACACCAATAAATCTGTGCACATCAAGCTATAAAGCAGGGGTGCCCAAGTTCGGTCCTCGAAATCTACCATCCTGCAACTTTTAGATGCAACCCTTCTCCAACACACTTGAATCAGATGTCATCTTCATGTCATTCAGCTCTGCAGAGGCCTGGTAACGAGCCAGTCATTTGATTCAGGTGTGTTGGAGAAGGGTTGCATCTAAAAGTTGCAGGATGGTAGAGCTCGAGGACCGGCACCCCTGCTATAAAGTCTTCGTCTAAGTCCTCTAAGAGTAAGGCTATAATGATTAATTTATGACACCGCCTCTCCACTTGGTGTCTGTTTTGTTTTCATATGCTTTCTTTTGGTCTTCGCCTTCCCTTTTGCCCCATTATTCTTTTTTCCATTTCTACTGTTCCTTCATTGCCTCTACTATCATTTATTTTCTTCTTTAAACTCTGTCTTCAGGTTCTTTTAAAAGTACCAGAGTGCTTTACTGAAAGTAAACTCTTTGATTTTCTGCAACATCTATACAGATGTATCTTTCTTTTAACCAATCTCTGCTAAATTTAAAGTTTTTTTATTTTTATTTTTTTATCTTTTGACCTGAAAGTCCAATGTTAATCCTTTTTTAAATGTCTTAAATTTTCCTCACGATATATATATTTAACTAACAGTTAAAATCTGTATGTGCAGGTCAAGGAACCAGTGTGCTTTCCACTCACCACTGCTGCTCTAAAGCCTGCAATCATCCAATCACCAGCAATATTGTGTACTCTTCTTTAATCAAGAAAGCATCTCCCCATCCTACTGACTGATGAGCTGATCCGGAAAGGTAAGGACATGATTATTCTGAACTCAATACCTGCAGGAGCACGTAAAATACAATTTCACCAAAAGAAGACATGAAACCCAGTTGCCAATAATATCTTTTTTTTTTTTTTTTTTTTTCCTTTTTTATTTTAATCTTAGCAAATCACATAAGAGTAATTTTAGGAGCCTACTTAAACGAAGAAAACTGCCTTTTATAATCCCATACCATAAATACTTAATAACATTATTTGAGAGATCCTTTAAGGAAAATCATAACTGTCAAAACTATGAGCCGCTATTTTAAAAATAGTGGTATGCTCTTGCACTGGAGTCTTTAAGATATCATGAGGCCTGTTTTTAAATTTTGATGTGAGTGTTCTCTGACCTAAAGAAGGGCAATTTCTCCCTCTTCTGCCATGTTTGTTTCACATGACTTGACAATGTGGCACCTCACGAGATAAACAGCTTATTATTCTCAGTGCACCAGAGATGGTCACCAAGGCCAAAGATTTCCTCCATGTAGTTCGCAAAAGTGGGGCTTCATGTTGTAGATGGATGACATACGTGATCAGAGTGGTGCAGCATATTCCCCACACTAACTTCCTAGTGGTTTTAGTTTTTTTTTTTTTTTTTTTTTTTTTTTTTTGTACACCAAATAAAGCAGGTGACTTTATCCTCTTCTGTGATTGTGTTTGTCACCCTAACTCAGTAATAGGAGTTCATGATTCAATTTTGGAGGAGGGATTCTTGTGCTCATTTCTTTTCTTCTTTCACCACACTCAATAAACCTCTCTTAAATTTCTCCCTGGGGTACCAATTTAGTCACATCATTCTCCAACCTTGTGACTGGTTAAGTATTGCCACGATGAATTCTCTCTTCAGCTTATATCATTTACATTGTTTGTGCAGTCATTTACTTTCTCTTATTGTGCAGTATCCCCAAACTCAAAGCTAACAGTTTGATGTCCCTTGAGTAGATCTTTTCCTTTACAGTGGCATATCCAGGAAGGCAGCACCTCCCTTTAGCTTTCCCTGGATTTTTCTTTCTGATTTTCTCATTGCGTTCTGCTCGGACAGTCTTAACGCAGCGTACAGACATGTTAGATGTACTTGTGCAGCCATGTCTCAGTGAAGCCCATATACCTGCTGTGATGGAGGCTTTACTACTCTGATCTGGCTCAGTAGTATTGCGATCGCAGAGTGTGCATCGGTTAGAATGCAAGGAAAAGTCCGGATGAATTCTTGAGTTTCTTTAATTCAAGTTTCCTCCCTTTTGGGTTGTGCAGTATACATACATGTGTATTCGTGTGGTTCTGTAATAAACAGAATAAACAGAATATGTGGAACTTGTTATACCAACAACAACAATAATAAAAGAATCATATCAAATCCAATGCACAATTAAATAATTATAAAGGGGAATGGTGCAGGTCAATTTCGACATAAAGGCAGCCATGCACTGCTTAAACAGGTCTAAATAGGCCACAAAGCCTTCATTACTTAGCTGAGCCCGTAGAAATAAGACCGTCCGGGTATATTTCCCACAATTGGCACCATATCAACAATCTTAACCATAGGGAACTATTCTAGCCATATAAAGAGGTATAAAACCGAAATAATGAATAAAGTCCGCTGGAAAACATAGCTTAGCCTATTAGTGTATTAACTTTCATGCTAGCCGAGGTGCTAACAGCCTTAATAAGAAAAATAAGGTTCACAGCATAATTTTTACCAGTTATACTTTAGCAAACCAACTTTTTTACATTGTAAGACACCCACCTGTCTCATGGACGCACACTAGGCCGCACAATCATAACACACTCTATAACACACGAAGGAACATGGTATCATCTCCGATGCTCAGCAGGACAAAACTAGCAAAACATTATTAAACATTTTGTGCTCACAAGCGGCCGCGCCCTCCGGCGGTCAGCCTGGGAACTGCCCCCAAAGTTACAATGCAATGCAATAGTATAGTGTAAATAGAGTCTTGTCTTCATAACACCTGCATTCCCTGAATTATTTTTGAGACCTTGTTAACACCTCCAGTTTGTCCATTTTGCTAGCTAGCACTGTTACCCATCAAAAGGGCTGGAAAAAATGAATTTCTGGCATTTTTCTCTCTGCCTTGAAAACTTTATTTAAAAAAAAAAAAACAAAACAAAACAAAATCAAACGTAGAGCTTGTTCTGACTTTTTGCTCTTTGTCTTGTGAGTTCAGGCAAGCTTTTGACTAATGTTAATGAGGTGCGCACTGATTGGCTGCAGGGAGGTCAGAGTCAGAAGGGGGGCTGGGCCAGTGCATGCACAGTGGGTGCAACTCCATAACATCAACATCTTAGGGATAGCAATGGGATGTTCAGCTCTTTTCAGAGAACTGGCTCTTTTGACTCGGCTCCCAAAGATCAGCCGACTCTTTTGGCTCCCGAACAGCTCTTAATGTAAAAATTTTTTTTTTTTTAGCTCCATAATTTACCTTAACATCTCAAAAATTAATGAATTGTATTTTGAAAACCCTTTTGTGTTTAGAATTTCCACAAGAAACCTTATATTTGCCTCCTTTTGTGGCTTTATTCTGATTCAAAACCACTTACACTTGTTTAATATTTCAACAGAAATCTTTAATTCCACAAATGAACAAAAAACACACACAAAAAAAAAAAAAAAATCCACAAAACAGAACAAGAACCAAACTCATGAAAGCAGCATTGATGTCCTCAGTGCAGGTTGGCATTCAGAAAAATAAGATGCCTCATCTTGGATGGCTGATCCGGTTTCCCCCCCTCTGTGGTTTGATGGCATGATGCACTCACTCACACACTCTACTCATGGCTGTTTGCTGTTTCACTCAGTGTAGCACCATCTAAAGCATGACTTTAGGCATGGAAGAGGGGCTGGCTTATTCAAGTAGCCTCCTGTGATGACGAAATCCCAGGAGCAAATTGAAATCACACATTTGCGAGCGTTTACCCTTGTTAGCGATTCTGCTGTGAACAAAGGGCCCAGACGGAAAAACTTGACTGTCTTCTAAAACACTTTGGTCCAACACCAACACACATTTTACCTTGGAAAAAAAATGCAAATTCTGGGTGATGACTCCTTTTTAAAGAATAAACTTGACAGTAATTGTCTTTTTAAAAAAGTCGTCTGTATTTTAAAAATCAGGACAGGATGGTTGGACCTACTACAGTTTGCTGCCACCTGGCTGTGCATTCTAGTTTGGAATAGGGAAATAGAATATGGAATTAAATAGAATAAATATAAAGCATATTGCATCATAGTAATTTGTAGTCTCTTTAGAGAAGGATAAACTTAAAACTGTTGGGGCACAACAGACATTTCCTTAAATTTTTTTTAGATAAAGCCAACACAGTTACCAATGATTCCACAAACATAAAGTGGCATCACCTCCGAACTTGTTATTCTGTCATAAAATGGCAAGATAAAAGCAGCGAAACAGCCAGGCTTGTGGCTGACGGTGGAAATCTCTCCTCCTTCTGAACGTTTTATTTCACAAAACCTTGCTTGGCAGATTCATCACTGCTGTCATCAACTTCTTTTTTTGTTCAAAATCTATGGGCCATCAGTCATTGCTGCTTTTTTTTTTACTCGCTGAATGATGGCTGTAAATTACCATGCATGACATATTGACAAACCCATTTGCAGTCCTTGTGGAGAAAGAACACTGTCATACAGCAAAAAGCATGGTGAAGTGGGTGGATGGAGTAATCAACAGACAGAAGAGGGAGAAGAAGACTGGGAAAATGACAGGAGGAAAAAAAAAAAAAAAAAAACACCAAAAAGGAGATGAAAATGATATAAGAATCCTGGACATTTCTTTGAATATCCCTGACCAGAGTTACTAAGTTACACTTGATATTGTAGCTGGATGAAAATGGAAATTTGTCAGGCTGCCAGTTCATCAATAGAACTATATTTTGTTCAATACTTTGGAGCATTTGCCTGTGATATTTGCATTAGCGTGCTAACATATGTCACTGTTTGCATCTATTCATTTTATAAGTAGTATGAATACAAACATCAGTAAATGGTTAACTCATTCTTGGACTGAATCACTCTGAAGTGATAATGGGTGTTTATGGGGTTCTCAGCTGTGGTGAAAATACAACTCTTGGATGGAAAGCCTCAATTTTGGAAAGAACCTGGGGAATCGATTTTATCTATTAAGGAAGCAATTAAGGTTGGCTGCCCCTGATGCTAACTTATGTGTGACATTGTCGTGTCAACCACAAATTTCTTCCACTTTCAATTAGCCAACACTCATCGTTTAGTCAGTATGAACTGAAGAGATCAAAAGGAATATATTGAAAAAGGTTATGTTCATAACTTATTCAAAAGGCTTCATGCTACTTTCTGCTGTTTATCAAACATATTTATTCTTGCTTACTTTGTCCACTAGCTATGGGAAAATAATCCAATGTAAAACAAAAAAAACATGCTGACCGTTGACAGTTTCTGTGGTCTTCGTGTAGGTATAATATTTTTGCTCTATCCCTGATGTGTAAAAGGCACAAGCCAGACAGTTTAAATAAACATTTTTTTGCTGCCAAATGACTAATGGAAGCTTGTGTTTTGGCAGCTTTGGTGCTTTTTTTTTTTTTTTCTCCTCCCATTGTGGTATTGGCATTTTCAAAATTCCCTAGTACCTAAAAGCTGAAAAAGGCTGTTTTGGACATTTGGATTGTGCAAAAAGTCTGTTTGGGTCTTGAGATAGGTGGTGATCCCACAGGAGGAAGGTAGTTTGGAGCGTGGTTCCCCTCTGAGTTCAAACTCTCCTGTCCAGGTTCTGTGGTCCATTGGTTATAGCACAGATATTTATGATGGTATTGATCTTGATAGATTTTTCAGGGATTCCAGAAAGAGCTGATCAAAATCCTGATGTTGTCTCAAGCTAGGTACACACAAAAAAAACTAAAAAAAAAAAAAAAAAAAAAGAAATGTGTGTGTTCTGTGATTAGATTATCGGAGCACACCACACACAGTATGATCAAAACTGTTTCATGCCTGATTTTTATTTATTTTTTTTTTTTTTATCTTCACGTGTGAAGTCTCGAACAGATAAAGGATTTTTTTAATCTTATTCTCATCTTCTTTTTTTTTCAGTGTGTACAGGTTTATGGTTTGTTTAAAGACATTTTACAAAGCTGGTCTGTTTTCTGTCTCATACCAGAAATTATATAGCTGGGCTCCAGACTCACTTTTTGCACTGGTGTACCTAACTTTTGAATTTAGGTGCAGTCCAATTTTCGCAGTGTTGCTCTGAGCACTGCATTTTAATACATTTTAAGGATTTTCTTTTGATCATGACACGTTTATGGCTGCTAAACCAACCAGAAATATTCAGGTTTTCCTTTTAAAAAAAAAAAAAAATAAAATAAATAAATAAAAATAATGGCAGCCTCTCCTATCTGTAGTTCTGGCTGCTCTAATTTTTTTTTAATTTTTTTTTTAAAGAGACTCCTCCTTGTTTGTCAGCATGTATCCTTGAATTTCCTTTTTTTTTAACAGCTTCATTGTTTCTGCCGCCTCTTAGCATCTGCTGAACTTCTTGAGGTGACATCACGCAGATGGGGAGGATGCAGTGGTCAAAATTCATTCAACTGTATCTAAGAATCTAGCATTTCTGGTTCATTTGGCTCAAACACTTAAAAAAAAAAAAAATCTTAAATTGGTGAAGATAATAGATCACCTGCGTTATTTTTGTGCTGTGCTGGATGTCTAATATGCAGATATGTAGATCAGAGTCAGTCAGTGATGAAGGTTCACTCCTTCTCTGCCTTTAACTGGCTTTTAATCGGTGTCATTCATCCCTGAGCTCGGGTAAGAAGAGGGATGAACACAGAACACACAAACATTTGAGGAGAGACGGACATTTCACCTCCTAGATTTGATGTGCATGTGCGCATGTGTGACCAAAATGGTTGCACTCTGGAGCACTTTATTGCATTCAGCCAGGCCACTCATTTGCACTGACAGAGATGGGAAGATGGATTTGGTGATGTGTGACTACATGCTAGCTGATAATGAATTATACAGAACTTTATACAGTAGTTGCTGTGTATGTTGCGCGAAACCCCTCCAATGCACCTCCAGCTTTAGCTAGGTTGTTTTTAAAAGGAAAGGTGGAACCAGTGTTCTCCTTTGAACTAGCTTAGGTTTCCCCCTTTTGTCATTTCAGACATATTAATTATGTAAATTACATACTAATAAACACTTCACAATACAGATCCATAAAGAAAGTTGCTGCTTCTTCTGTTATTCCAGTTTTAATCCAACGTTTTTGACCCTTGGATCAGCGTGCATATTGATCAGGATATGTCGTCATCATTTCATGATGTGGTCCATGACATTTTTGGAGCTTTATTTTGATTCATTTTTTAGTTTAGCTTATTTTGTTTATAAAACGAAACAAACTTTTGAGTAATGATAATCACACATTAACTAAACAGTCACTGAAACATTAAACTGTACTCACAAATGTGGACAACTAAAGGTGGATTATCATTTTTCAAAACATGGTTTTTCATTTGTGTAGGGAAGGTAAGGTATTGCTGAAATGTCTGTCTAATTTATAACACAAAATGACATACATAAATTAACTAACAGAGGAAAACATAACAAACATCAAGTATTGTGTACAGTAGTGGCTCCCAGCTTCCTTTGATTGATGTGCTTCAGTAGAGAAGCTGAAGTAACCATTCATCAGCACTAAAAGTTAAGAAAAAATAATGTTTTCATCCACTTAGATTAACAGTGTTAAACTTCTTTGATTAAGTTTGCATTTTTTACTGTTACTTGTAGTAAAACAAAAGGAAAGCCAACTCTTTCAGGCGTCACAGTCTTTTTTTCCCCCCTGAAGATTGCTATTGTGGTTACACTGTAAAAAGCAACCTATAGAATTTACCCAATAAATCTGAGGTAACAATTTGCATCCACTTTTTTTGGGTAGATTTAATTCCCTATTTTGAGTAGAAAATTACTGAACAAAGAGGGTATCAAATACTTAAATAAATTGGGTTATATATAGCTCAAATTTCTTACTCTTACTTATTCATTAAAATTGGGTAAAATCAACTCTCTGAGCTTATACTTATTCAAAGTTAATTAACATCAGGGAGTACGTATTCCTTATTCAGGAGACGTAAAATTTACCCCAAATATCACTATTCAAAAATAATTAATATCAGCGAGTAACCATTACTTATTCAGAGAAGGTAAGATCCCCACCCCCAGAAAAGACTGTCAGTTGATTATAATCTCGATGTTTTTAATCCATAACATGATCAAATAACACAGAGTAAAATGCAACAAACAGCTTCACACATCTTTTCAAGATATGAAAATGCTTTACAACTCACAGAACTAACAGCTTCAACTGTTGTTTCTACATGCACACATATGCACATCCCGATTGCTCAAAAAGAAAAAGCAGAAGGAGAGCAGAGAAGTGAGGAGAGAAGAGAGGAAATGGGAAAAAAAGGAAAAAAAAAAAAAAAGGAAAGGAGAAGTGGGGAAATCAGAGCAGTGAAGAAAAGTGTGCAGAGCAGAAGATAGAAGAGGAGAGCAGCGAAGACAATAGGAAAAGTAAGGAAACGTAAAGAGATCAGAGAAGAGAAGAATGGAGAGCAGAAGAAATGAGAGAAGTGAGAAGATCAGAGCACAGCTCCAAAAGATGTGCAGTCACATGACTTTTTTGTGTCCAAACTCTTGTGCCTCTTTAGTTTTACATTACAGTGACTCACCAAATCTGCAGTATAGGTGCATTCATAAAACAAATATCTGAACTGCCTTGTTTGCCTTGTTGTAGCAATGATCCATAAAAACACAGAATAAAATGTAATATAACATCTTCACACAATATTTCAAGGAATGAACCAGTTCACTTAGCTTACAGCTTCAAATATAATTTCTGGAAAACTGGGTAATGCAGACAGAACATTCAGAGGTCACTTATTCTATTTTAACAGTCAAAAGCAGACACGCAAACTCAACAATATTGTTCCTGTGCATGTACAGTCTCAAACACTTAGATAAGGATAGAACAACAACAACATCTTTAAAACAAAAGGGGAAGAGGAGGGTATAGAGGAAGAGATCAGATCTCTTCAGGCTACACTCAGTGGTATTGACCTGGGTGGCCACTTCCTAATGGTATTCCTTTTCTGTAAATTTTGGGATGTCAGAGCAATGATGTGTCTGTGTGTGTGTGTGTGTGTGTGTGTGTGTGTGTGTGTGTGTCTGTGTGTCTATTGCATGAGCTTACTTTTGAGGCTGTGGACCTTCTTCAGTAGTTTTGCACCGTCAAGCTCCAAAAAAAGTTTCTGAAAAGTTTCAAACGTGTTCTTCAGCTGCTTTGGGTATTCCAGGTTGAGTGCATATATCAGTCCCATCAGCAGAACACATGCTTTTGTTCGACTTCCACATCCTTCCATCACAGTGTTTCCTTCAATCACAACAGACACATCTGATGGATCCTCCTCAGCCGTGATGTTGTGCTTCACAATCACCTTCATTGTGTTGTCTGTGTGGTCCTCACATTCCTACATGTTAAAAAGATAGAAACAAAAAGCATACACATCTTTAAGTTACATGTTATTATTTAAGATGATGTTCCAATACATTTTAGTTTTTTCTGTAGAGTAAAGGGGAGAAGAGACGAGTGGACGGAAGACGAAAGGAGAAGGGGAGACGAGTGTATACCAGAGGAGAGCTGAGAAGAGGGGAAGAAATTAAAAGAATAGATGAGAAGAGCAGAGAGAAAATGAAAGAGGAGAGCAGAGGAAGACACAAATATTCCTTGAGTTAATCAGTCACCTGTTATCAAAATGACATACCTGGCAGTCATGGAAAAGATCTTCTTGTCTTTCACCGAGGTAGCCAATGAGGCAGCAGACAACTGTATCCCTTTTTTTCTCAATGCTCTGTGCCTGTAAGGAGACACAATTTAGTGAAAAGACTGTCAATGGAACACATCGATTTACATACACATACAATTCAGTTTTTACATACAAAAACTGAATTCTTTAAAAACTTAAACATCTTTTTTTAATTATTTCACAGATTGCTAAAACTATACTGTAGTTTGCCAAGTTGGAGCTCAACCTTGTGCAAAGTCAAACATACATCATTTAGAGAGTCCAGCAGAGGGCGTATCTTGGAACCAGCAGCTCCTCCTTTAGCACGTATAAGCCTCAAGAGACCTGGGGTGTACCCATCAAGCTCATTCATGAAATTTTCTTCTAAGGAAATTGTCGTTATACGACAGAACTCTTCCTTGATCTAGTGAGCAAAGGGACAAAAAAGTAATCTTTAAATGACAGGCAGATTTCAAAGTAAGCACATGAATGTATCCTGTTAGAAAAAAAAATTAACAAACATTCTCACCTGAGCCTCGCTGAATAATGCTGGCCATCTTTCTTTAAACACATTCACAGAGGGGCTGAGGGTCACCACTTCGACTCTTCGGCTTGAGAAGGTTTTACTCATTTTATCTGTGATTATCTTTGCATTGTTTTTCTTCTTCACTTCATCAAGTAATTCAAGCCTCTCCTGCTCCAGTGTGTCTTGGCTTTCGCCAGTAGGGTGTGGGGGGAGGTAATTAACTTCTGCTTTTTTGGTTTTTTTTACGTTTTTTGATGGGACTGCATCAGCTGGATGCTTCCTCCTCAACGTGTTGACTTCGATTTCCGGGAAAGCATATTTTCGAGATTTTAGCCATGTCCTGAGGGTGCAAGGACAATCCTCATAGAGACAGGGTATGGCGTGGATTCGACCAAAATGCCCATGTATTAGCCTGCTGTGCTTCAACAGTTCTGATCTTTTTGATGTTGTGAAGTTACACAACTTGCATTTCCAGTTCATTTTTCCGTACCTGAGGCCTTTGATTAAGGTAACTATCCCTTTAAGGTCAATGCGGTTTATTTTATTTATAAAGCTTACATACCTTAACTCAATATACAGGATACACCAGGTGGGTGGGTTATCCCCAAAACTGCTAACGACAGGGTGGTCTGTCAGTGAGTCTTGGCTCGAGGAGGGCAAATGAGAGTACCTGAAGAGAGGGGAAAAATAGTGAGGGTCTACATGCATACAATATAATCAAAACACAACTTTTATTGATTAATTCATGTGTGACTCTGATCTTGCAGATTTGGTTTTCAGGCTTAATGTGGAAGGAGCCTCCACTCTATCTTGCAAATGCATATTTGCACATTATAACCAGATTGTAATTTCTCTAAACATAAACATATCACATAAACAACATTTATTCGACATTAATATGTACCAAATATACCCAAATTATTTTTTGGGCTAAACTACAAACTGGAAAACACACAAATAACTAACGATTAGCAATATGCTAATCTGCACTGAAAAACCCATAGGGAAGCTAGCGCTTTTAGCGTCTTACTTTTATCCTCATTTTTTAGACACAAAAGTGTGTCCCGCGAGTATTAGAAGTAAAGTAACACCTTAATACAACACGACACTTACAGACGGATATTTTGTAGGCGTCCGAACAACGTCCAGCAGCATCTTAAAACAAAGTTTTGCCATCACCCTGCCGCTGCCACTACGGTAATCCTTGTAGGACAAAATTCTAGAAAGCATCCCCTCAATTTTGCATGCAAACATCAGTACAGCAGCTTGTTTCACAGCTCATCACAACGGCCCTCCTGCTCGTTCAAGAGGATCCCGTTGGCGGTGACGGCTAAGCATCGGCCCACTGTTCCAGGGCCTAACTAGGAGTGTTTTCTTTTGCTTTACTCCCGACAACTGCTGCTGCTGTCTGGGGCAGGGGGCTTCACAGTTGTACTGGAGTAGGGACCCAGTTTGAATGTTTTGCTTACAAACTGCAGCTAACAACATGCCAATCTATCTTTAACAGAGATACACTTACCCAGTACACAAGCATGCAGGGATTGTAGTGCTGACCAGTTGTTTAGGCTATAAGAGGATTGCTGCAGACAGGACTCCTAGCTATGCTAACTAATATAACAGCATAACAAATAACTATGTGTGAGGATTTCAGACATTGGCGAGATGTTGTGTGAAAACGGAACAGTGGTGCAGCATGTTACGGAGCGTCAATAGGTGTATGCAATTAGCTTACCTTCTTTTTCATAGTTCAGACAGTCCATGATGCGTTTGTTGGCGGCTGGGAAGCAGAGGAAGTTGTCCATGGAGGTAACGGTCCCGCAGTCAAAAAGACGCGGTCTGGCGCATGCGCGATGTGGATCACAGGACTCGGGCTTCTGGGTATATTTTACCCTATTTTTCTATGTAACAAGGTTTACTTTTAACAAACAGGTAGCACGTGTATATTTTACCCTTTACTTGTTAATTCATTGGCTACCTACAATAATCAAGTACATTTTATTCGATTTACATAGATTATATTTACCTCTCTCCAAAATTGCTTTTTTCAGTGTATTTATTTAAATACATATCCTAAACTACAACACATTACATTTTATAAATTTTTATGTTATTGTAAACTACTCAAATTGTATCACATACATTTTCAAGCACTGGCTCAAGTAAAAAAAAAATAACGTTAGTGTCTTCTCGGCTCAATAAGCTCAATTTAGCCCGTTGTATTTTGCACATCTCTTCACAAGTTTCAGGATATTGAGAATCCCAGCTGCATATCAGGAATGCATCAAATGTCTTTAAAGACTGCTATTAACGCTAAAAGCATCTTCAGAAGTGAGAGCAGACAAGTAAAACAAAGTAAAGAGACACCGAGACACAGCGTCTCCAGATCGTGGGTAATTTTTGTCAAGGCTTTTGGTGTAAAGACAGATGACAAGCGCAGAGTATAATGCCACCTCCACGCAGGGAAGGAGGGGGGCACTGTCTGGCTATAAGAGACGGAAGATACAGAAAGACCGGGATAAGTTCAGCACCACGGACAGCGCAGTACGGAGTCCTGGACAACAGATCAGTGGCTTGGAGCACACTGTCATGCCTCATAAAACTACTGGAACCTGCACTTTTCACCGTAATTGCTCACACTCGCTGTCGTCCTGTGCAGGTGGAAACTCGGTTGCTTTATTACTGTTAATCGCTAAATAAGGAGGCAAAGATTCAGCAGAGGTAACTGCTTTTCCTTTTCAAGCACAGGCTTGTCTGTTTGACGGCGAGATTCTTACATCATCGAGAGGCACAGAGAGAGGGGGAGAGAGCGAGGAGAGTGAGAGTACTTGCACCAGGCTCCACTCTGTCAGTCCTGAACTACGAGGCGAGGCTGACGGACCTCACCAGTGGTACCGCCTCGCAGCTCCGCGTCCCCTTCCCCGTTCTTCTGCCCCAAAACCAGCCGCGAAGATGCACCGGCACCGTCCTGTCTGCAGGCTGACGTTTTCGTCCATCGTTTTGTGGATTTTCTGCTATGCCAGCGGTGTGCACGGAGCTCTGCCAACAAGCCGTAAGTTGCTATCTCAAATATTTGGACGTGTCCTCGAGTGCTGATTGGATGAGACTTGATATGGGTCTGTCTCTGGAGCAGACCTTTTCTCTTTACCGGTGGTGATGCCACTGGAGGAAGATAGTTTGGAGCGTGGTTCCCTTCTGAGTTCAAACTCTCCTGTCCAGGTTCTGTGGTCCATTGTTTATAGCACAGATATTTATGATGTTATTGATTTTGATAGATTTTTCAGGAATTCCAGAAAGGACTGAATTCCTTTTATTAAATGTCTGTGCGAGTGTTTTTGTTTTTTATTTTGGGAGGCTTCGAGAAAGTGCATTTGAAAGGCTGTTCTTTTTATTTATCCCTCTTTTAAACCATTTTTGGATTTTGGGAATCAATGTTATATAAGGGCATGATTTGTTCTCAGACTAGCCACTGCATTTCATTTGTCCAACACCCAAAACAAAAATATTAATGAACATTATTTTTTTTAGGAAAGGATATATATTTAGACTTAACTGAAGCAGAGTCTTCAGTGACGGTGACCCAAGATTTTAAAGTTGTCTTAATTTTAGCCTACAATTTATTTACATTTTCATTTTTATATTCTGTTTTGAAGTTAGCCTTTAACAAAAAGTCGTATTGACTGGACTTTATTGTTCTCGTTTCTGGTTGTAAATCAACTTTTTTTTTTTTCTGTACTTTTTTCCCTCATCAGAATGGATTGATCATTAATAACTTGGATGGTTATCGACGTGCAAATGTTCTTTTTTTTTTTTTTTTTTTTTTTTTTTTTCTTCAAATCAACCAGGCTTTTTAAACGTTTCTCTTGTGAGGTTTTTGACTTATTGCAGTCAGTTTGCACATATTATTAAAGAAAGTAAGTATGTGTTCGTGATCTTGGTTTCTTCGCGTGATACAGGCTGCCCAAAAGATCGGTATTTTAAGATGGACTGTTCAATAATTGGACCAGTCTCCTGTAATAGGCAGCAGGTCGGTGTTTTCGGTTCTGTTTTGCGGGGATCATCTTGATTCGTGGCATTTTTGTTGCTGACCAAGACTCAGGCGATACCCTGAGGGGTCAGTTCGACTGATTCCAGTCGCGATCGGAGGAGCTTCTCCTGTCCAGGATGGATGTGTCCGGAATCGCGGATCATAAATCATTCCATCTGACAGGCGACAACGGAGAGATGCCACCACCAGCGGCTTGTGCTGGCGTGTGTGCGCTTGCAGTCGTGTTTGTGTTCAGATTCATGAGACTCACAAGAGAAAGGGGGTAAAAGTTAAAGGGGATTTTTTTTTGCGCGCGTTTATATGAACGAGCTCACAGACAAGCTGCGTTTTATAAAGCTCAATCGCTTTATGGTAATTCTTGCTTTTCACACAGGAGGGAAATTTAAAACGGAAAAGGGAACATTTAGTGGCATTTGTTTCACTTAAAACTATACGTTTCTGAGAAATTAGTTGTATGGCAAAGCTCTTCGAAGTAGGATATAGGATGTGGAGGTAGGATCAGTGTTGCTTTTAGAGGTTAAGAAAGAAGCATATTGCACGTGTCTGCCTGTGACAGAGATGAGGTCATTTAAATAGTATTTTGAGTGTCATTGTGAAATACTCAGTCAGTAACACTGTGGCCTGTGCTATTAGTCATGGACCTAAAACATATAGTTTTTCATCTTAATGTGGTACATACACTTAAATGTATTTGGACTGGTTGACTTACTGACCTTGTGAAATCTAGTAGGCTACACGAAATGTAAAAGATCAATTTTCCTCTTGTTTGTGGGTCTGCATGCATTTGGTTAATCACTTTTATGTTCATCTATGAAGTAATCCAGGGATTTTGCCCAAGAAAAACGTTGATGCATTAACTTTATCTTTAAGTCAAGCTAAGTCAAGTCATGTCAGCTCCAATTTACAGCCACACAAATCACAGATGTTGTAGTGGGACATGAATTTATACATTAGAGAATATACAGACTTCCAAAAGACAGAAATTTAAATATTTAAAACATCTGAAATTTATCGTATACTCTTCTCTGGGTGACAGCACTGATGACACTGTAATTACTTACCAGAGGGGAAGTAGGGAAGCAAATGTTAACAGATACAAGACCTAAGGTCATCAATGCTAAGCAACAAATTAAAGGTTAAGCCAAAATGGGTAATATAAGGTTTGGGTTTAAACACCTTAACACATTTAGATGTGAACGTTACTTAAGGGGAAAAAGGCGGTATACCTGAACTGCTTTCTTTTTATAGCCCCGGGGACAGACATGAGCCCTATTGCATCCTATTGCTGGCACAAATGAGCATAGAGAGAGTGGTATGGAATGTAACAACTTAATCTCATGACAAATGTGAAATGGCTGCAGGACTTCAATATAATCTGCTTCAGTAGGATGTGGGGTTCATGCATCTAACATGTTTTGTGTATTTAGCTGAGGGGGTGGGACTTGGCAGCCAGTATTCCAGGAAAAGGATATTTTTTTTGTATGCAATATATTCTTTTTGTCAGTTTAAATTCAAGTTATGTAGCTCCTAAACCGTACGATGTCCTTTTTAAATAACCAGGTAGTTTGTTATGTTTCAGGCAGTAACAAAACAGTGAATCATGTTGAATGTATGGTGTCAAAAGATTAGACTGATTGGAAAGAGAATTCTTGTTTAGATGTATTATTTCATTCTGTAATTAAACTGAATGAGTTTCAGCACAGATGTATGGAGGCACTTTCCTACCGGACATTTCTAGGAGCCAGCTAAGTGAGTTCACTGAGGATGTTACTGGTTACATGTGCACAGCGGATTGCATATTGACTCAGACAAACTAATAGGCTTTATTCTCAGTTTTTTGTTCTGTCTTTTGATTTATTATACACAGACAGACAGTAATGTTAATTGTTCCACTTGTTGACTGCTCTTCTTAGTCCCACTAGAGTGGGGACGAAAAGTCTCATGACATGGGTGAGGAAGGATCTTCTTAATCTATTAGTGGGACAAGACAATGACAACAATATTTTTGGACTGTTCATAAAAGCGATGTTCAGCAGGTTCTTTTGTTCTCTTTTTTTCTAATTCTGTAGTGATGGTTGCCTACGGTGTTTGCAGGCAACCAACCAACATACACTTAAGTCATTTGGACCGATCATTGCACAGATGGTTCCCATAATGTGAACAAAGGTTGTTCAGTTTTTATTTCCTGTATCTGTGTCACATGTTTTTGTTTTTTTTTTTCTTTTTTTCTCTAAGTGATATCCTCGCTAGAAGACCATGTCAGGTTCGACGTTAATTACCTGATAAATCTATTATCTTCTGAGCATCCATTTATCCATCCATCCATTTTCTTGCCACTTATCCGGGGTCGGGTTGTGGGGGCAGCTGCCTAAGCAGGGACGCCCAGGCTCTCCTGCCTTCGGCCACATATACCAGCTCGTCCAGGGGGGGAAACCAAGGCATTCCCAGGCAAGCTGAGAGATGTAATCCTTTCAGCGTATCCTGGGTCTTCCTTGGGGTCTCCTCCCAAAGGGATGTGCTCAGAATACCCCACTAGGGAAGCTTCCAGGGGGCATCCAGACCAGATGACTGAGCCACTTCATCTGGCTCCTTTTCAATGCGGAGCAACAGTTCTACTCTGAGCCTTTCCCGGATCACTAAGCTTCTCACCCTATCTCTAAGGGAGAGCCCGGCCACCCTGTGGAGGAAACTCATTTTGCCAGCTTCTATTTGCGATCTCCTTCTTTCGGTCACTACCCACAGTTCGTGACCACAGGTGAGGGTAGGAACATAGATTGACTGGTAAATCGAGAGCTTCGCCTTTTATCTCAGCTCCTTATTCACCCACAACAGACCGATTCAGAGTCTGCATCACTGCAGACGCCACACGGAGGACAAGGAGGAGTTCAAGTAACTCAAAAGGAAATAGTTTAAGTTTGCATGTGTTTGTGAGATTCTGCAACAGAAATACATCTTAGTTCAGTAAAAATTAAATATATGTCCCAAATGTAACTGTGACATGTGGAGTTTGAGTTTTTATTTAACCGCAAGGCAAAAACTGATGTATATTAACAATTTAAAGAGGTTGATAAAACATATATCTTGGGTACTGTTTTTAGTTAAATAAAAGATAAAGTAAAAGTATTTTTTTATTTTTTTTTTTTTTATTTTATTATTATTATTATTGTATTTTATTATTTTAATCCTTGTGATATTGGGGATATAAACCAAACATTTACTTTGCAGCGTTCAACATTTCAGGTCTGCCCACTCTGATGACCAAAACTTTACACTGTTTTGTGCATTTAATAGTACAGCATGAAATCATGTTTCTTATGAAAGCAGCTACTCGGAGGAAGTGGTTTATGTACCCGAGTCCTTTTAAGTTCAATCACACTCAGTTCCTGTGGTGCAGGCACCAAAATGAGTGGGTACTTCCCTCATTATAAGTACTATTAAAAGTTATATGCATGAAAGAACCATGGAGATGTTTGTGGGGTTTGAAGTCATCCTATAAGAACACATTACATGAATTCATAACCCTCAGAAGAACTCACACAAATAACAAAAAAAAAAAAAGTTTGTTTTTATCCTTGTTGTACTACAGCTGTAGCCTCTAATGAGTTGTCACAGTACAATATGTAAATTTTTTGTTGTTACAGCATGTCAAGGTAAGGTCCCTCACCACCTACTAAGCTGTCTCATAATCACCGAGATTTAAATTTTTCAGTCTGCATTTCAAATCAAAACACTTTGACTCAGCTTCTTCTTACAGAAAAATTGAGCGATATGGATATTTGCTCAGTGAATAAAAAATGGATTTTATATGCACAGATACCTGACTCACCTATAGAGCATGATAAGGAAGGTTTAGATTAAATTTATAGACTAAAACAGCTGTTTTAATCATTATTTAGCTTTGAAGTCAGCTTTCACCAACACTATTCATTACCAGCTGTGTAAAGGACAGGTCTTAAAGGACAGCGTTTAAAGGACAAGGTCTAAATGCATGTGAAAGTAAAGGATGTTCCTTTAAGTCAGTATGTTAGTGACACTCTGGGTGACTTAATGGGATGCCCTTAGTCTGTCTGATGCAAAAAGAGATTAGCCTGTCCTCATGTCTTTAAGCTTGCCAGGCCGTTTGACATAAAAATCAGTCTGGTTTCACCTCCAGCGTCACATGTCACTGTTCCTCAGTGGAATTATTTCCATATTACATGGAGCAGAAATTACAGCATGTTGTTGCCAATACAAGTGCTTGATGATGGTTTAAACCATTAGATCTTCTAGTATTAGACTAAAAAGCCCCATCAGAACTGATTTCTGTAAAAGCCCCCCCCTTTTTTTTTGCTAGTTGTATCTCATCCAAAACAAATTATCAAATGTAATATGACATGCTCACACATTCCTGTACTTTTTCAGTAACCCTGGAGAGTGATATTTCTTTTGTATTTTTACTGTCGACATATAAATCACTGTCACAATTGCATCATTAGACTATGACGGAAAGATGTAAATTGATTTTACAATTTTGTAAAAGTCAACACATTCACCAACACAGGTAAATACATTAGCAGTGATGTGTCTTTTCTATGTACGTGTACTTGTTTGTCTAAGTGTCTCCCATTAGGGGGTGATAATGGTGGGATTAAGGCAGGAGGAAGCAGACTGGTATAGCTCAGATTAGAGTAGCTCTGTACTTGGTGTGTTGCTATATTTGGCTGTTTGTGTATGTGAGCTTTCATGCATTTCGGGTATGTGGACGTTTGGTATTCATTGAGATGAGGTCTGCTTGTTCATTGCTCTGCAATGTTTCTCTTCACATCTGTCCCAATCTATTAAAATAACTCTGTTCCTCCTGGTTTTAAAAATCCATGCCTCCTTTGCACATACGTTACAAAAAAAGGGATTTTCCTCAGTTTAAACTTTACCTTACTCTTTTACACACCTTTTCACCTCCTTTAAAGAATTCAATAAAAAAAAGGCAGCTCTTGCTCTGCTCCTTTTTTCTAGCAGCTTCAACCCTAACTACCTCAATGATTCATTTTTCTCTCCACCACTCTCCCCTGTCCATTTACTGAGTCCTCAGTGCGTCTCATCATTCTTTTTTTTCCCCCCGTATTTCCGCCTTTTCCTTTTCCTTTTTTGTGTCCCTGTATATTTCTAATTCTGTCAATCCTTACTCAGCTCTCCTCAATAGTTTTATCATTTGGTCCAAGTCATTTTCCTCCTCTCGAGTCTCGTCTGTTCATTATTTCATATCCACTTACCCTTTCTTCTCAGAGTCTGTCGCTGGGCGCTCTCCAGTCTTGATTACAAATATGCATGATTTAAAAAAAAAAAAAAGTTAAAAAAAAAAAAAAAAAAAGTAATGTAACATATCTGCTTGTGCATACTCATGCAAACTTCTAAAGCATTGACTCTACTGTGTGTGAGCATGTTTCAATCCACTGGCACAGTTAATAGCCAGACAGCCACTAGCAGGCTCCTCTTTCAGCCACACAGAGCTCTTGAGTTTGACTAATGTTGTCAAATTATTAATAACTTATTCCTTTAAATTTTCACCAGTCTTATTGAGAAACATCCTGAATGTTATTCAAAAATTATGTTGCTCAATAATAATTAATACTGTAAGGCAGAAAAAGAAAAATTAACTGTAGTACAGTTGTGTGTGTGTGTGTGTGTGTGTGTGTGTGTGTGTGTGTGTGTGTGTGTGTGTGTGTAACTATTATTATTGTTATTATTATTAATATTTTCTTACAATGTTTCAAGCTTGTTGTAATCGCAAAATGCCTGTTTTCCTTTCCTTGTCAACCTGCATAAGTGTTGAGTAAAGCTGAGGTCAGGTGACTTTGGAGGGAGGCAAGTCTGACAGTTTTAATCCTTCCCTGCAGAGATGCACATCAGAGAAAGAAGTGCTACTTCGCCTTGGTCATGGTGTCCAACTCCAGTGTGACAAAACACTGCCAAGACTGGAAATATTCTCATCTTGATGTCACTGGGTCTGATGCACCGCAGTATATCATCTTGTCTGCTATTTGTCTTCTTGCATACATCTATACATCGTGTAACTGCATAGTTTTCCAATTTAAATTAGTAAATTTCACCAACCCTCACAATTAAATGCTGGTATATCTTAACAAACCACGGGGGCTACGTTTCAACTTCTGAGAAATGGCTTTATGATGCTGCTTGTCCTCTGAGACGACTTTCAGACAGCTGTCTTTTGATACTATTTCCAGAAGCTTCTCTGTCTCTCGGTGAGCAAAACTCGCCATATTGATCATCTGATGGTAAAGCCTCTTTTGGTCTGCATTGTTGTGTTTTGAATCCCATTGATCCAGTCTCTGCAGAGTGCTATACTTTGCCACTTTAGAAACATTAAGTCTAAAAATGATTTCTTAATGAGGGAGGCCCTGTTGGCTCTGAATAACTTCTGATAGCGTCCCTCGGCTCTGACGCCATCTTCTTCATCCTCAAAACTCTGCTTGGCAAGCAAATTCATTGTGTGAAATTTTCTAATATATTTATAACAACTGAACAATAGTTGTATGTTGTTTACTTGAACCAACTTCTTCTTAGTGGATCTAAGTATCCTCTTGAATTAAACCGATAAGCCCCAAGAAAAGCTGATTTTTGTACAAAGCATTTCAGATACTTTGTGCCTTTGTGCATTTCTTAATCTTTTCTTAAAATTTAAAATTTCCAGATTTCTGTGAACATATGACTGTCATACCCTATTGTATTCAGCATGCTTTTATTGGGAATTTTTTTTTTTTTTTTAATTATTTACCACATCTTTATGAAGTGTATATATAAAGCACAGTGGAAAACTATCTTTAAAATATACCATGGCTGTTAGCTTTGCACTTGGACTTATGCGTCATTTTCTTTAAAGAGAGGAAATTTCTTTGTGGAAAGTAAAATCAACTGTGGGGTTATGAATGTTTCACCATGGGAGCAAAACCACAGTGATACAAATGTACACTGACAAGTCATATAACATAATTCCCTTAACAATGTCCGTAACGTAACTTGTGCAGTTACTGTCAGAGATACACAGTTTGCAGTTCACACTACCTCTAGTTTTACTTTGCCTTGCTGTTGCCTTACATATACACATAAACCTGTCTAGATCAGTTAATGTATCTGAGTTCATAGATAAAGTGGAGTGTACTGTGTAAATAGTTATTCATCTGTATGTATAAGAAGCCACATTCTTGCTTTGCTGTATTTGGCACAATAAGTCTACATGTGTCCGCCTGTGTAATTGGCAGTGATCAGAAAGTTATTCTAGGGGAATGTGTTCTCATTAGAACCCGTCAGAATCTGTCCACCTCATTGGACAAGGGTCTCTGAGTTGTGGAATTAGCTGGTAAAATGGAAGTGGAAAGAAGGCCAAGAGAGGAGGCAGTACTCGTCAGAGAAGTGACAAGGATGAGGAGCGACACCTCAAGTAAAGATGGTCAGAGAGCAAAGATTTCTTATGACACCTTGTCGTTCGTTGTTATCATTGTTATTATAGTCTGTAGCTGCATCACAGTGCAGCTATTACCTTTGGTCAGAAGATGGATCAGGGTATTTAACTAACAACTGTTCTGAACAACTGTTTGGAGATGCTAAAACTTTGGACCTTGTTAAGAATTAAAACGTTTACTTATCATAGATGCTTCAGATTAAAAAAAAAAAAAGAAGAAAAACAAAATACAATATCTGTTTCTTTAAGTCCACTTCTACAGTATATTTACAGGATTAAGATTTGATTTTGATTTAAGGTATTTTTATTGTGTACAATTTTTCCTATTTTTTTCCATCACGTCTCTTCAATGAAAAATGAAATTTGGATTGAAATAAGTGCTAATTTCAAATGTGGAAAACTATGTGACATTTGGTGTTTATTTCTCCACTACTCTTTGTTCCTTCTATTTGTCATTTTTATCAGTCCTAAAACTGTCCTGGACTGATCTTGGGAAAATGGCAGTACTTAACCTGTGAGAGGGTAAGGTAAATTGTACTGTAAGTGAAACTGACTCTGATCGTTGGTTCCAAAACAACAGTGTGATAATCTGCTTAAAGTAGGACTGAACAGTCACCTCTCTTTGCAGCTAGAGAAAGGTGTATGCACACTAGCAAGAGCAGTGTTATACCCCATGTACAAGCCTTTGAACAACAGCCAATGCAAGGGAGCAAATCGGTGTAATGGGTTGTTGTGTGTCCAACAAAGTAAGGGTTACTGCTGCAACAAGGCTTCCCACTAAAAAAGTACAGCATTTTTCATTTCAGCAGACAATCTGCAGCTAAGGACTGCACCTACTGGGCTCTGCTCTGCTATTTTTCTGCTTTCTGATCCACATTTAGATGTTGCCTCAAATAAATACACACATTTGGCCAAACTGACTGTTAAGCTAAACTGACAATATTGTATGGGCACATATTACTTCACTTAGGGGTTTACTGGTGCTGTAAGGACAGTGTTAAATTACAATTTAGATTTGTCAGAATTGTTCTACATGAGAGAAGAGATGTCTTTTTTTTTTCTTTTTTTTTTTTTTGTTCTTTAGCACTGATTAATCATTATTTAGTAAAAACACACAGTAAGTACAGTAATTTGAAGCTTCAATTACATTTACTCAAAAGAGAAGTTATTACTCCTATATAAATTATCAGCCCACAGTACTGGATTGTTTGTTAGAGCAAAGTTGTTGGTGACAAAAAGCACATTGTGAATTGAGGGTTAAATTGTAGCTTGGTCCCTTTATAGTTTAACCTACATTCAGCAACATTAACCCTTTGATCGGCACACGTATGCTGGGTAATGAATCCTGGGATTACACTTTAAAATCCACAGCACAGCATCTGTTCAGTTCTGTAACTCTTGGTCTCTCATACAGGCTCGTCAGTAGACTGTCTCTGATTTCTTTCACTATTCATCTTTTTTGTCACTTACTACACTATCAACTGTACATACTGTATTAAGTGTATGTGTGTATATGTATATATATATATATATATATATATATATATATATATATATATGAGGGAGTGAGTTTTTCTGCTTAACCAACCACAGTTGTGTGTCTGCATGGGTCTACTTCTGTCGTCATGCGTGTTAAATGTCCTGCCACGAGCTCATGTGGAAGAGAACTGTGAAAAAAGGCATTGTGCTGCAGCTAAGACAAATGTTGTTATTACTCTCTGCCTTTGCATTCAATTTGTTTTTTTTAAGCCACTTGAATACCCCATTTACAGGCCAAGATTAAGTGAATTAATCTTTGGGCTACTTTCATTGAACAAACACTTCTTTTTCTCTGTAGACTAAAAGAAAAAAGCCACAGAAGGGGATGCTGGGTACTTGGAAAACATAGCTTTGTTCTGTCATAGTTGTTTGTATGAGGAGGAGAGAGAGCGAAATGGAGTGTGTGAGTGTGACTATTTTAGAATAGCAAAACTGCATCATATAAGTTCATATCTGATTGGTGTGCATGATATAGGCATTGTTTGCATGTTAATTTGGTTAAATGAAGACTGGTTGTTTGCTTTGTTTTAATGAGACTTTTTCTTCTTAAATAACACCCCTAGACTAGAGTGAGTAAGCGATGGATCATTCTATGTGAGCATTTGTGTTAATCCGAGTGCATGCTTGGTTCTATTGACCAGTGGTGTAAATGGAAGAATGTACATTGTGCTCTGTGGATGAGCTTGAAAGAATGTGGGTGTGTGCATGTGCATGTGTGTAGGTTTTTGTTTGAGTGTTTGTATATGTGTACCTGAGAGAGACTGGCTAAAGTGTACAGTAATTGGCATTTCAGGCAGGTCTGCCCTCAGGTTCTTTTGAACAACTCGCCACAAATACTATTTTCTGTCAATATTTGTTTGTATTGTTTGTTGTTCTGGGGTTCCCTTTCCCCAGCCACATTTGTCAGTTCATCCTAGGTTTTGAAGCGTTCCTAGGCAAGCTGAGACATGTAGTCCCTCCAACATGTCCTGGGTCTTCCCTGGGGTCTCCTCCTGGTGGGATGTGCCCGTCACACCTCGAGACGTCCAGGATTCATCCCAACCAGATGGCCGAGCCACCTCCATTTGGCTCTTCTTGATGTGGAAGAGCAGCAACTCTACTCGCCACTCCTGGAAGATTGAGCCTCTCACCCTTTTTCTAAGGGAGAGTCCAGACACCCTGCAGAGGAAACTCATTTTGGCAACTTGTAGGATGTTGTTCTTTCGGTTATTACCCACAGCTTGTGACTCCAGGTGAGGGGAGGAACATAGATCAACTTTTGGCTTAGATCCTTCTTCACCATGACAAACCAATGCAGATTCCACATCACTGCAGAAGCTTCACCGACATGCCTGCCAATCTCTTGCTCCATACTTCCCTCACTAATGAGCAAGACCCTGAGATAGCTACTTGAAGTCCTCTACTTGGGACAGGACCTCATTCCCAGCCTGAAGAGGACACTTCACCATTTTCCAGCTGAGGACCATGGTCTTGGATTTGGAGATGCTAATTGTCATTCCAACCACCTCACACTTAGCTCCAGTCAGAGCTGGAGATCATAGCCCGATGAAGCCAGTGGAACACATCATCTACAAAACGCAGAGATCCAGTCCTGATGCCACCAAACTGGATCGCCTCAGTACCTCGGCTGCACCTAGAAATTCTGTCTATAGAAGTTATGAACAGAATCTGTGACACAGGGCAGCCTTGGCGGAGTCCAACCCTCACTATAAACAAATCTGACTTACTGCTGGCAATGGACACCAAGCTATGTATAAATAATGAACTATGAAGAACATTAGCTGCCCCAGAAATATTAAGAAATTATGAATATTTATTGTGATTTGTACAGCATATTTTTTTAACAAAAGCAACAGCAACAAGTTTCCTTTATCAATTAACAGCTCTAGGAAGACTTTGGAACAAACTGAATATTTGGACTCGACTGGATTATATTTTTTTGTGACCATCACTCTTGCCATTGTACAGTCTGCTGATATGCTCTTCAGGAATCCTTCTTGTTAAGCTTGACCTTTTGCAGAAAGAGGTGAAAGCACTAATTAATATCTGCTGTGTGAGTTTATTAACAATGAGCTCAATTCAGAGCTGTTGAGAGTTTCACAAAGACAATATTAAAGAAGTCAGGCCAGCGGTAGATTGAGTCAGGTCAAACCCTCTGCTGCTCAGTTGATTAATTTGGAATTTAATTAATTCTCTCATTAAACAGTTGGTTAATGAATGCTATACAATGAAATTGACAGTGTGCTTTCCTATTTGTGAACCTAAATAGACATATTTAGGGGTAAGTTTTAATGTCACTGCTTGATAAATGTTCATCTTTTCTTCTGGCATCTTTTTGTGTTATACAGACATGATGTAATAAGGGCCAACATGGAAGGGATTAGGGCATGGCTGATCACAGATCAGTTTCAGCTCTTTAATCTGTGTCTGGGACGAACAGGGATGCTGACATAGTAAACGGCAGACATAAACCTAAAAGGCAGACTGGCAGACAGAAAACATCAAATCTGATGTATTGGTGCTGTATATCTACTCAGCCAGCACCCTTCTGTGATCCTGTATGTCAGGAGGTTGATTGATGGATTGAATATTTAAGCATTTTGGTTATTACTGAAAAACATCTTGAGTAGGAGTGGATTAGTCAGGGTGTGTAAATGTGTTTTGCATGTACTCATTCAGTGTATGTTATTCATTGCCAATTGCTCCATGTTAGAAGAATGTCCAAAAATGATTTAGAAACACATGTTAAAAAAAAAAAAAAAGTCTGGACCAATCCAGGATCAGTAGTGGGCTCAGAGACTTATTATCAGATATTGGACTGGGGTCATCTACAGTACACATATGGATCCAAACGGCATAGTCTGATGTTGTTACTGGACAAAAAATCAACACAAAAATTTGTTATCCGGCAATCCTATTATATTTGTCTGCAGACAGAATTTGATATCTCTGGGTCTGAATGTATTGTACAGGCTGAGTGGAAATTGCATTGCACTGTTTAATTCCAAGAAGAAAGTGCAGCAGCAGACACTTGCTAATTCTTTCAAGAAGAATGATGAACTTAAGCAAACAATATGATGGGTAAATTATAATAACAACAACTATTTATACTTCATTAAGTCCAGTTAGTAGATTAGGCTCTGCATTCTACTAATCACTAAATCTACTATAGAGCAGTGGGCTGCCATATTTCAGTTGGGGGGTAATAGACTGCAGAAAAGTTTTTGTTCATGTCTTACAGTCAACCACTGTCTGTTCTGGAAAATGCTGGATGATGCATCATGTTGGAAGACTTTAAAAACCAAGGTTTCATTTGTTTAGTAAATACACACTGACTGCTCTATCTGAACTAGTTACACAAAGTGCAGGACAGTTAGACTTACTAAACAATGTTGGAGGAAACTAAAAGACTATATAGAAAATGACAATAGTACAAAACCTTTATTTTTGTTCCCTTGTGGCTGTTTGTTGTTGTACCCCCACAAACCTAACACCTCCTACACCCCCACTGCAGGTGTTGAAGTGTGATGACGGCATTCTGCATCACAAATAATAATTAGCGTATGGAGTTTGCTCCAAATTTATGGGTGAATTAAACTTGATGAAGCAAACAATGTGATTTCAGACTGTTCAGATGAGCATAGTGGACAGAGCAGCTGGCAAGGGTGTGACGCAGGAGTAATGTGTGCCTGTGATGATTTGATGAAAATATATAAATAAGTACAAACAAGCTGCATCACTATCCATCCATCCATCCATTTTCTTCCGCTTATCCGGAGTCGGGTCGCGGGGGCAGCTGCCTAAGCAGGGAAACCCAGACTTCCCTCTCCCCGGCCACATTCACCAGCTCATCCGGAGAGATCCAGAGGCGTTCCCAGGCCAGCCGAGAGATGTAGTCCGTCCAGCGTGTCCTGGGTCTTCCCCAGGGCCTCTTTCCGGTGCATCACTAAATCTTCCTAAAGGACTATCAACACCATCAACAACACTGTGCAATAACTGTTAAAATTATAGTTTTGACTTTGTGATGCAACTGCTTTTTTTCATTGATACTGTTTGTGTTTTGTTATTTAATGCAATGATTTTTAACACAAGTGATGTTTTAACTTGTTTATTATCCTCTTGCTATACCTGAAGCATTTCCTTGCTGCAGTACTAAATAAAAGATGATGTGTTAATATTACAGTTCAAATTAAAGTGCTTGGGCATTGGAATCTATCACTATAGATAACTGAATATATATATATATATATATATATATATATATATATATATATATATATATATATATATATATATATATATATATATATATATATATATATATATATATATATATATATTTCAGTTATCTGAATTATATTAGATCCTAAAATCATGAATGGGTGCAACTCCACATACTGTATAAACACACACAGGCTGTGCTACAGCAGTATTGCTGATTTTTATTTAGGATAAAGAACATTGTGCTACTGTACTGATTAACAGTGAGAGAGAAAAGGAGCGCTAAAAGCTCTTTAGCATTCTTTGAGGGACGCGGTGCAAAATACTTCCCTAAAAGCTCAGGATGGGATCTCATTCTTTAACCTAATGTGGAATTAGTGTAAATATGCACCGAGTTATGTTGCCAAGTCTTATAGCCTCTGGCTATAGGCAGCAAAAACATGGTAGTTTCAAAACAGCTAAATTAATTATTTTGTAACTTTTTTTGTTATTTAAATATTCATTTTAATTCACTAATTTTAAAGCAGTACTGCTCAACTTGTTTATCTAATCAGCCATACAGTTTAATGGTTATGTTTTGTTAAACTTGCTTGGATTATTATTGTTATCATGGCTTTTGTTAAATATGTATTGTGTTGCAGTGGCATTTTAAGAACACCACAAAGCTTTGCACTGCTTTAGCTAAGTCTTTGTCTAGTGTTATATGATATTCAGCACAATGCATCTTAGCAGAGATCATGTTTTTCAGTCCAGAAAGTAATGTACCTTACTAAACTAAAATTTAGTGTAATATGATTAAAGCTTCATTCGTTTTGTTTGAATGATTCAGTAAGTATATTATGTAAGTAACTGAATATAGATATAGATTATTCATGTGGTAATTACATTGGCATCAATCTGTTATGCACATTTCAAAATGACCAAAAAAAAAAAAAAAAATCTAAAAATAGCTTTAAGGTTTTTGTCTTTTCTTAATTGTTAATGATGATGATGGAAAAAAAAAAAAAAAAAAAAAAAGCACTGAACCCGTGATAACAAATAGTAGATTTTCACTTTTGGGAGATGTTGGAAGAAACATTTACTGAACAAGTAGTGCCTTGTTAAACATTCCTCATGTCTTCTGCCATGATAAGCTGTGTTTACATGAACAAATATTTCATCTGATTGAAATCAATCTTATCAGAGATTACAGTTGACATGTTTATATGAACACATGGATGCAGAATAAAGTGATCATGTGTTTACACAACGGAAAGATTTAAATGATCGTAACACTGTTGACTAGTTAGAAATAAAATGAGGAGTGTGTTTTTTTTTTGTTTTTTTTTAACTATGAACCTTTTGAGTCAAGATTTTTTCAAATCCCTGCTGATCCGATCGTAAAAAGGTTTAAACCACCCCTCTAGATTGGATTGAAAATTATTTTCGATAGAGGCTGATCGGTGTTTTCATGACACACTTTTATTCTAATTGGGTATTCAGTTGCTTCAAAAGTGCTCCATTTAAACACAGCTAGTGATAAGATTAGTTAGCAAGAAATAATCACAGTGAGGTCGCCCTTAAAGAGAACTATGCAGCTCGGTTTTATCTCTAGTTTTCATGTCAAAAAGAATATTAGAATATTTTTATGAGAATACATCTCCTCACACGAGATAATGGACTGACAATAGTTTTAAAATACACAAAAATTAGTCACACAGAATCTATTTAAACGAGTCAATTTACAGAACAGCAGGACATCCAGACTTCAAGCTGGTAATGTGATTCAGACATCAGCTTATTTTATTGAAACAAACTGAAAAACCTCCTTCCTTAAACAAAGTTTTTAGAGTTGGTTCTATAAGATTTGGACACTGACAAAGATTTTTGTTTTTATCGAACAACTCAACATTAAAATTATATTAAACCTATGAATGTGCTTTAAATAAGTCAACCACTTACTCTGAGACTGTAAAGCAAAATGAGTCTTTCATGAAAGACAGGAACACAAGGACTAGTCAAATTAACATTTGACTATCAACATCTTGTAAAAACAGAAGAAGAAAAAAAAAAGAACCAGTTCTGGGGCGGCATTCATTGGACAGACAAAACTAAGATCAGCCTGAACTTAAAAGACATTAAAAAATTTGAACGACTCATGATCTGAAGTGATGTAAAAGTTGTTGAGCATGGCTTCCTGTGCCATTTGTGTTTATTGATTATATTACAGAAGACCAAAGTAGCTTAGATTGATTCAGAAGTTCAAAGTGATTCTCTGTCAGCTTATATTCAACAAAAAAAAAAAAAAAAAAAAAATAGTAGCTGACTTTAGGATAAGACAAAATGAAAGGCAGAAGAACCCAAGAACAAACAACTGAGGGTGGCTGCAGTAACAGCCTGGCAAAGCTTGACTGGAGGAGGAAAGAAATTGTTTTGCTGATATTTAGGAGTTTCAAGCAATTATTGCATGCAAAGTACCCTTGACAAAGAAATCATTTATATTTTTATTGTTTTAAATTTTGTCTTTTGTTTTATTTTGTTTTCATGCTTATTCGAAAATTATTCCCAGTTCACACATTAAAATTAGATTGTTGCATCTGAAATTACTGTGGAAAAAATATCTTTTTTTGTGTGTGTTTTACAGGAACACCCTCCTTTTAGTCCTTGAGTTGAATCAGCTTCTAAATGATGACACTCCATTGTTTCTTTCTGTGCGTTGTGTAGAGGGTTTGCAGAGCTCTTCATTATGCTGAGAAGCTTGCACATATTTCTTGTAAAAATCGGGTACTATTTTTTTTTATTTATTTATTTTTTTTAGAATATCCCATTTCTTGATCTGTTAAAACTGCCTTTGCATAAAAAATAACAGATATGTGCTCAGACAATAAAACTGCGTCACAAGCTTATAGTAGACATTTAGTATTTTTCTGCAGACATGACATATTAAAGCGACACAAATTTCCGAACCTTAAAACTCTGTGCTTCTGACTTGTTTTATATGGCGCACTAACATAAATTATGCTCATTTCCTGCTGCCATCATCGTCCAGCAGTGTCCTGAGGCTGAGAAACAACTTTTTTTCCAGGCTGGTGCATCATGTGACAGCTGTTTTGCTCTGCATCGTACACCAGCAACTGGATATCAACACCATAACCATTTTGAATGTACACCATGGTTGATTTAGCAAAGAATTGCATAGGGGCATTATTGGAGGGAATGAAGAAAAGAAATAAAGTGACAGAGAAAGACATAAGACAAGAGTCAACACTGGACTGATTTTCACTGGTTGGTGGGAGCTCAGAGGAGACAGGGTGGAATGCTGAATTAGCCTTTGTTAGGGGCTCCAAAGTGCTTAAATAACTTTGTTAGTGCGCCTTTAAGCTTAAAGTCTTCAAGGATAAAGTCTGGTCTAATTTGTTTTGTAAAGAAAACGTCCATATTGCATTTGTAGTCTGTCTGTGTGTATAGCTCTATTCTATTCTGCAGTCATTTGGCGGAAGCTTTTCTTCAAAGCGACTTACATCTGAGAGTATGAACAACACAAGCAAGAATTCAAACAGCAGGGGACGTCATTAAGTGGTAGTCAGACAGCTGTGAGTACAGTTGGACCCAGGTATAGGTGAACACCCTGTCTGTAGTCCTCCAACACTTTTACCTGTTCTCCTAGGATGGGACTAGTTCTCAGCTTAGTCCATCTACTAAAATCCACAATCATCTATCTTGTCTTGTTAATGTTCAAGATAAGGTCTTCACATCATGCTACTTTGTTGGGAAGGTGTGCAGAGTGAAGAAGAACAGTGAGAGTGCACGTCCTTGCAGTGCTGGTCACTCTCTCAGACACACAATCCCTCTGTTACAAACTGCAGTGAGTGCTTAAAGCTGCTTACTAGTTGACCTAGGTGGGCCAATATCTGTACCTGCAGGACTTTTGGAAGTTGGGACAATGTTGTTGAATGTATCCGATTGATTTTTGTTAGATATCAGATAATGGCAGAATGTCTTTCTCAGCACTTGAAACTTCATTTACGGTTTAAGGGCTGCACTGCACACACAGGATGGAACATCTGGATCAGTGGTATTTTTCTTCATTTATTCCAGCTGTCTTTTCACCTGACTAATGGAGACAGGCAGAAGGAAGGGAAGGGGAGGCAGAAGTGCTATCACTGTCTCCTGATGTTGGGGAAAATACCGGTGAGTCTGTTTATAGTCAATGACTGAAGTGCAGGGTGACATTGTAGAAGTTTGAGAGAAAAACTGGGTCCATTGAAGGTGGGAGGTCTGTGTGCCTGGGGGTAGTGGAGAACAATGCTGAGCATTCCTTTAAGCTGAATTTTTCAAAACAAATGTCAGCATGTTGTCTCTGTCCAGGCTTCCATTACTCTGAGCTTTCTTTTGGGACTGGGAGCCTGCATTTTTTATTTTTTTTTTTTATTTTTATCCTTATACCACAGTTTTGGGGCTCAAACCTTTTCTTGTAAACCTCCTTACTCTTTTTCTTAGCTTAAATTTAAGCTCTCTCTCAGCATACTTCTCAATAACTCCTTGTCTCTCTCACAGAATGCTTTATTCTTTGTTCAACAACCCTTTGAGATCACTAGTGATCCAGGGCTAAATATAAGGAAAACACCTTGCCGTCTTGATGAGGTTGGTTTTCCCAATACAAAAGCTTGTTGGATAATTTATCTAGAGTGTAAAAGTAGCAGGACATAATGCAAAATGTATTATGTTGAAATGGCTGTGCTTCATTTACAGCACACTATGCTTCTTGTTGTTTTTTGTCTTTATGCCACTTGTGTTTAAATGTAACTTCACTATCAAGAAATGAGTGTATACCATCATAAAGGTCAATGAAAAAAACTTTGCTTTATAATCTTCCAGCCATTTTCCTAGAGTTGTTTGGTGGAAAATGTCTGTTCTGTGTACCTTGAATATTTCTGTTCTCATGCCCCGCCCTTAGAACATTTCCACCCGACTGCTGGACTTATGTGCATGTGTGGGGTCCTTTGGTTGTTTATGTTAAAGTGACCATTTATTGTTCTCCTTCCTTTATGCAAGAAAGACACAGGTGTTGGGAAGTTGGAGGTGTACCGGAAAGAGGTACATCTGCTATGTACAGTATACAATAAGATGTGTTTCTGGTTTGGCAGCAACTGAGCTGATGTCATGGATGTCATTGTAACATCATCATAAAAATGTATTTTTTTTTATTTATTTATATTTATTACCATGTGTGCTCTGTTTGAAAAGACTGAGACGTACTTAAGATTTTAATGTTAGCTACATTTACCAGGTCCTCCCTGTAAGATAATGTTAATTGATTAGGCTTTAGAAAGTATAGTGCATGTCTTGCAACAAGGTACTAAGACTAAAAAGTCATTAAAATTGTTTACATTAGATGAGAGGTCTCCATATAGTTGGCCATTTGGTCAGCATTACTGACACTATGGAATAAAACCAAAAATGTTAAATGGAACTACTTTTATAATGGATTAGATTTATGAAGCACTTTTATAAGCACTCAAAGCTCTTTACAGTGAATCCATTATCCATTCACTGCTCATTCATACTTGGTGATGGGATCCTGGGGCAGACTGATGAAAACATAGCAGCACCAAACGCCTCTCCGACCAAACATTCACATGGTGGCGAGTAGGGTGTAATGTCGGGATTCAACTGCGAATCTTCCAACTATTGAAAGACCCAGTCTACCACCTGAGCCTCTGCTGCTACATAATGATGCCTCCAAAACAATGTGATGGGTGGCAGGAAGAGAAGATGAGGGCAAAGTAAAAGCTGTTTCGTCAGCAAACTGAATTGGCTATCTAATGGGAAAACAGAACACTGTTTCTCTTTGAAAAGGGTCCAAAACCGTTGGCAACTCGCACACTTCAAAAAGTGGGATGGATCATCCCGTGAAACTAACCTGATATGGTGTGTGAGTGGATGTGTTTTTGCTTGTGGATTACTAGCACAGGGCTATTCAACTACATTTTTCCATTGGTCAAATAGTCAGAAGACTACAACCAATGGGCTGCTCATTTTCCTCTGTTACTCTCACATTAGATGTACAATTAATACAGAATGCCACTCTGTTTTCAACATTTTTATTTGAAAACAGTCATGAAGTCACTGTAACAGCCTCTGCTGGCTTTTGGTGCAAATCGGAGTAAACATAACCAGTTTGTTTAAAATCTCTCTAGAATTATCAATGTTTTTGGCTGTCAGGTTCTCAGACTAAAACCAATCAAAAACACGCTATGTTTGTGTTTAAGTGCAAAAAGAACTTTACTGGTTGTTTTAAGTAGGTTTTTTTTTTGTTTGTCTGTTTTTATTTATTTATTTTTTTGTCTGGTGAGCTTTTGAACCTGATGGATATTCATTGTCAAAGTTGGTGTTTGTCGTCTTGAAGTGCCTCCACACTGTATAATCTTTATTGACTGCGCAGACATCAAGATTGCCCTCAGATGTGTGTTTGATGTGTGCGTACTTATCGGTCCAGTCAATAATAAATTTTCTATTTTTGTTGTCAAACATCGCTTTTGGATGTATTATTTTCATAAAAAGCTGGTGTCTCTGGCCTTCTGTCAGCAGTGTAAACGGCAGTGCTACATAGTGCTGCAAAATCTAACAAAGTGGTGGACTTATAGTTAAGTTGCAGCTATTAAACCATTCATTTACTATTTATGGGTAGATGGGCAGTGGGCCGGTCCAAAGTCACCGATGGGCCAGTTCTGACCCATGGACTGCCAGTTGACGTTTTTATTGGTTTTAGCCCAGTACCTTCTTGATCCAGGGGTGTAAATGAACATTTCTGTTCAGGGGCCACATTCAGCATTTTGATCTCCAGTGGGATGGACCAGTAAAATACATAACATAAAAGCTAATGAGCACATACATGGAAACTTTAATGGACAACAGTAGATATTTGGTGCTTCTACAGTCAGCAAGAAATTGGGTATTTTTGTATGCCTCAACTTAAATGTAGAACATTTTTGTTTGTTTGCTTTACATCAAGGATTGAATACATTTTCCACACCTCAGCTTGAATCAATGTTTAAAACCTCCATCTTTAGAAATGAGTCCCCTAATTGTAATGTTATTATTTTTAGCTTATTATATAACAACAAAATTTTAGGGTTGAGGTAAAATTGTATACAAGCTGTCACACTAGTTCAATTACAAGCATGTCAGTCAACTGACAGTTTAAGAGTTAGAAATATGTTCCTACAATAATCAGTTTATTTCATTTAATTTTTATAAAACTATCAAGAGCTCTACAGTATATTCTTATAGGGGCTTGATAATCTAGTAAATCTGTTATAATTGTGTGCATGTTCAAATCAATTTTTTACAACATTTGCATTTTCCTAGTGGGAAATTGAAGGCAATTCTTTCTTTATTTATTTATTTATTTTTTAATTTTATGGTAAATCATTTGCAGAACACACCTTGGGGTCTCATTTACTTTTAAAATGCAGCATGGACAGTCAACACTCCTTGATATCATTCCTCTGCAAGCCAGCCAAGGTTAGTTTTTATCACAGGTTTGGGTACCATAAGGGCCGTCTCCCCACTCATGTGAGAGCTGTGAATAAGATTTTATTTAGGTGTAAATACCAATTCCTTGGAAACTGCATATTCTAGCAAAACACCAGTAACTCACTGTACTGAAGGAGGAGGAGAACATAAACACCTTATCAACAAATCCTCCTTAGTTTTATTCAGGAAGCCGTGTGTGTCAGAGGGATTTTTGTGGTATAGTTAAAGTCTGCAGGACTTCTTGTCACTGAGAAGGTTTTTGTTGAATAATGCACCAGGTTTACTAATTTTGAGGATTAAATTACTTCCACTTCAAGCTTTCATATTTTATTATAAAACATTCCACCCATTAATTTTATTTTACTTTAGACTTTTTGTCATTTATTTTTTATTTTTTTGTCATTCCCTTGTATTTTTTTTTTTTTATACTAAATGGTGATTTCTTTCCAGTCATGTTATAGGCTGTGTAACATGAAGTCCGTCTGCTACTGTGTTCAAAGTATTCCACTTGATGACATTAGATTTTCAGTGCATCTTTGTCATTGCAAATATCTATGCAACCAATGATTTATTACCTGGGCTTATTATTGTGTTAAATCCCTCAGTCCCTGTGACTTCTTTTTACTAATTTTATTATTTTCTAGAAGAGCAACCCACTCACTATCGCTCCATGCAGTCTTTCTCTTAAGTACATCCTACACCTTCTTTCAGCCACCTTATTTTGTCCAGTATTATTTATTTTCATCTAGTCCTGTTATTTAAATTCACACACACACACACACACACACATATATATATATATATATATATATATATATATATATATATATATATATATATATATATATACACACACACACCAGCTGTGGTTGTAGTTTGACCATCTGGAAACAAAAAAAGAATACAGGGGGTGAGTTTATTAAAAGATGAGAAAATATAATAAATATTTCGCTGCAGCGTAGACCTATCGCAAATGAAGTAATATCACACAGAGAGAAGCATATAAAAATAAAGCGTGAAAATATCTGAATGTTAAATCATCCAATCTAAAAAATAAATGAATAAAAGATTTATTGACAATCTTATATTTACGATTTACTTGTTTAGACTTAAGCAATGCTATGCCTTCTACTTAATGGTTATAAAAGCAGTTCTAAATATAGTTATAATATGGCCTACTCTTGAGGAAATGTGACGCTCCAGTAAGTCATGTTAAACTTGTAATAGTATTAATTGTGAAATCAGTGCTGTTAAAGTGACTTCAATGATGGTCTTCCTGTCTAGTGTTGTCCTTGCAGTGTGTTGACTTTTAACTTGTCTTCCACAGAATCCTCATGTTTCATCATTCGTGTTTTTGCTGCAACTGTACATCAAAAGAACTTCTTTCTTGTCTTTAAGATGAAATGAAAACACACAAACAGATGCTATGAATAAAGCATCTATATAGTTTCAACAATGCAGCATGCTGTTTTGAGACCCAAAGCTGTTCAAAATTTCCTCTTCTTCCTCTATCTCTGCAGGTTGTCTAATGAGCCTGAGTTGAAGTGTTTGCCTGTATGCTATTGGGCTTTTGGGGATTTGCATGTTTATTTGTCCAAATCTTTCAGCATCAGTATAGTGCCTCCTTTTTGTTGTGTGTTTGAATTGGTATATGTGTGGTTTACACCACTCAGTTGTCCATTTATTTGTTTCTAGGTACCCAGCGCTAAACTTTTTATTGTATTTTTTGTTCTGTTGCTTGTTAGAGCAAATTATGGGTGTGATGCTGTCAAGCATGGATACAATTTTCAGCTGAATGATTAAAAGTAGATTTCTTTTTTCTTAAAATAAAGCCCAAGATTGGTGAGACAAATCCATGTCTGATAGGTTTAGAAATAATGAACCACAAAAATCTAGGGAAATGGGATAAAGTATCTTTTGTCAGCTGAGTCCGATTCTATAAATGAAAGGATGAATGTGGTGCACACTCTAGGGGCCAGTTTATAATGTGGTGTGTTGATTTGGGGAAAAAATAAAATTGCCTGTTTATATTGTATACTGTATCCTACATAGGTCTTAAAGTTACATTAATGAAAAAAGAAAATAAAAAAATTAAATGCATGCAATGGATATTTATCATGTGGATGAGAAGCTTTCTTGTGTGGCCTGGATAGTTTCTTGCGCACATAAGGCCTGGTACACACATAAAGATTATTGAGCTGTTTTTGTCCCGATTTTGCCCCTTGCCGACCAAAGACGGCAACGCCCGATTATCTTGAGTCCATCCATCCATCCATCCATTTTCTTCCGCTATCCGGAGTCGGGTCGCGGGGACAGCTGCCTAAGCAGGGAAACCCAGACTTCCCTCTCCATGGACACATTCACCAGCTCATCCGAAGGGATCCCGAGGCGTTCCCAGGCCAGCCGAGAGATGTAGTCCGTCCAGCGTGTCCTGGGTCTGCCCCGGGGCCTCCTTCCGGAGGGACGTGCCCGGAACACCTCACCAGGGAGGCGTCCAGGAGGCATCCTAACCAGATGCCCGAGCCACCTCATCTGGCTCCTCTCGATGTGGAGGAGAAGCTGCTCTACTCTGAGCCCCTCCCGGATCACCGAGCTTCCCACCCTATCTCTAAGGGAAAGCCGACGACTTCTGAATTGTGACTGTGGATTGTGACGTGGAACAGAATGTAGCCAATCGGAAAGCGAGCTGGCTGGGGAACAAGGAAGGATATAAAGTCTGTGTTCACGCTGTCTCCAGTCTGTTCTAGCTTTTCCTGTTAATAGTCCCAAGACCACCATCATTCCCTCATCCTGTGTATCCTCTTCCATGCATGGGCATTGTTTTCCGGTTGTTGCCATGTTTCTTCTTCGTTTTTGTTAGATCACGTTTAGTCATGTGAGGTTTCTGGTTTGGAGGACTAGATTCTAGATCGGTTGCAGGACAGCATTGTTACGTGTGTCTTTTTCTGTATTGAGATCTTCGGGACCATCACACACGGTATGATAAAAATTGTTAAATGCCTGATTTTTTTATCTTCATGTGAGGTCTCGAACAGATTAAAAGTCATATCAGATCAAAAAAACCTTGTGTGTACCAGTTCTAAGAAACCAATGGTTCAAATTCTTTTCTTTAGTTTTCTCTTTATGAACATGCAAGTCTCCTGTAGCAACCCACATAACAGCTGTATCATGAAGATGCACATTTTAAAAGGCAGCTATGCTGTTGCTTTCTTCAGGATCTGGCTATGGATGCCATAACATGCCATGTGAGAAATTACTTAAGGATACTACCATACTGCATAGTAGCCATACTGTTTTATTCCACTTTGATGTTTATATATATATATATATATATATATATATATATATATATATATATATATATATATATATATATATATATATATATATATATATATATATATATATGTTCTGCTCAAAAGGTAAAAACTAATTTACTTCTGATGCCATCTTGTTACAGCAGAATTTTTTTTATAGCATTTAATGAACCTCTTATATTTCTATGAAAAGTTTTTTATATATATATTTTTATGCGTTTATCAGTTGTCTGAGCTTGTAGACTACTTTGTCTTTCTACTGATGAGCTGTTTTCTAATTGTTTTCTCTATATTTTGTAGTGTATTTGGCAGCTTTGTTAGACCCCAGTGGCACTTATACTTCAAAATTCTTCTGGTTCTAGTAATAAGATTTCAGATAACATCCCTACAATATTACCTTTAAATTTAGGATTTATTTGATTGGAAAACCAAATTCAGGGAATTATATAATGATCTCAGCTGGGCCATTAGTAGTTTGTAGAGCCCTTGAACCACTTGTAATCCTGAACCAGCTGGTCCAACACAAACCTAAGCATTTCGTAACATTATCCAGTAACTTCCAAACACTTTTCTGGTTTGAGTTATTGTGATAGAACTCAGCTAAAAGTATCAAAATGACAGTTTTACCACGTGTAAGTTAAATGATGAAGTGTATAATAAGCTTCTGACTGTAAAACCATCTTTTTTTATCTTTTTTTTCCTTAATCCCTCTTTGGTGTTATCTGGTTCCCTTCATTACTGGTGTCTCATGATGTCTTTGTGCATCGTCTAAATAAACTTTAATCATTTTTATGTTCCTCCAGTCACTGTTGTCAGAATTGTAAGCCCAAAATCTCTTCACAACTTCAAAGGGTGTCTGTGTCTGAATGCATAAAAGCCCGTCTTAATCCAGGATTTAACACTTTCTCTTCATCTCTGTCTACTACTGTTTTCTTGTTCCATTGGTACTGACCATCCTGTGTCTTCATCAACTCTCAATAAACACAGCTTCACCTAACTGCCAGCCTGTTATTGCCACTGCATTTCTGTTTATTTCTAAATTTGTGTTCAATTTTCTACATTTATCTTTTCCCCAAAATACTCAACTCTGTGGCCTCTCAGAATGCTCCCTTTAATCCTATGTGAACTGTTGCCATGGCACTGAGACTGTCAGGCCATAGCTGATGGGCAAAAAAGATAGCTGAACATGTGCATGCGTGAGTGTGTGTATGTGAATGTGTTGCCATGAGGATTGGGTGAGAGCAAGGCAGGGTGAGCACTGATTGAAGCCTGGAATAACATTAAGCCAAACTCGTCTTTTCTCCATCTCTGTGTCCTTCGCTTTCCTTGGCGTTCTGTCACTCATTGGCTGCCTTATCTGTCTCATCACTTAGATGCTGTCTCTGTTTCTTTTTCTCTCCATTTGTTTGAGTCTCACTGTTTTTCTCTTTTGAACTTGCCTGATCAGTTATTTCATCTGACATAATGCCTTTAAAGAGAAATATATTTCATGGTTCACATATTTCAGAGTTATTGCTTGTCGTGTTAGAGGTTTGTGACATATTTAAATGGTTATCCAGTTACTAACAGAGCTGTCTGATGTTAGTTGCTCCATTTGTTTTGGTAAACTCTGTGACTAAAACTAATGTTTTTAGCCAGTTATGTCTGGAAAGAATAAACAGTAAGTTAGGGAAATTAATTTTCTTACTCAAAAACACAAAACATTCAGCAATTGTCTTGTTGTAGCTGGTGCCTTTTTATATATTTTTTTACTTGCTAACTAGTGAGATGCACATTTTCTTTTTCTAGCTATAATAAGCACTCTGGTAGAAGCCAAATTTCAAATTTCAACAAGGAAATATTTGTTTGACCAAATAGTATGGAAGTGTAGTTTATTCACCAATACCTTACTTTTTCATATTGTGTTCTATCTGCTGCAACTTTGGCTAAGTAATTTAAGTTGCATTATTTTTGACAGATTGGTAACCTAGGTCTTTAGCAAATTAGCTGCTCAACAACCCACCACCCCTAAATGCCCATGCACCAAAATCTTATCTGTATAACTGAAGTGGCATGCCAGCTTGAATAGACTTTAGCAAAATTGTTGAATGAACCATAAAATGGAAACAAAAAAATAACAAAAATAAATAAAAAAATAAATAAAATAACTGTAAACAATCAATAGTATTGTTCTAATTTGTCTTTTTTTTTTTTTTTTTTAAATCCAACTTCCCATCACATCACATCTCTTTTGTCATGTCTTTCTCATCTCAGTCTCTGCCCATTACACCATTTTCACTCCTGTACTCAAGTTTTGCTTCATAGTCGTGCTGATATCCTCGGGGGATTCAAGTCCTGCTCTATAGCATGACTTTCCATGTTGTGCTCACTCCTTGTGAGCTTTCCAGTTGGAGACTAAACAGGTGAACACTTCATGACCCCAGAAATAAACGCGCAAATCTCCTTTTAAGTGAACACATTTTGTGTACCTGTGTTTGTTTAATTTTTTTTTTTTATTATTTTTTTTTTTTTTGCGTGTGTGCACATGTGTGTTCATATGCAGCCCTCCTCATACTGTGTCAGTATCCCTTTATGACTAATGGTAAGGGTGATGCAACAGGGAGTCTGGTTTTGAACTCCTACTATAGTCACTCTGAGCTAAATGGACTCCTGTTGTTAACATGCTTCTAGTGTTGCTGTGAGGCTCATGTAACAGGGGTCAGACACAGAGCAAACCACTTTTACTTTATTGTCGCTCTGCCTTTATCCCTCAGTTCCTGCGACCCTTTTCTGACACTGTCTCATTTGTCTTACTTTCACCTTTTCATTTTTTTCTGTCATTTTCTTACTATGTGTTCCCTTTATATTCTAGTCAGCATGTTGTCATTTCTTGTGACCAAAGCCGTACAACACATACAGTTAATTGTCTGTTGCAGAGTACTGAGAAGACGGATGGATTGGCAGAGTTTTTGTATGATATGGTTAGCTGTAAAACACTGTAGCTATCCTCAGCATGACCCACTGAACGATGGGATTAAACCCATCATCTGCGTTCTGCTTGGATTTAAGCCCTCTCACTCGCTCTCACCCACTCACACACTCACACACAGCCAGCTGTCATCCCTTCCCCCCACACAAAATTTGTAGCCACAAAATCAAAATGGATATTTACGGTTAAGAAATCACTATTCATGAATGGTCTTCTAGTTTATATTTTACAAAGATTTTACATGTTTGAAAATCTTTATAGTATTCAAAACATTGTCACACACAAAAATATGGCTATAAAGTATTATCACTGCAGCTAAGTCTACAAATTAACTGTATGTGAATTTAAAGAAAACTACAAACTTTTGAAACCAAATCAGCATGATAGTTATTTTACCCAAAGAGCTATTCTGTGTGAGAAATCAGTTAAGATTTTAGGGCATCAGGGCATATTCTGTTCAAATGTATGTATTAGAAATACATTTACATCTTTTACACTTGTTTGCATCATTGTTTTATTACATGGTAAGCAGCTAGATGCATTTGATAGCTTCAGATTATTTTTGTGGTCTCAATCTGCCTCTTTTAAATACACCCTCTAACTCTGCAAAATGTTGAAAGAAAAATATCTTGAAAAAATCATCATATCTTTTAAGGCAAAGGCTCATACATATTTCAGATAAAAGCAACATTGCAAACACGCCTGAAATGCTTTCTCTTAAGTGTATGTTAAATTTAATAAATTAAAGAAGTAATGTTAAGATTTTAATCCTCTGGGCAGTGATTTCTTTGTATTTATTTAATATAAATTTAATTCTGTCTGTTTAGAATGAATCATTTGGATTTTCCCCTTAGTGAGGCATGTTCTTCTCATTGGCAGCCATTACTGGGACTATGACACATGCAAGGTGCAAATATGTATAAGATGTCTTAATTAGGTTTGTACATATCATCATTCAGTGCATCTTATATTCGGACTGAAGCTTTGAAATGTGTGTGCACACGTTGCCCAGTGTATGTGGATGCATGCATTGGACGAAAATCTGAATTCATAATAGTCATGTAAGCAGGGCAACTAGCATCTGAGAGTGGCCTACCTTTGAATGCTGTTCAGACACTTTTGTGTTTGGCTGTGCTGTGAAACTACTCCTGATGTTCCATATCAAAGGGTGGGCTGGCACACATGCGGTTTCCTGTCACAAACTAGTGCTGGCAGGGGAAGGGCTGCCAACAGGTGGAAGCAAAAGGATAAAATAGAAAAGGATGGACTTTGTTTCTTTTTTTTATTATTACTTGGAAAGTCTCCAGATTACATTTTCCATACCAACAAACTTAAAGCACAATAGCTGATTGATTCGTGTAGAGGAAAAGTCTGTTTTTTACACACACACACACACACACACACACACACAAAAGCATGTTTTGGAAGCCTCAGACAATAATTCACTATAAATGGAAGTGGTCAATGAGGGGCTAGAAGGTGATAGATAGAAGATGAAGATGGATATTGGTATATTGGTTGGTATTGTAAAGTCACACAAGTTAATATTCAGGTTGCAGTTGCTTGACCAGTTGTCTCTGGTGTATCTTTTGCTCATGGTTTTATCAACTATATTGACAAATTATTAGCCTCAAAGCACAAAAGCCTAAGTCACATTTTGGCTAAATTGTGATACTGTATCTGTCTAACTGCAATCTCCTAATATTGCTTATTGACAATGCATAATTGCCTATAAAACCTTAAAATATGGCTTGGGCAATTATGCAGTGAGGCTAATGAAATGGTAAACTCAATCCTGATCCTAGTGTGTATCCACATGCTTGACTGTTTTAATATGTGGCTAATGTAATGTAGTTGTAATGTGTGTGTCAATATCACTATCAGTGATGCTGGTGATATTAGAACTGTGATGGACCAGGATTAAATGCCTGTCAAAGACTAACAGTAATTATTGGTTAATAATAAAAACACTGTCTTTAAGTAAAAGATAGGCCTTTTAAGAACTGCAATAAATTTATTTCTTTTAAGGTAGCTGTTTTTAAAGGGGCAAAAATTCAAAAGATTCAGCCAGTAAGCAAAGGTAGCGTGTATTTTCAAAGGAAAATGGCAAAGAGCAGAACAAAATGTTCACCTGAAGATGACCAGAATCCGACGTCACCAAAAAATAAATAAATAAATAAATAAATAAATAACAGTTGTTGGATAACTGGATTAACATTGGGCTGGTATTTCCAAAAGTGGAGAGCACTGCAAGAGACTGCAGTTTGACCCTGAGCTAGCTTTTCTCCTGGGCAGTAACAGCATAGACGAAGTTATTTTAACATGTTCCATAAAATGGTGATGTTGTTCCGCTCGGTGTGTTGGCACGTTTGTTCGCAGACAATGCAAGTTGGGGGAAGAAGTAGAGGGAAGTATGGCGAATTACACACTTTGCTTTATTCTACATCAGTGCATAACAGCCAACCTTGAGGTAAAACAATTTCACTTTTTGCCCCTTTACTTCTGTTGTAAATGTATAGATGTGACTTACGGTTAACACTTTCTCCCCTGTAACAACTGAAATACATGAAATTACTGTAAATGACAAAAGCAAATATCACCTGTCTTTTCCATGTCTTTATGCCCTCACTTGTCCAGGTGTGCTCTCTTTCTGCATTAATGAGACAGGAAATTCAGTAAATTCAGTCAGTTAATATTTAAGCTATTGAAAATAATAGTAAAATCATCCCTTTTATTTTAGGCCTCTTAAATAAAGCTGATTAGTGAATGACCTACTTTCCACACAGGTAGGAACAAGAGTCAGTTTGGATAGTGTGCATTTACTCCTTCCACCCCAGGTTTTACCTGCATCACTGTGTCCATCTAACAGGGTTATTACTCATTTTCACACCTTCTCTGTAGCTGCCCTCCCTTCTATACCCTCCATCTTTTGAGCCACCCACAGTCCCATTCTAATCCCCCAGCAGGCCTACCCTCACTGGGACAGGATTAGAGACCTCTGCCTTACACTCACTGCAGTTTGAGGCCATTTCTCTGTGTGTGTATGTGTGTGTGTACATCTGTCTGTCCTTGTGTCAGGATGTTTGCAGGTGTATATGTAGTGGCACATGAGAAGAAAAAACAGACAATGAACAAGGGCTACAAGGAGGTAGAAGTGAATGGGACTGAAAGCTGGAGTGAGAAAGAAAGAAACAGAGGTGCAGAGGTATAAATCACTGGAGTGCAACATGTCAGCTGAAGGACAAAAATGTCTCCTTCAGCCCCCTGGGGCACAGACTGAAGGAGGCTGATGGGGAGGATGCAAGGGAAGATGTACATTAAGCATGCGGAACAGAGGTGTGGAGAGAATGTGTAACTTAAATTTAGAGTTAGAAAATTCTGATATTTAACGTACCTTGTTAAACAATAAAATAGTCTGAGCCTAGAGAAATTATTCCCAATGTAGCTAAATTCAATAGATAATTGCATCTCTACCCATGGGACAAAAAGAGCTGAACCCATTTAATAGAAAAGCCAGCATGAAATGTGTCAAGCAAAGACTTTTCATTGTATGTTATGTTTCTACTTTAACATTAGCTCTCACTAAGAAGTTCTGCTTAGGACTGTTGTCTACTCAGTTGGCAAAAATCCCTGCATATATTTCTGAAAATGTGGAAAAGACACTAAACCAGCCAAAAGAAAGCACAAAAACTAATATGTGGAGCACTAACACACATTGTGAGTTGCAGTGAAATTGTGAGTAAAGGACAGTGGTTATGGAACCTACTTGAGAAATTGCAGTAAGATTGCCATGTAAAAACAATCTGATCAAATTTCTTTACCCAAGTTTTTTTTTTTTTTTCCAGCAAGAGTTTATTACCTTCAATAATGACTTTGTACATATATAGTAGGTCTAAACAGCCAGTTGTTCTTGTGCTGCTGACGCAAGGCAGTTTTTTGTTTATTTAGTGTTTTGGACATCCATTCTCTTTCGCAAAGTAGCCAATATTTGCTTCAGAAATAAAGGAGCAGTGACAAATTTGGACACACCTATGCTGCTCAAAATTAATGGTGCCAGCTGTCTGGAGGAACTGGAGCCAAGCCAGAACTCACTGTGGAGAAAATTTTCCTGCTGTTGGATTGGGAGTGGCTGGGGAATCCTCTCTAGCAGAATTAATCTAGTGTATCTTGTTTTTTTAAAAGAAGGAGAAAAAAAAAAGAGGTAATATTTTGGAAAAGGCATGCTGGTGCTGTTGTTACATTACAACTAACATTTTATCAGACGTTTTTTTTTCTTTACTGTAATGACTTTTGTCAGAAGGTCAACTTTCACGATACCAGTACTGATACAAGATTATATTTACCAGCAACAAGTGAAGAAATGCCAAAACTGTGTTCAAAAGGGATTTCTTCTGAAATGTTTCTATTTTGTAAAACATTGTGTATGTTGAACATACTGTATTTCCCTGCAAACAAACATTATATAGTATGTTACTGTGTCCTGCAATAGCATCTTGTAGATTTGGTAAAAGGTTTAAAGCACTTTAGTGTTCAAATGTACACATTTTTTAAAGCTTAACTATTTAGCAAGCATTATGTTATACTTTTTTTATGTTATACTTATTTTGCACATGGATTCCATGTTGAGGCAGTTGGCTTGGTCTCATGATTCTGGAAATAAGATAGGAGAGATTTTCAGGTTTTCCAGAAAACCCTCAGGTCTTAGAATTTGTTTTTTAAATTAAACTTTTATGATCAAATCTGTTAAACTAAGAGACAAAATAAATCCTTTAATTAAGTAACTAAATGCAATGTGTAATGGGAGAAAAAAAAATCAGAAATACATATTATGTCTATGCTTCAATATATAAAATAACATCAAATCAATTTTTAGTACCTGACATGGTTTTAGGGAACTCACCACTGTTTTTGTCCCTAATCCCCAGCTGACTTGATTGTGTTGAGACCAGAACTCCATTCAGGGTAACATATGTTGCAGGAGTGCTTGTTCTTTTTGTTGAAGATTATTTGCTATGACTCTACCCATATGTTAGGGCTGATTGTCATGTTGCACTGTTGATTTGGGACCAATTAGGCAGACCCCAGACAGTACTAATGGATAAGAATCTAAACATCTGAAGTGCCTAAAACTTTCATGACTTTATCATGACATACTGTCGAGGGAGGATTCTATATTTGTTCGGGCACAGTGTTATTATTCTCTAAGCAAAAAGTTTCTCTGTGTTCACCTTCTTGTTTTTCTTCCCACTGTTTAGGACCATCCAATATTTCTAGTTTGAAGAGCTCCACACTCTTTCCATTTTCTTTCTCCCACTTTATCTCTAACCCTTCTCCCTACACAAAGCCACAAACCTGAGTCAGCAGCCTCTGCTCCATCTAAGTGTAACTCACTTTCACTCATGCTGATGTGGCTCATGCTGCTGGATCTGTTACAGGAAGTGAGTCATACTGGTCAATAACAATCATGAGTTTTCATGGTTAAGATTGTGTTTTGTGGAGTGAATCCTTGTCTGTCTTCTTTAAATTATTGTCATTAATTCTGTGTTTTTGATCTAAAATTGTCTCTAGCCAGGTACCGTTAAAGTTTTCCTGCTGTGTCTTGGATATATATATATATATATTAAAGCAATACTTGCCTCATAAAGCAACCCTTTTTTTTTGTTTTAATGGATTTGAGTGGATGACTGAATAAAATATTTAAATATAAATAAATATAAAATATAATTTTAAATACTTTAACTAGCAGCTCCAGCAGTTCTCTGAAGGGTCCACAACATGTTACAGTACAGAATTTTTTTTAATGTTTTCATCCACATTCTTTGTTAATAAGCATTAATATCTGATGGTAATCCAGGGTGGGACCAGCCAGTATCAGCTTTGCACGTTATTTTTTTAATCTGCTCATAGAGCGGAGGTGAACGTAAACTTTACGTGCTTTTACATGTAACTAAATATAGTGCCAAAGTAGCCAAACTGGCAACACTGATTCAGCCAAGCTCTGACTTTGTGTCCATCAATTTAATCTGTGTACCGGAAACCATGCACTGACAAATGTTCCTAGTTGTTTGGAATGCAAACTGTGACTAAAGAGGTAGTGCACCCTAAAGTTAGTTGTTTGTTTTTTTTTGTTTTGTTTTTTTTTTTGTTTATTTGTTTTTTTTTTTTTTTTTTTAGATCTAAGATATGTACATGAGAGAGGAGGTACTCTACTATCAAATGTATGCCATCTGTCAAACAGCTAAAGCTTGGCAAAAACTGGGTCATGCAGCATGATCCCAACCACACCAGCAAATCAAACTGCAACAACCCAGTTAATGTCCAATTCTCAGCCTGGTTGTAATGATACAGTGAAACCTTAGGAAAGCCGTAAATTAAGAAATGCCTGCAAAATTTCATGACCCAAGGCAAAGTTTTAAAGAAGAGTCCCCCAAAATTCCTCCCCAATGATGTGAAAGACTGAGAACATCATACAGAAAAATATACTTTCAAGTGATTGCTGCAAGAGGTGTTCTACAAGCTGTTGAATCATGGAGTCTAACTTTTTAACCCTGATTCTGGATTTTGGCTGTTTCTTTTGTGGAAGAAAAAATTTAATAAAGACACTGTATAATAAGTCATGTGCTGTAGTCCATCTAAGGCTGTACCTTGTAAGGGCAAGATTTTCTTTTATGTCCTGATATTTACAATGTTGTAATTGAAAGAGTTTGCAATTTTTTCATGTGTGTAGTATTGGTTCAGTGTTTAACACTTAAATTTGTTCTGTTTTCTGTCTCTTTCCTGCTATTGTACCTATCAGCCAGAGTCCATGATACACAGTAAAGTCCACAATATTCTGCGCTTTACAACCATTTCCATTTCAAATGAAGTGATTCCATTTGACTTCGCAAATTATGCATTGCAGAAATTATAGGGCCCCAGATTTGGGTTGACAAATCTATGCTGAACATCCAGAACTTGAAAGACTAATAACCAGTAAAATTTATTGTTGTTGCTTTACTTTCTTTTGTATTTGCGTGCAAATGCATATGCACATACAGTCAACATGTGTGCACAAATTATGTATAATTATGTAGAACAAAGACTAGTTACATAAGATGTAATTACCATTAGGAATGGGAATTGATAAGATTTTTTTGATATCAACTTTTTGAATTTCTAACAGCCAGACAGACAAACCAATGCCACCAAATACATGACCTCCACCTTGGCAGCAGTAATAAGGAGGATAAAGCTGGTTTTGGTGGATTAGAAGAAGAGAAAGAGAGAGAGAAAGATGTCAATGCCATAAATTAATCTCTTTGCGTTTAATTTTAAATCTCTAATTAAAACATAAAGATTTATCATAAGTGTTAATGTCATTTTACAGATTTTTTTTGTATTGGAAAATTAAAACCAAATAATAGAATAGAAATAGAAATACTTTATTAATCCGTTCGGAGAGCCCTCAGGGAAATTTGGATCTTGATTTAATCTTGATAATTGGAAAATTGTGATTATTTCTTTGAAAATCATAACAAGAAAAATCTATTGTGATATCCTTACCCATAGATATACTATACATACAAGTCTGTATGGGAACATGCAAACATTCCAGGAGAGATATACCATAATTTATTAATCTATGAAGCAACCTGTGCTTGGTTATTAGGAAAAGCATAAAGTGCAAAAACTGTAGCTTAATTGGGCTGTAAATTATGCATAATAAAACTGAATCAACAGTTAATTACACAAAGAGAATATAAATGTTTATATGATACATCACCTTTGCATGAAACAGTTATTTGTCTCGATTTCCTCAACCAAAGAATATACTTGTGATTATATATCATTGCATGCTGGGTGGTAGGGGAATGTGTTATTCTGCTGATCACCTTTGAGTGACACTACTGCTGATTTAAACCATGTAACAACTAAGAGACAGTTAAAATGGAAAACCACAAAAATGTACCATCTTTTAAATCTCTGTAAAAGTAATGCCCAGCAATAAACTCTCCAACAAGTATGACACAAATCCTGACAGACTTAATAAATCAGGTTGCCCAGTAACCATGTACTTAATGAGGCGTGGCAACACAAGTGTCAGTCAGATGTGAAAATTATGACAAAATAAATAACTGTCTCATACAAAAGTAATGTGGTTAAAAAAAAATCCATGATAAAGTGTTTGCTTGAAACTGCTCGGACATTTTTCAGGTTTGACTTGTTTCAGATAGAGAAAGAATTTGAAAGAAGGGGGCATCATGCCTACACATTATGCTGCAGCCCTTTTTTTTTGGTAAGTGTTTTCTTAATGGGACTGTTGCAGTTAGTCAGGCCTCTAACCTCCTGTCCAGCCTGGGTGTCCCACCTGAAACCAAAGCTCCTGCTGGTATAGGTTTTAGGGTCACTGAGGCATGCAAACCCCCTGACCACAATAAGATGGCAATCCCTCAGAAGTGAAACAAAAAATATAAATAACATAAATAAAAATACGAAAAAAAATATCCTTCATCAAGGTTTTACCAACCAGCAACATAAGTGTCTTATTGGACAGCCATTAGACATTTGAGCCTAATAACAATAAACTGAAATATTAAACTAAAACTGAAATAGTTAGACCTAAACAAACAAACTCAGAAACAACTAAATATAACAAAGCATTAAACCCCTGACAAAGAAAAGGTGTCAGTTTCTTAAACAATAACCTCAAATTTATATAAAAATAAAATAGCTGAGATAGTGCACTGCAATTTAAATCACTAGGTAGACCTCGCTTTGTAGGCTGCATTGAGGGACCAACACATGTGGGAGGAGAAGCAGTGCTTGCTGATAAGGGTGTCATTAGCTGCTGTCTGTGAGGTACTAGCACTGTCATTGCTACTGCTGCAGGCAGGAGCAGCAGCACTACCTTTCATAAAAGCTCTGAAGAATGGATGCATCACACAGAACTTAATAAAACTTCTAGAAGTCCAATGGCAATATAGTTTTTTTTTTTTGTTGTTGTTGTTGTTGTTGTTGTTTTTATTGTGATTATTCTAAGTAATACATGCTGTCGTCTACAGTTTGAGTTCGGAGAAAATGGATGCATGCGGAAGCACACATGAAGCTCTATATGAGCTGCTGAAACAGCGGGAGGGGAGGAAAAAAAAAGAGTAAAACTTACTTTGATTATCCTCAAACCAGCATGCAGAACTAGAGGCTTGGTGAAACTTTCTGTTGGGGTCTGACACACAGGTAATTTCCCCTCAGTCTGTTGTGCACCAAGTGGGCACTCACAGTGCTCGTGTGAGATTGATCAATGCGCCCATTGACAGGCTCACACACTTAGAACAGCAACAATCCCCCATTGACAGAACAAATATATGCTATATATACTTCTTTCTTTATTGTTAATCATTTATTAAGTATCTCACAACATAAATTGCTAGGAGCCATTTAACAAAGCTTCACTCCCTCATTTCCTTAGTTTTACCGCTGCAACTCAGCCAGCCCACCACAGCGAGGGGGAGAAATCTGACACCCAATGATCAGGCTACTTGTCAACTCATTAGCATACTAAAAACTAATTAGGTGTTCATTTGGAGGTGCAGGGGGTCCCGCTGCAATGCAAACAGTAGATGCTGTACAACAGGCACATAACATAACTCCATGGAGTAAGTAACAGAAAAAGCATGTTTTTCACCTTTGCCACAGATTTAAGCCCCCCAAAACATGAGAATCAATGATTTAATGAGCAACTACCAATAAACGTATGAAGAAAAATAAGCTACAACATAGGAGAGATGTTGTAGCAACATTTCAGCATGCAAAGAGGTAGTGCCTTAGAGCCAGATTAAACATAAACGCTGATCTCTGAACAGGAAGCACTGGGATTTGCCTTGAAGTTGGGCGGACTCTCTGTGCTTGTGTGCTTTGTTTTGCTCACTGATCCTCTTGTGGACATTTGTTTGTTTGCATCACACAAAGCTAAATTGTGCTTTTATGAGCTCTATTCAATTTATTTCGTTTAGTTAATACTTGAAACAGCATTATGATTTATACCATCACATTAGCTTGAACAAGAGAAATGTTTTTGAACTGGCATTTCAGTTTGTTTCATCATTTATGGAATCACACAGTCAGATGCATTAAGGAGGTAGTGTTAGTGGGTTGTAAAACTAAAAAAGTCAAAGCCAATTATTGATGTGATAGACAGAAAAATGAGTGGAAAGAAGCTGGAAAGACGGAAAGCAACAGGTGAAAGCATGGACTGAAAATAATTTAAGACATATACAGATGAACAGGACTTGTCAGATTTCAGGTTTGCATTACGTCATACATTAACAATGAGCTCCAATGATTTTTTTTGCCAAGGATAGCATAGAGAAATTAGGATATAATATTTGGTTGTATAATATTTTTGCTTGAAAATTAACTAGCAATTGACATAGAAAACAGATTTTGAATAAGTCTTTTTACAACATTATGCTGCTGACTGGCTCTAGCCTTATGGAAATCTCAGCTGAATCAAGTCCATCTCATTTAACTGCAGTTTCACAGAACAGAAACACACAGAACTTGATTAATTCAAATAAATGTCAACAGAAAAGCACAGACGATTTGAAAGGAAAACTAAATATATAAAAAACACAGCTATACAATCCAGAAAGAGAATGCAAAGCTGAAATCACACTTTTTAGGTTTGTTTAAACACGTTTGATTCCCGCTTGCTCCAAGACTGTCGTTTTATGTGGGATCATGTTTTCATGTGGTATATGATTCATTTCACATCTGAGTCACAAGAAAATGCAAAAAACGTCTGTCAAATGAAAGCAATCTTCTTTTATTTCTTTCTTATATAAATAACTCCCATGCCCTCCAAGACCCTGAAGAGGGTGTAGAGCTGGTCCATAGTTTCACGACTGGGAGATGAAAATCACACTGCTCCTCAATTGACCGATGTGGGATTGAAGAGGTCTTTGAATTATTCCCTCCACCGACCCACAATATCCCAAGTCGAGATCAGTACCCCTCCATCCCTGCTGTTCAGTGTTAGTAGAGCACTGCCTCCTCCTCAGCTGCTGGATGGTGGACCAGAATCTTCCACCACAAGGTGCACAACGACCTTACGGCCACAGCTCCACTTGGCCGTCTCAACAATAGAGGCACGGAATACAGCCCATGGACTCAGTGTCCCCGGCCTCAGCAGGGACATGGTTGAAGCTCTGTCAGAGATGGGAGTTGAAACTCTTTCTGACAGGGGACTCCGCTAGATGTCCCCAGCAGACCCTCACAACCCTTTTGGGTCTGCCAGACCTGAATGGCATCCTCCTTCACCATCTGAGCCAACGCATCACCAGGAAGTGATCAGTTGACAGCTCCACCCCTCTCTTCACCCGATTGTCTAAGACATGTGGCTGCAAGTCCAATAACCACAAAGTCGATCATCGAACTTTGACCTAGAGTGTCCTGGTGCAAAGTGCACATGTGGAAACTCTTATGTCTAAACATGGTGTTTGTTATGGACAATCCATGATGAGCACAGAAGTCCAATAACAAAACACTCAGATTCATATCAGGGGGTTGTTCCTCCCAATCGTGCCCTCCCAGATCTCACTGTCATTGCCCATGTGAGCATTGAAGTCCCCCAGTAGAACGAGGGAGTCCCCGGAAGCAGTGCCCTTCAATACCCCTCCAAGGACTCCAAAATGGGTGGGAACTCTGAAATGCTGTTCAGTGCATAAGCATAAACAACAGTCAGGACCCGTCCCTCACCGGAAGGCAGACAGAGGCTACTCTTATCCACTCGGGTAAACCCCAACATATAGGTGCCAAGTAGGGGGGCGATGAGTATACTAACACCTGCTTGACGCCTCTCACTGGGAGCAACTCCAGAATGGAAGAGGGTCCAACCCTTCTCGAGGACAGTGGTTCCAGCTCCCAAGCCGTGCGTTGAGTTTAGTCCAACTAAGAGTAGCTGGAACCATTCAACCTTGTGCACCAGCTCAGGTTCCTTCCTTGCCAGAGAGGTGACATTCCACGTCTCTAGAGCTAGCTTCTGCAGCCAAGGATCAGACCGCCAAGTTCCCTGCTTTTGGCCGCCGCCCAGCTCACACTGCACCCGACCCTATGTCCCCTCCTGCAGGTGGTGAGCCGACAGAAGCATTGCCATTTTCTATTAAGCATTGCCACCCAAACAAAGCACAATTAAAACCACACAGACGTTAAGTAAATTCATAAAGTCCGTTTTACCTTTGCTGTTTTGTGGTCAAAACTTATATTGCAAGTTAAAAAAAAAAAAAAAAATGCTCAAGTCTACTTGTTGATATACTTGATACTTCTTGACTATGTATTAGTTGAAAATGACTCATGAAGATATTGGTTATTTACACTAAGAAGAGAAGTGTTTTAGACTCAAGTGTGCCCTCCTATAATACACTACCTTTAGGTTCACTTCCTTCTGGATCTTTATTGGTGTCTCTCAGGGGAATTTGGGTGCTAAAGTTAATTTCTGACTTTGATTTATTGATAGAGGTGTCAATCATCACAGTTGAACAATGGATTGCCAAAGCCCTCAAGAACAGCTCAATGCCCCCGTTTTAAAAATATTACTTTCTGTGTGCCCAACAGTCTCTAAATGCTCCCTTCCAGTGAGGAATAAGATGGTGTAACAATATAACAGACAGAAGGCAGATATCTTAGACTAATATGCTAATTCAAATAATGCAGTTTCAAGAAAATGTAAGCTCCAGTTATCGTTTTATAATAATTATGGATGGTCTCTGAAGACCTTCTCAACTCTTTAAGAATATCCACAAAAATAATTGGACTTTGTTTTTGTGTTTTATGTCTTTCCCGTAATCAATCAGGACATATTTAGTATGAGTGGATTCTTTGGGATCTCAGGATTGTGAAGATGCTACTGCCCTTCACTGCCCTTCATCTGAAAAATTGAATGACACAGACCTGAAAACCTATAATGTTAACGCCACGTGATCTTGGCTTAAACTGGATCAAATGAAAGACACCATTTTGTTTTCAAAGCACTTTAAAAACAACATAATGGCTGTCCAAAGTACCATACGATAAATGCAAAACATGAAAGAAAAAAAACAACATAAAAATAATGCAAATAAAGATAAAATAGAACAATAAAACAGGTAAAAATCAGGGAATATTCCAACTTTAAGGCCATAATGAATGAGAAACAAGACAGTGTGATCATTATGTCCCACTGATCGTGCATGTGAGTCAAATTTAATGTCATATATATATATATATATATATACAATACCAAACATGAATCAGCGAACATTAATGGAGAATAAATTCCACAGAATTTTTTAACCCATTTCCAACAATCACATTTTTTTTCTGCAAATATAAGTAAGTATGAGTAAAGTCTGACTATTTGACTTTTATTATGCAGTTTTTTGGTTTTTTTTTCAAAGCAAATCTGCAAATTAATTTAAGCGAGATCATTATCTGGCTGCATTCACCACCACAATCTCATATTCAATTGGAAATATTTCTTAGCTTGAATCCATATTAATTTATATGTTTTATTAGATTATAAATTGTCTTTTGGTTGACTAGACAGAGAAAGGGTTTTAATGCTGTTTGTAAAGCATTTTAAACTGTCTCATGCATGAAATGTGCTATACAAATAAACTTGCTTTGCCCCAGTAGAGCTCTATGTGTCTTGGATGGCAAGAAGCATTCACAATAGTGTAACGTCAGTAGGACAATAAAGTTACAAAAATTCTGCTGTTATGTTGGGCTTTATTTTTTCCATGTGTTTACACCCTTCCTCTTGCTGGAGGCTAATTGCACTCAAAATTGGAAGGGGATGCAGTCGGAAATTGTTTTCTTAGCTCTGTTCCCATCTTACATAAAGAGCATACATGTTACTTACATATGTACATATTTTTTATTTTGTTTTAAATTGACAACAAGGAAAAGGAGTGCAACCTTTTTAGACCTTATTTAGTATGACTCGTGGTTTATGTCCAGTCACTTACACAAACAAGCCTCAAAGTGGATACCACATATAGATTCCTGCTGGAGTCTCATGGGGTGGCATTATCATTGTAGCAGAAATCAGAAAGCCATTCATACAGAAACCCTGGCTGACTCAGCTCACATGTGGTGCACTATGTTTTGGGAAATTTGCAAATAATGCATTTGAAGTGTGTGTGGTGACAAGAGTAGGCAGAGAAGGAACGAGTGAAAGAAGTGAAGCCATGAGAGAGGAAGGGAGGGATTAAACATTGGATCTTGTCAAGTTGGATGAATAAGGAGGAAAGAAAATTCCCCAGATTGAAGCACAATGCATCTGCCACTTCTAGAGCCTTGTGTTGTCACTCAGAAAAAGAGATATATATTCCTGTTGCACCCGACTGCTTGATATAGCAACCAAAGCACTGATGCTTGAACTACTCCAAAAATAATCTGTCTTTTTTAACACAAGTAGCAGTTCAAAAGGCAGTTGTACTGTGTCTTTGTCCTTTTGTAACATTTACAGGACCTTTTATTTTCCAGTATCTCAACATATTTGTCTTTTTTTTTTTCCACACGTTTGTTCTCATATTCCCCTGGGTCTGTGCTTTTCCTTGCCATCTCTGCTCTCTTCTCTCTAGTATTTCCTCAGTTTTCTTTACTCCAGCATCCATGCACCATGCACTTTCCTAGACTGTGTGCTTGCTTGTATTTGTAACTATGTGAGTATTAATTGCACATCTCTACAGCATGTTACCAAAGTATGATACCAACAGAATATGTTACCATAACTTTGCTGTTAACACACAAACCATATTACAGTATGTACCATTCTATATAGATCCAATTAAAGATTGGATGTGTCAGAACTTCCTTTAGTAAAATGAAGACAAAACTGAAAACAGTTTTTGAGGCCAAGGAGAAGAGGTTAAGAATAAGCACTCAGCTTCAAACAGCTAAGTTGTAAACTAACAGGAAGGCCAGAGATCTGGAAGTAGTCACGGGGAACTACCTGAATATCTGCAGTCACCTAAGACAATTATGAAATCAACCTATTATCACTTAAAGAATTTAACAAGAATTAAAGGACTAGTGTTTCAGCAGGATTTAGAAAAACTTTTCCATGAATTTATCTCCAGTAGACTAGACCACTATAATGCTGTCCTCACAGGTCCTTAAAAAGTCCATCAGTCAGCTGCAGTTAGTCCAGAGCGCTGCCGCTCGAGTCCTCGCTAAGATTAAGAAAGTAAATCATGTTACTCCGGCCCTCAGATCTTTACACCGGCTTCCTGTCTGTCAACGGATTTACTTCAAAATCCTGTTTGTTTACAAAGCACTGAATGATTTAGGACCAAAATGCATTCAGGATCTTCTGGTTCATTATGAACCAACCAGATCCCTCAGGTCATCAGGGTCAGGTCTACATTCTGTTCCCAGGGTCAGAACTAAATGTGAAGAGGCAGTGTTTAGTTTTTATGCTCCTCAAATGTGGAACAAACATCCAGAAAACTGCAGGTCTGCTGAAACTCTCAGCTGTTTATAATCAAGGTTAAACGTTTTTCTATTTGCCGCCTTTTATCAAAACAACTGTTAATTCTTCACACTGGAACTTTTATATCTTGCATTTAATCAAATTTTATTTGAGCTTTTTCTGTATTTAATTAAATAATTTAGTTTGTTTTAAATGTACTTGCTTTCTCTGCACCACACCATAATGCTTTAAATGTTTTATGTAAAGCACTTGAATTGTCTTGTACGTGAAATAAGCTAGACATATAAATATGCCTTGTGCATTATTGTTTATGTGCATATGGTTAATCTCAGCCTCTGAAAGTACTAAATTAAGTACTAATATAAGCAAATGTTTTAAATTACTTTATGACAGCATTTGGATTTGTGTAGGTGTGTACATCCATCCACGCACTGAGTATAAATAAACTACTATAAGTAAGGGGTTAAATAAAAGGTTGAGTCGGAAAGGAAAAAAAAAATGTTGGGAAGCTGTTTTCAGTTATGCTGTCAGAAAAGTAACACTGTGTGTGAACTTGTTTGACTGTATTTATTGAAATATTCATGTTCACACTTAACACGAACTGATTCAAAGCTCAATTCATACAAATTAAAATGAACTAGTTCCAAAGTGAACTTGATAACATAAATTTCTCACATGAACTTCTTGCTTTTCATAGATATTAGAAACTCTAAATGGTCATGAACTCTAGAACAGAAATCAATTTACATTTGTCATATATCACATGAAATAATATATTTTAAAAACTGGGGTCTCGTGGAAATTATCACAAGTTCAGGGTGCATGCAGATCTCAGAGTGCAAGAATACGAAGAGTCTGCATTGGTGGAAGTTAACAGCTTGCACACAAACTTACCAGAGCACTGAAATAACTAACTAGGTGGTGGCATTACTTTCCAATGCTGGTATTTTATTTAGTAACAGTAAACCCAGACCATACATTGTCTGGTCTCCACAATACTTTAATTACTCATCAAACATGAGTAGAGCAAGAGCCACACAACCATATTTTAGCCATATTTTTACAACCACTGTTCCTGAGAATGCCTGTTTTTTTTGTTTTTTTTTGACAGCTCTTAACTAAGCCATTCTTAAATGGCTGTAAGAGTCATTGTTTGAGTTTTTGATGGTATATTTCCTACACCTTCTAGTTTGGTATGTTTTTATATTATCGTTGCTTTTTTCCTGTTCAGTGTTAAGCTTGGTTTTGCCCTGTTTTCATGGTCTGCGTTCTGTTGTTACAGTCATTTGGTTTTCGTCCTGTGGTAGTTACACCTGGATTCATCTGTTGCTCATGTGTTATGCGCTTCATCTCTGTATAAATAACTTGGTTTTCTTTGCCCCAAATTCTTGCAGCCTCATCTCAGCTATGTTCATTGTTATGGGTTTGTTGTTTAGTTCCTTAAATTTCAGCCGAAAGTCTGACTTTTGTTTCTTTAAGTTTCTTTAAGTATAAAGTCTTGAGCTCTGACAACTGCCTGCCTCAGAGTCCTGCATTGTGGTCCTAGATCTTTTTAATTCTGGATTGTTATTTTTTTCTTTTTTCTTTTTTTTTTTCTTTTTCATGTGACATAATTCATGCGCAGTGTTTTCCCTGGCTTTTTGGCTTTGGGATGGTGGGTAGCAGCTGGATTCGTCGATGATGATAGAGGACACAATGCATGCATTTTACTGAAGGCAAGTGCATTGAGTGATTAATTAGCTTGTCAGCCTTTTCTCCCCTTCAGACTTTTGGTAGTTTAAATGTACTTTTAAAAATTCACTATTGGTTAACCTCAAATTTTAAGACAGGATTTACAAAGGAGTCAAATCTGCAAAAGGCCCACCATCTACTGTTGCCACATTACAAACACTGAAGGGTGCAGTGGAATTTAGTGGGTAGCGATCATCAGCAGTTCAATAGAACCTGTGATTGTGAGGTGACTAGAGAAGTATCACCACTGAGTGTGCATTGTAGGAGGCAGAGAGTGAAGAACAGACAGAAAAAAGATAAGGAAAGTGAGGAGAAAGAGGGCTATGATCAAAGTTAATACAGAAGTGGAGTAGCTGACAGTCAAAAAACAGACCTGTATTTACAAAAGGACAGTGGAGAAAACGGAGGTAAATCTCACTGCCATTGAAGTTCGGTCTTTTAATCCAGAACTCTTTTACCTTTGCTCCTGTATGTCTTCTCCCTTTGTGTGTATTTGTGTGTGAACAGAAAGTGCTGTTTTCAGTATCAGTGTAGCTGCATGTGCTGACAGGGTGGGTTTATGTTCACTGCAGTGTCAAAATTTAGCAAACACCAATGGAAAACAAAAGAAGCTTATTGATTCTTACCAGTCAATGTAAGATTGTAATTCGAAAGCCGTTTTCAGACTGCTTTAAAAACTTCCGTATTAATTCAAACAAATGTTAACTGTACAAACAGAAACCATGAATATGATCTGTTTATTATCAGTCAAAGAAACGATTAGTCTTTGAAGGTAGAATTTAGTGGGTATAAATTTGGAATGGGAATGTCCGAGCACATCATGATTTGATTCGATAAAAGATTCATCTGATTAAAAAACAATTATTGATGCTTTATAATTGGTTTTCATTTGGACATAAAGCTGCTTTTATACCATTTGAAGCCACATATTTACAGCCACATATCTCACTTTAAAAACGTACAATCAGGTTCCAGTGCACATCTTATCATTTGTTGTTTTCATTCTTTCGTTTAGCCTTCTGTTTTTCATTTTTCCTCATCTGTCTCACTGCAGTCTGTACCTGTTTGGGCAGAGTTTTTGTCAAAACTTCTAAAATACAACTTTAGAACGAATTTTAACATCTGACATGGAACAAATGATTAATTTTTTTTCCGTATTCTATTAGCGAAGAACTTATAATTGAATAAAGTGTATACTTAATAAATATATCTCTTCTTTTAGAGTGCCTTTCAGTTTGCTGTTGTGCCGCAGACAGTCTGAAAAATAAAGTTGAAAATAATCAATTGTTTTGTTCTCGTTATCTATAAAGAGAAGTAGGACTACTTTAAAAGTAAAGACAATTACTGTTCAGTCGGCTTAGAGAGCCAAATATATTTGACATTTTTGTTAAATTGAGCCATTAGGTTGATGTTTATTTGCCAGTCATGATTGAATGAGGTAACCCATCCCTTATAGTGACTGGCATGGCTGAATTTCATTAAAGGTGTCATCACCTGGTCTTTTCATGTATCCACTGTCCTGTAACTTATTAAACAAAAAACAAAAAAAAAACGTAGAGCTTGTTCTGACCCGTTTCTCATACCACAACTTTGTCTCGTGAGAATTCATGCAAGCTTTTGACTAACGTTAATGAGGTGCACTCTGATTGGCTGCAGGGAGGCCAGAGTCGGAAGGGAGGGCTGGCCCAGTGCATACACAGTGCGTCCGACTCCAAAACATCAACAGCTTAGTGATGGTGAGCGAACCTGACCAAGCAGCAGCTTACAGAATTCAGCCATTTATGTTTTAACCAGACTCCGAGCCTGAGATTGAAGATACCTAGATGGTGGAAGAAGCACGTTTACAACAAAATGTTTATAAAAATGTACGTGGCAGAGCACTTCACCCCACTTTTAAAAAGAAAACACAGGGCTCATTTGTACATTGCAGCGGGTTAAACTTGTCCCTTTTAAATGCTTAAACTTGTCCCCTATAAAGCATGACTTTATATCATTATATCATTCCACACCTAAAGCATGACTTTAGGCAGAGGGACTGGCTTATTCAAATAGCCTCCTGTGATGACGAAATCCCAGGAGCAAATTAAAATCACGCATTTGTGAGAGTTTGTCTTTGCTGGCGGTTCTGCTGTGAACAAAAGGCCCAGACGGAAAAACTCGACTGTCTTTAAAAGAAAGGCTTTCAGTGAAGTTAACACTTCAGTCCAACACCAATACACATGTTTAACTTGAAAAAGTGCAATTTTCCAGGTAACGAAGTCAGTCAAGGACTTATCTTATAGAAATGTCGTGACAGTGGAACAAGTGGAGCCACATTTAGTACTGAAGTTTTTATATAAAAGTTAATATAATTTTTACAGCAGGCTGGCAGCATCTAATTATTTTAAATAAGTTTTGGGCATTGGTGGCCTTTTTGAAAATATCTTAGCAGGAAAGGGATCAGAGACAGAGTGGGGGGTGAGGACACAAGGTGCCTGCTGGCCCTGTTATGCTTTAAACCTTGCATAAATTTAATAATATTTACGGGACATTTGCAAAGTTTGCCCTATCTTGTGATCTGTTACAGGTAATCAGGGAGCATACTGAGTAGTCCATGAAAATTAATGCCATCCATGATCTAAACATGTTATTTAACTACTGAAATGTAGCATTTACATTAATTTTCTCTTGGTTCCATAGTAATCTGGAACAACGATAACAAATAGATACACAGATTAGCGCATGGCCTCTAACTTTCAGTCAAGCATTCATTTAATCTAATTAGCCTAAAGCACACATGCACACAAGGACACTGGCATACAAAATTATGATTGTGATCAATGGTTAATGAAAGACCTTTATTTAAATGTCACAAATTAGATTCAGTAACCACACAAAGATGGGACTAATATTGAAATTCAAATTTTCAGTAAACACTCTAAATGGATTTGAAGTGGCCTTTAAGCACCAAAGCTGTTTCTAATATTGACATCTAGATTGTGAAAAGGCAGGTAAATGCATTTAGAGTCAAGGGCAGCTTTTATGAGACTGCAGCAAAATTCTTCTCTCTGGTTATCACTAATGCATTGTTCACTACATCCTCTGTTTTTCCCAGCACTTTTGAAAAAGCAAATCCTCTGTGCTTTCCTCTGTACACCTAATACCACAGAATAACTCAATCTGAATAAATAAGATTGTTTTTTCTTGATTTTTAAATCCGCTCACCATGGAAGAAGACTCAACTGATATTTGTTGGTGTGTTGTATATAGTGTGTTTTTCTTACAGCCATGGAGACATGCATAAGTCAACATGATTCTAAACCCCTGCACATAATTGTTAGATAGCTTCAAACCAAGTGCTAAAAAGGCTTGCATCCACTGCAGTGTCCTCACTATCTCATGTCAGTTGAAGGCCAGTAATGTTACAGTATTCATTAGCTTGTTTTCCTGCATGTCTGGTTGCAATGTGCACCCATTTGACTGACAGCCAGTCTAACCTTGTAGTATGGATGTCAGAGTAGGGCTACTTCTGTCATGAACATGCATCAGTGAGAGGTAGAGGAGGCCCCACAGGAACTAACCAGTTCTATCTCTGCCTTCAGCCTGAAGCAAAACGCAAAGGGTTGAGAGAAGAACACAAAGGAAATATTTTCTTTTGCACAAACCTCTGAGCTGTTCATCACTATAAATTGTTATCCAATATTAAGGATCATTTATTGTGAACTTCTCAATAGCGGTCATGAGTTCTTAATAAGTATTAAAATCACCATATGTAGCTTTAAATTCCTGGTGGTTTACTTGGAAAACTCAAATTCTATCTCCCAATGTGATATTTGGCTAGCATTGTGTTTTGTTTGCATTAGTCAGTCAGTGAACACACACCTGTGCAGTCTCTCTCGTGTACCTTAGGCAGGTTTGTGTATATTCCTTCTGTGTGCCTCACAGAAGATTTATGTGTGCATAGTGTTGGTTGTCAAACTCCAAACTGTGTTCGGAATTTCAATCGACCCAGACCTGTCAGCCTTTGGCATGGCACTGAATTTCACTACATTGGAAGTAGCCTCAGGAACACAACAATTAGACCCTATGTGTATGTCAATATTGAGAAAGCTTTTAAGTGGATACTCTTTCAACCTCAGTAGGATTCAAAATGTGAATAGGTGACTGATTAATATCCAATTATTGTCAAACGCCTCAGATCAGAGGTGCCAATTTAAAGGAATGCATCACAGGACTTGTGTGTGTGTGTGTGTGTGTGTGTGCATGTGTGTGTGCGTGCACATGCTCTAGTCTCCTGTCTGAGCTCAAGGGTTCTCAGCTATAGTCCACAGAGGGAGATGACAGTGCGACCCCAAGGGTTTGTCCTGACTGCTCCATTAGTTTGCCCAGCTTTACACTGTGTCATACCAAAGACATGCTATATATCTCCATCAGAACCAGCTTGTATTGAATGGACAGATGGACAGACAAACCCTTTAATAATACCTGAATGGGAAAAGGTAAGAAAGCTAAACAGACAATGGAAAAAGCATGTAAATATATTTCTTTATATGAGTGGTGTGTATATAGAAGTTGCATTTAATTCTTCATCATTCAATTCAATTATAATTCAAGGTTTGGGTGCATTGTAAAAGCAAACCACAGCAGGAGGCACCCTGTTCTGCATTTCAAATGAACACACTTCTTACCATTTCTCCCATGTAGCACTGTTCAAAGTACTCCATGGTATACACACCACAATAGCAGAGGTGAGAAGAATCTTCTGCAAATGGCACATTTCCATTTGAACTCCAGAATCAAAGGTGTACAATATAAAGAAGAGCTGGCTCAAGATTTATTTACTCCTATGTTTTTACCTTTGGTGTGTAAATGGTTGTGCATCATACAGAATTTCCTAAAACAGGCAAGAGACAAGACATGGGGCAGGGCTTGAATTACACCAGGGCCTTCAGGCGAGCCTCATATTCAGGCCTAAGCAGTCAAAAATATGGTTAATACCAAAAAAAAAAAAAAGGAAAAGAAAAAACTGTGCTAACTTCTGCGTGCAGCTTATTTATAAATGGAGTCAAAAGTTCTTTTAACAACCAGAAAAAGAAGCATACCTATTAGGTGGTGGTTATATGGATGCTCACAGCACACATCAGTGCTGCTGTCCATGGTGCTAAAGGAAATAGAAAACACCACCTGGGTGGTTTGGAAGATTTAATTATTAAATTGAATAAATTAATAAATATATAACGCTGACAAATTAATGCTGTTCTCTTTTAAAAACATGTTGTACAGATGCAGGTTTTTTAGGGATCCTTTCTAATCAGAACTGTCTGATCTTGGGTTAGCAATTTGGGTTTGGTCCCATTAGCAGCTGGTTCATTTGTGCTGTTAGGCATTCATGTAGTGAAGTTAGTTTCTTTAGCCTGTAGGTATGTAATATCCAGGGCCTGACATAGTCCAGCTGCAAGTGTAGTATAGAAGACTGCTTTTACATCTTAGCCTTGGCAAAAGGCGATGCAGGTTTAGCTACAGTCTTCCCACTCTGTCTTTCATTCACATTCTTCATGGCTCTAATGGTTTTTTTTAGAGATGGTGGAGAGGATGATGTATCCCTTCTGACCTGTTGGCTCCCCATTGCAGGAGAATATTTGTTGTAGTTCACTGTAGTTTCCTTTTTTGTGCAGATTTTTGGTATTGAAGTATCCTTAGATTCCATCTCCTCTGAGTATCCCCTCTGATATATTTCAATATTACGACGATTATTTGAAAAACATATTTTAAATACATTTATCATTAAGAAAATATAATTAAAATGACCTATATAATGATAGTTTTCACAGTAGATTTTATGTTTAGTGTAAATGAGAAATGGTTCCTTCTGATATTTTGGATTTTATGAAAACAAAACCTGAAACAACAATAAGGTCAATGAACTTAAAATGTTTCAAGGTTAGAAAAAAAAGAAAATATGAAGCTTGAAATTTTGAAATTTGAATAGGAAAAGCTCCTATTTCTGATTGAAATTTAACTTTTATGATTTTGTGAAGACAAAATCTAATACCAAACAATTTAATTGCTCCTCACAAATGTAGCATTGCAGGGGAACATACATAAAAAAAAAAAAGGTAAACACATAACAAAGCCTGCACAACCACTGCTATAATGTGCAAATAATACTGAATTATTATATGTTTCATCCTAGTTTGGGCAATTATAGACCTTATTCCCAGTATGACTGAAAAAGCAAGAATTCTTATTTATTGTTTCTCCTGATCGTATCATTATAAATCCCTTTTATTGCATTTCATCCAGATTTTATAGCCTGTCATGACTATGACTCATTTGGCCATAAATCCAGCTCTTAAATTCCTTTATTTTTTCACTACAGCAGTTCCTGTACAAAAATCCTCGTTTGTTTTCCCTTTCATTGTGCAATGCATCAAATCTCTTCATCAACACTGCACAAGTGTGATTATTAGTTTCATGCTTTTTGTGTGACTGTCCACACAAATGTTACTGTGTTCTAGCATGTGCATGGCTGTTATGTATGTTTGAGAACAAAAGTGAGCAAAACGTGTCAATAAGCTCTTTTCACAGATGCACTGGTGTTGTTTTTTTCTTTTTAATGAGCTAAGAAACTAAGAGAAAAACAACAGTAAAAAGGGAAAAAAGGAGCAAACAGATGTAATGACATGAAGGTATAGTTTCTCAGAAAGCATCATTCTTTTTTTTAAAGTTTATTCCCCCCCCTTTTATGTTAGAATTTACTTCAAAATATTCTACTAAGCAATTCTGACCCGTATCAATTTTCCCTTCAACTTCTCTAAAAAAAGATCTGACTTACTGAAGTCATCCACTGACATAAAGAAAAAGATAGGGTAAAAGCAAAAGGATAAGGTTTGTTATAGTTCTCTATCAAGAAAATGGCTCAAATAATTGCACATTGTGATGACATGTTGAACCAAGGAGATTTAATGAAATGTTAATATTGTTGTTATTCCACTTAAAAGCCAGCATGTCAGAAGTTGCCCTAGAATACACCATCATGCAAAAAATGCAGGGAAAATACAAAGAAGACCAGTCATTATGCACAAGAAACATGAGAAGTGTTTACCTTCAGTGCTTTTTGCCCTTGATAACTGAAGGTAGAAAACTCTTTTTGTCTTAACAACAGAAAACAATACGTCAACAAAAATGCATTTGCATTTAAAACAAGATAATGAAGATGATGCTTTAACTGTAATTTTATTTATTTTTTAAGCTCTGTATATTAATAAGTGTATCCTTAATGAAGAAATCTTTTGCTTTACCCCTAACAGAATAGTGTTTACAAGCTCTGGACTGCTAAACATGAGAATGTTTTCACAGTGGCAAATACACGTGACCAAGTATTTCTCAGGATATTTTCTTACACAGGATAAAGGCAATGACAGAGGGGACCCAGCTTGGAAAGAAAATGTTGTTTAAAATTAAGTTTTTGCTCTTCTAGCGAAACAGACAGATTTACTAACGAGCAAACAATAAACAAACAACCTGCCCTATCGAAATCTTAGATTAGATGATATTTAATACTGTACATATTTCCTTGCTGTACATAAATGTACACAAAATAGTGTTTGTTTATATGCAGGAGTATTTTTTATTGCATATGTGTGATGCAGGTTTTCTTCATGTTTTTCTTACATGTTTACATGTGTTCTCTGTATAGAGTCATAAAGCATGCTTCCTTTGTGTAAATCGTTTCTTTCAAAGAGTGAACTTCTTGTTAAAGTTAGGTTTAGATTAGGCAAGTTGTACAAAAGTTAGGGTTAAATTAAGTCCACAGGAAATGAATGTCCTCTGAAGTCGGGGACTGTGTGTGCATGAGAGTGAGAGTGTTTGTGTGTTTGCTACTTACAACCCCTTCTCATTAAAGGTGAACTAAGGCAAAGCCTGGCCATTTGTGAAGTGGTAATTGATGTGTAGAGCTCAGTGGGATACAGGGTTTAATACCTCAGTGTTAACGAACGATATATCACACATCATACACTCACACAAACACACTGCAAAGGAGACATAAATCAAAAACTAAGGGCCTGTCACTTCCTGCCTTACCATAATGACACTATCATGCCTCTTTTCCCTCCCTCTGTTTTTCTTTACCATAGTTTTTTTTCAGTCCCTCCTAGTTCTTCTCTACCTTTATCTGAAGTGACAATATCAGTGCACATACCCATCACATTTCCCTTCAGTTCAGTTCTACATTACTGCAATTACAATATCCCGTCACAGTTCATTCTCCCCCACACTGTCTGACTTTCTCTCTTCCCTTCAATCCCTTTCAAGCCTTCTCTGAACAACAGATGGTCAAGTCATCCCTCCCACAGATAGAGGGATAGAGTAATGGAGAGATGGCTGATGGGGGAGGAAAGATGGAAAGTGGAGCAACCAATTGAAAGTGTATCTGAGAAAGACACATAAGTAGATATAGAAATATCACTGACTTTATAGACCTTATTCCTTAACCAGTAAACACAAAAACAAACAAATGCAGAACATAGAAAACTGATAATACTCATGCGTGCACTTGGCTTGCAGAGATTTGCCAAAATCACGCTGCACACAATTCTTCCTAATGGTACTAGGTCAGATCATTATTTTAATAATCTTTTATAAATGAATTACATTTAAAAGATTTTGGGTGGTGAAGGAAACAGACAGGAGGAGGCGAAGTTGAAAGAAAGAAACTTAAAAAAAAAAAAAGACGTGGAAGATGAGAAAGAAGCATAGTGGCAGATTGAAGTACAACGTAGTGTAAGATGAGATAGAGGTGACGCAAGGTGAATTACAGCAGCACCGGAGAGGAGGAACCAGGCCAAGCTTCTGTCGCTCTTGATTTTGCTGCCTAGCAGGATTTCTCAACTCACACCTCTTCCTCTCTACTTCTAACCACCCCATCTCCTCTTAAATTGGTATTCATGGTCTATTGTGGTCACTACATAATTGAGCCACCGCTGCTGCTGCAGAGATGAGAGGAAAGAGGGAGGCGGGAGAAGAAAGATGATGTGAGAAAGAGAGGAGTGTTACTCTGTCATTTACCCAAAGCAAAACAGAGAATGGGGTGCAATAGAGTGTAGCTGGTGCAAGCAGGATCAAGCAAACCATCGTGGTGGGTTAAAAATTTGGTTGTGGGATAATTTTAACAGAACAGCTACTGGTATTAAAATGATTCATTCTAAAAGGTTTAGAGGTGTGTGAGAGAAAGAAGCAAAGGATTTTGTCAAGGCTGCCAAGATTAGTGCACTGGTAAATTAGGAGCTAAGCATAATGCTCATGGGCCACTGCATTGCCCTCCTTCTGCCGAGCTATCTCTTCTAACTGTGGATCTCATTATAAAAGAGGTAATACTCTGAATTAAAATCGAGTACACATATGGACACGAAGCTTCTTCCTCAGTAAGAGCTCTTAAGCACTGATTGAGTGGTGGGAAGTAATATGTAATAGAAAAATTTTAGAGTTCAAAAACTGTTTCATACAGCTTTAAACATGTTTATATTTTTTGTGTGCTGTAGTTTACCAAAATAATTGTCCTAATATTCCTCCATGTCTAAATGGACCATTCCTTTTGTGCTTTTGTGTTTTATCTTTACCACCTCAGACTGATGATATTTGCAAGACATTATTAGTGAGAAGAAGACGAATCAAATATGTTTCAAAGAAAGGAGGTTGCTTGCCACTAATAGGGAGTTTGTCCCCTCCACTATCACCTTCACCCTGTGCATGCTCTGGATGGAAAATTTAATTATTGCTGTTATATGTTTACAATTTAACAACTGTGGATGTATAATGAATTTGATTAAATTAGATAATAATGAACTGGATCAAACTGGATGTTTTTTAAGTGATAAAATGCTAAATAGTTTCAAAGAAACAACATTGTATTTTCTAAATGTTCAAATGAAAACTCTGCATTAGGTACATATTTTATAATCAAGTCATGGCATCCATCTACTCAAACTATGAGGAGATCAGTCTGATCTCTAAAAAAATGTAAGAAAATCAGTTGTGTCTACAGTGAACATATCCAGACAGAAATTGGTGCTATAATCCTGTAACTTTAAAAATATATTGATTTCCTCTGATGTAATTTGGCGGACATCCTGCACAGAGGAAAAATCTGAGACAGTAACTGAAGTACTTGCAGAAGCCTATCCTTGCAGAAATCCCTTTTCCAAATGCAGCACTACTTCACAATTGTTTATGTAATTAGCTGAAAATGTTATATGGCGACTAAACTAATGGAAACTGCTACTGTCCACAGTATTTCACATCAACAGACAATTGATAAGTAGAAATGACTTTATTGCTGATGTCAGTTTTTGAGTCTTTGCAGCTCGATTGTGTTTAAAAAAAATCTATAGGGACTAATTACATGGTGCTGAGATGCATTATTGACATTGCTCTGCACCTAATGATGTGTGATTGTATGTACTTGAATGTGTGTGCACATTAATGCATGTTTGGAAGGACTGGGAGGGCACTGCATATGTCCATGTGTGCAACACCATACGTCTGGGTGTGACTGTTTTCATGTTGGTCCTTTTTTTTATTTTTTTATCCACCTTTCATGATAGACAGTTTGAAGTGAAAAAGGTCAGTTTTAATTTGCTGCTTGAATACCCTCCTGAACTCTCTCAGGGACTCTCAACTTACCACTTCTAATACTAAACTAACACCCTCAGCAGCACATTCACAGGCATGCACAGACTTACTGTATGTACACTACAAGCACAGCTGGTTCACACTGACATATTCGTGAGATTCATGCACAAACTTGAAGGCATACATATTTGTACATTTAGATACATGTATGTTCATTTCTGTTTTTACATAGGCACTGGTAAAGTCCCAACTTTACCCTGTAAACTGTTAGACAGGAAAGGACCCAAAGATTTAGCAATTAGTAAATATAGTCTTGATCAGTGGGACCGTGGAAGGTTGCTGGTTCGAACAAGAAAAATAGCCATCAAAAATGTTTTTAATTGAGAGGTTCAATGAGTGTGGCTTAACTTGACCCATTACACTGTAAACTCAACTTGAGTTGTATGCAATGATGATGCAAATAACATTTAATTTCAATATTACATCAGAGAAATGTTAATGCAGTTTAACACAGTTACTGCCAAGTGTTTATCCTGCTGGTGGTAAAACATATTGGATGTAGTTCCTCCTTTGACTGCTACTCCTTAATGCAGTGGTTGGCATGCTGCAATCCTCTGCAATGCCACCTTGCTAATTTTTTTATACCAATAGAAATCTGTCGAGGATAAATCAGTTTGTTTGTCTTACTTTCCCCACTCAAGCATGCCTATTGTACAACTCACACAAAACAAAGTAAAGCAAGTGGTAACATGCAGTTGTGTAACTTTGTTTTTTTTTTTTTTTGTTTTTTTTCCCCATGTATAAGTTGCTGTTATCGGCAAACATGATTCTGAGATAATATGTTATGGAAAGTGCTACTGAGGGATCTAAAATAATAATTATACTTGCTGTTTTATAGCCCAATTAGTTGTGAAATCACTTTTTCTCGTAGGTATGCAGTGCCAAGTGGTAGAATATTCATTAAAGTTGTGTCTTTGATCAGTGTGGGAACAACAGCATGTACTTCCATAATCCAAAGCTTTTTGTTTAGGTTTTCTTGGAATAAATAAGCTAAAAGTTAGCAAATTCATCTTGGCAGGTTAGGTATTGCTATAGGCTGGAAATGTTGTGGCCTGACACTCATGATTCCCTTTATTTGTATGCATCAACATCAACTTAGTTTTCACCTAAAGAATCTTCACATACTGAGTAAATAAGTTCACAAATCGGTGCATAAAATGTTCACAAAGTGCCATCGGGCTGTTTCATTTGCAGTAGAAATTGTTGCAGCTCCCCATTTATCTTTTTTTCCATGTCTTTGCACTGAAGTTTGCTTCAGGACTGCATCTGCTTGTGGGTCTTATTGTAGAAAGGGAAAGTGTCCACAAGCTATGCCCTTTTACATGAATATGCATCAGTCAGCTGTTTGTGCAAAGGTATGATTGCACTCTTTCAGCAATAATTTTATTTCCTGAAATTCCACACAACCAGTTTACCCCCAGGTTTCATGAGTTTTTGATGTCCTTCGTCGTCACAAAACTTTTGATGATCTAGTAAAAGTGATGTGGTTTTTGTAGATGTCCAAATATAGTTTTCGTAACCTTTGTAAAATACTGATTTTGCACACCTTCTGTGATCTTTGGAAACCCCTAGATTGGAAACCATTGGTATAGCTTTGCCATACAGTACACTGTCCTCAGCCATTGAAAACAAGCTGTCCTTCATTTGCTTTGTGAATTTATCACCTGTCATTACAGTTTCTGCTTGTGTGGGAATTTGTTCTGTTGACTTGGGTTACTCATACTGTTGTGACTGGACTTAACCTGTTAAGATATTGATGCTGATATGGTTTTTAGGACTATCAAATCATCAACATATATCAAAACATAGTGCAGATTAGTAGATTTACCAATTTTTTTTCCTTGCTCTGCTGCAGCCAACTTTGCTGTGTCTGCTGCCGCTGTCAAAGAGAAGCCATTTTTCTTTTAGCTTCTACTTGATGCTATGCTGACTCCAACAAATCTAAATTTCCTGAGATTTAGCAGCTGAGGTGTTAATGTTATGTACAAGACTGTTGGAAGTTCTGATCTCAGTTGTATGAGACGTTTGTGAGTTCATCACCATGGATAGCTCTTTGGTTGTTCACTAAAGGCCTATTCAGCTGCTCTCTTATCCCTTTTCTGTGATACTTTTCCTCTCATAATTACATTCTCACACCTCCTCTCTATCCGCATTGATTTGACTTCCTCTCTTCGCCTTCTCTACATTTTCTTATCTCCCGAGGGGCTTCTAGGTGATGGTGCAGCATTTGAAAACAGCGCAACGTCAGCACAGACGTTGTTACAGTGGTGCACCGTTAAAATTCATACTGCATCATTATGGATATGCAGCAATGATCAACATTACAGATGTTTTTAGTATGCTGGTTTTGCTTTCAAGTTTTTTGAGACAGGCATTAGATGGTGATGCAATCGAATGCCAAAGCATCTACAAGGATTTTAATGATTTAAACACCTGCAGCACCAAACAGAAGGTTAATATACTCAACAAGCACTTTTCATTTGACAGGACCATTCAGGAACAAGGTAGGCTTATTTGTTGCTGCAGGAGCTACGCACATTATTGATGTCCACAAGGAAGACTGGTGCTTTTCAAGAACAATTAAATGTTCAAGGCAGGGAAAAAAAAGCCCTAAAACATAGAGGTTTGACCACATTTTTGTGTGCACACCATTTTGCTGAGGGTTACTGATAGCTGATAGCAAGGGTGTAAAAGAAGACATCTTAAATTTGGAAGAAAGTGACAGAAAGAATGGTACATACACACAAAGGTAAAATTTTGTGAGACCGGAAGAGGCAAGGTAAAAGGAGTAATTGGAAACAGCACTTGCTGTAACTGGTTTCGAGAGCAGATGTGACGATTGAAGCAAGCTTAGAAATGCCGAAATACACACTGAAGATGAAAGAACGAGACATTAAGATGTAGATGCAGGGAGACAGTAAGAGATAAAGATAAAGAGATTAAATTAGGACGCTTATGAGTTCAGGTAAAAGTCTTCTGAGGGTAAACCAAGATGGCTGTTTGAGGGTGTCATGTTTGAAATTTGAATTTCTTGGATCTAATTTTCTCACAAACCTGCTTTTATGACTCTTATTTTTGGTCTGCTCTTTTCCTTGGAATGCACTACTCAGTCTTCCACTGTGTTTCGGTCTGGCTTCCTATGCTGATACACTCACTTAGATTTGCAGGTGAGCATGTTGTTTCTAATAGCACTGCCGCTTCATCACATTAAGACACGGGGGGATTCTTAGTATCCATTTGCAGGTGGCTTGCATCATTCTGAGCCTCTTGTAACCTAAGGTCTTTGCATCACCATATTCACAGCAGGGGTGAAGCCTAGATGAACGCTTTTGGAATTAAAGGTGCTTGAGCATTGTGATTAAGACCAAGCTTAAGCTGTGTGGTAAAACTGTGAACAATTTTATTTTATTTTTGTTTTTTTGTTTTTTGTTTTTTAGAAATGAACAAGAACATTGCATTTGTTCAGTGATTTTAAGTTTTTCTGCTTATAAATAAGCAGAATAACTGCAGCTTTAAGGACATTTCAGCACAATATTGTATTGCTTTTTATTGAAAGTGCTAAAAATAGGTGCACATAAACATTTGGGTTCTGCCTTAAAAACCTGACAAGGTTGCATTCTGCACACTGAGGAAACAAATTCAACAATATCTGATAAAAAAAAATAAATAAACAAATAAAAAAAATCTTTTGCACTCTTTACAGGTTTTCAAGTTAACTTCCACACACAGTATATCAAACAAATTTTATTAATCTGCTCAGATTTTCTCCAAGAGCTCAGAGGTCAAGTTGAGAGAGGTATCTGAGTTTGGCAAAGGACTGCAATAAGGGTTGGGAAGTGTATCTGGGATAAGCAAACTCAGTCTAAGGAGAGTTCAGTACATCTGAGCAGAAAGGCCAAGGGAATATCAAAGTCTTTTGAAGTGTTAGTTGCAGCAGTAATTTTCCGGCAATTCGAACCATTAGGCTCTTTCCTTCTCATATCCAACCAGATAAAGAACTCAGTCTCTCCGTATTACTGCATAATACTTTCATCCTGATAATGAACGGTAACTTCAATCAAGACCTCGACCATTACTCTGCCAAACTAGGATTGACTTTAAACCCTTGGCTTCATAGGCACAAAAAAGGAAACACTCAACGTTGTTTTCATGTCATGCTCACTCACACATTTACTTCCAAGTATATATACTCATTCTTACATTCATGCTCAGCAGATTGGCTGCAAAAAGGTGGCTCATGTTTGAATGATTTTGGAGGATAATTATGTTTGAAAATGTATATATAATGCTAAAAATCAAAATTTAAAGAAAAGGCAATATTAAGTATGCCCTCTTTCCTGAGAGACTTCCTTGTTACCCAGACACTGTTGCATTATTAGCGTCTCTACCGGACAGTTTGACATAAGGATGCCAATCTGGCCCTCCATTCTGATTTTTATCAACTCCAATTCCCTTCCAGTTTTAATTTCTGAAGATTCAAACATTGTGTATGCTAGTGTTTTATGTGCGAGTGTTGGTTTGTTTGTATTTAGTTGCTTTAACTCTTCAACATAGAAAAATCTACAGCAGTAAGCTTGTGAACCTTGTTGCTTTGATGGCAGTTCATTTAGAGAAACTTTGTTTTAAATGTTTGAGAGAAAAAAGGTCATCTGCTCGACAAAGATTTGTTTCCCTAAACAAATTGGTAAAACAACCTTATAACTACTGTTAAAATGACTATTTGTTTAAAGATCAAAATATTCTCATTTTTTATTTTGCTTTGTTTAGACCTCCTCTTTTGATATTTGTCCAACTCCATATAGCAGAATTCCTTGTGAAACATGCAGCACCGGCCTGTTAAAGCAGAGACTTGTTGTCTTATGTTGGATAACAGTGCTCAGAAATACTTATAAAACATTAAATGGCCACAGATATTTAGTTTAATATTCTTATAGCAGCATAAGTAACTTAATCATAACTCAATCAACCAAACCCTGATCACTTTGCTGTTGTACAATGAAAAAAGGTTGGTGGTACTTTCAGCTCTGGAGAAACTACTGCTGAGCCTCTCATTTTTTCCTGTTGGAGATCAAAGATCACATTTGACAGTGAGATAGTATATTAATCTAACAGTCTGACGATATGTCATATGAATTCTTCCTCTGCTATGCAATTCATTTCTTGCATTCTTTTTTTTCTAGAAGAAAAAATAATTATATCTTGCTGATATGACGCTTCAGGGGCCTCTAATATAGAATGAGTAAAATCCCAATGCTGTGTTTCTTGGTAATATTTACAAGAGGAGGTTATGGATTTGTGTTAGTGGGATAGAATTATCAGGGTGAAAATATAAGAGGGGGGAATGAGTAAGGCAGCGGAAGAAATCATCTTTCTCTTGTACAAACTAACTTTATTGTAACTGTAATTGAAGTGAACCCTGATTCATTTGTCTGCCTTTATCTATGACCTCCTCTGTATCTTTCTATCTGTCTCTTTCTCTGTTTGTCTCCCTGGCCTTTTGTCTCAGAGCAACACTGTGGGTGTGCATACATTATCTGTAATCCTGGTGGGCAATGAGAGTTATACAAGGAAAAAAAAAGAGAGATGGAAATGAGATGTTTCTTACTCTGCCTTACTCACTCACCAAATCACAGTTTGTGTCCCCTTCATTTTAGCTCTCTCCTGAATTGATCTGCTGCCTCAGCCTCTCCCATGGTGGCATACGCGTAGACACAAGGGGGATTTAATAACCAGAAGCTTTAAAGATATTTTTGATGTTATGCAATTTTTATTAATGTCTTGAAAAAAGAAAACATAGATTCAAACTTTCTCGTTGAGATACCCCCCCCCCCCTCTTAAAGTGAATAGAGAAATGATGGGAAGACACAGGAGCAAAAAAAAAAAAAAAAGTTAATAAAAAAATAATTAAAGAAAAATGTTAGGACCCTTATGGACACTGGCACTTATTTGCCGATTTACTAAATATTTATTTTTACTGAAGATAAAAAAGTCCATGTGTTTTGTGATTTTATTTGCTCGTGTAATTTTTCTTCTCTCAGGATACGCTCAATTAGCACTCAATTACATACTTGCAGATTGCAGAGGGTGAAGAAAGTGTTGCAGCAGGACACTGGATCCATTCATCTTGTGGGCAAGAATCCATGCATATTCTCTGTGGCTTATTTTTCCACAGAGACTGACTGTGTTTATGGTAGTGCACTGTTTAAGTCTTTTGAAATGTAAAATATTTTGTATTTAAGTCAGCATAGACTTGGACTGCCACAACACTTTCCCATTTGGAAGATAAAGAGATGACATTATTTTTCACAGTCTTTATATTAAGCATGGCCACTAAGTTTTTTTCTGCTATAAAGACAAAGTGAGTTTTCATTTACTCAAACACCTCAAACACTTCTTTGCATAAAGGGAATTTGTAAATTTCCTGATATTAAAAGTAATTACTATATTTACAGCAATTCCTTCAGGTTCCAATATTTATATGCAAAATATGGAACTCTGACTTAAATATTAATCAATAATATGGAGGAAAGTTTTATTTTTTTACTCTTCTTCCACCTTTTGAGTTGCAAATTTGAAGCTTTCATCATCTCATGGCTGTATAGAAAATTAGTTTTCGTGGTTAGAAGTGATATTTACAACTATACGTTTCTTTTAACTTTGCTGAGAAACTCCTAGTAGACTGTTCTACTGCACTTAGATCTGTCAGCACTGATACATTATACACAGTGATACTGCAGCTGCGTTTAACAGTGCACAAATCAAGGAAAAGGGTGCTTGCTCCATGATATGAATGACAGACCGCATTCTTGACCTGTGTTAATACAAGGGTTGCAGGCAGAGCACAGAAAGAGTAGGTCTCAATTTGTAATCAATACCTCTGTTGGACATGCAATTGGAGATCAATGAGAGAGGGAAGTCTGATGCATGCAATCTGTCCTTGGTGCTCCATGCAGTTTTATTGTACTGTATCTCATTGCTATAGTGTGTGCTGCTGACACTTTTCATTAGTTTTTACACAAAGTCTTTGTTAACAACTCTTATTGGAAACAACTGAACAGTCCTGTTTTAGTTTTGCAACAGATTTTCTTTTCTGTTTCACTCTGTACTGTCACCCGAGAACAGCAGACACGCTGCTTGCCTTTACTGTTTGTGTTGAGTAGCAAAATAGATTTAATTGCAATCTTACATCTGTTTAAGTAGCCATTTTTAAAAAGCCACCTTTGTACTTTCACACACGATAGATAGATGGATAGATTGATGACTTTGTCATTCAAAAACAGTACACCCAAGATGTACTGCAAAATGAAATCACATTGCCAGTGCCCAGTATTGCCTCATGTTGCCATTTGTTACTGTGTTAGCAAGTGTTTAAACTGTTGAGCAGTCTGATGACAGTTGGATAAAAACTGTCCCAGAAACTTCCAGTTCTGCAAGTCAGACTGTAGCACCTTCTGCCTGAGGGCAGGATAAAAAACAGTCAATAGCAAGAATGAGTGGGGTCCTTGATGATTTTCACCGCTCTGGTCAGGCAACGCTGTTTTACCACATCCTGAAGTGGGGGCAGTGTGACCCCAATAATCCTCCCAGCTGCCCTCACCACCCTCCTCAGTGACTTTTTGTCTGAGGCACTGCTGCTCACGTACCACGGAGAGTTGCTGCTGGTAAACACACTCTCAATGGTGCCTCTGTAGAAGGTGGTGAGAATTGTTGGGCTGAGGCGAGCTCTCTTTAATCTCCACTAGACGTGTAAGTGCTGGTGGGCCTTTTTGACAGTGGAGGTGGTGTGCAGGGATCAGGTGAGTTTATTGGCTATGTGAACTTCCAGGTACTAAATGTGTGGGTCAACCTTTACAGCAGCACGTCTGATGTAAATTGGGGTTGGCACGGGTCGTTTTCTCCTGAAGTCAATCACCAGTTCTTTGCTTTTTTTTTTGTTTGTTTGTTTTGATTTTTTTCCACAGGCTCAGGTTGTTGTTACTGCACCACTCCGCAGTTTGACCTCCTCCCCATCCTCAACTAGACCAACCACTGTTGTGTCGTTCGTATACTTGATGATGTGATTTGTACTGTACTTGGCACAACAGTCGTGAGTCATCAAGGTGTAGAGCAGAGGGCTGAGAGTGCACCCCTGCTAGTAGCCAGTGTTCAGTGTGATGGTGTCTAAGTGGCCAGGGCTCCAAATGAACTATTTTGATCAGCAGCCAATGCAACTAGTAGAATTTTAAAGCTATCATCCAATCAGAATTTCCACAAGACTATTTTTTCCCAGTACTTACAAATAAGTACAGCCGAATGCATTTAATCATATCTGTTTTCATTGTTTTGTTTTTTGTTTTTTTTTTATTAAAATTCAACATTCTCTAAACCGTAAATTTTTTTATTTATGTCTTCATTCTTTGTCTTTGCAGGCCTTTCAGTACATTACAGTCCTTTTCTTGATGAAACACCAGCCACTCAAGCTAAATGACATTTTGAATTAAACATCCTTTTTATGTTTTTTGCTCTTCTCATTCATCGTCGATTCTCTCTCCTTACTTCCTTTATGTTTTTTGTAACTAGCCTCATTGTTTACACCATCCAACTACCACTAGACTTTTGTTTTTCCTTCTACACACTTTGTTTAAATTATGCTCTTGTTCAGCTTCTTTCAGACAGGCACTTATACATAAATGATAGCACATGGGCTGAAATATAAACATGCAGCCAATGGATGCATGATACATAATGGAACAGTGTTCATGGGAGTTGCAATAGAAATACATTCTTTACACAAATATTAAGAAATATTTTGTAGTATCTTATGCTTAAATAATATGTTTAGGAAGAAATATGTATTTATTGTTTCAGAATGACGTATGCACACGTGGATATGAAAACACTATCCCTCTTACCCTCTTCCCTTACACAAAGGACAGTGTTATAGGATTATAAGTGAAAGGAAGGATCAAAGTGCTTTGATGTTGGGTGTAAAAAATCTTTACACGAGTCATGTGCATGAATCACCGACCCTCAACAAATCGGCCTGTCAGCCTTCGCGACATTCCCTTAGACAAATTATTTAAATTGCTTTGAGTGCCTTTTGCAAAGCACACTCAGAGGATAAGTTGATTTTGCAGATAGTGGCAAATTTATAGCAGACAATGAAAATGCTCTTGTTTTCCTTTTTCACAGTGCACTTAATCTGACAGTTAACATGCAAATGAAAGTTAAAGAAAGAAGGAGAAAGCCAAGTGCCATCATAGAAACTGTAAAGGTTGCTAATGCTTGTGTCAGGATGTGTTGTGGTCAGTATTGTGTCAGGTAGGTGGAGGGGATGGATGGACAAAGTTTTACTCAATAGGGCTGCATGTTAGAAAATGAATGCTTATATTGTTGTGTGTATTTCTGTGTACTTGCAGTTTGTAGAAAAGTGTGTACACGAGGCATGTGTCTGTGAGTGAGGTTTTTTTTTTCTTTTTCAAACATGTTTGTGCATAGATTACGGCCTCCCATGGTTTCACAGTTGCACTCACTTTTCCAGATGAAAGCTGCTGTGCTTGTCCTCTGGTGCTCAGGAGTGTTCTCCACATCATAAAAGCATGTTGAACCACCAGGACCATCCATTCAAGCTTCACTCTCCGTTTTCATTTCTCTACCACTACGTTCCAGTATCTGTAGTCAACTCAGTGTGTAAGCAGGCAGAAGAGCTAAGTCATTGATGCTGCACACCCAGCACTGACATCAGTGTTTAGTTTCAGAGGTGCATGGAAAATGTTATTACTCGCCTCCCTCTGGAGTATTAGTCCTTTGTGAATGGGGTTATTACAATCTTCTACAAATCTTGGGCAGCTGCCAGAAATGTAAATAAATTAGAATTAAAGTGTTTGCAGATCAAATGCAAAGCAATGCTAAGATAATATATCACACAGGGCACATTAACATTTTTTTTAAAAATGTCACATCCTCAAAGCAGGCAGATGAGTTCAGCACCCAGACTCTTGTACTCTGGGGTTCTGCAGTTGTAAAACAAGCAGAATTAGGTTTTACATTGTTGTGCCGCAATAAACAAGGTATTCCCTTGTGGAAACCAAATCTTAATATCAGCACAAATCAGTGTGCAACTTATTTAAGGCATTAAGAATTAATAATGAATTTAAGAAGAAAGTGTACCATGTCGTGCTCAATTACACACCCCAATTATCTGCACTGATGTCAGCATCTCAGCTGTGTATCATAAGCTGCCTGATATCTCCACAAACGAGAAAATGTAGACAACTAAGTGAATAAATCAAATTCTTTATTCATCAGACCACAAGACCGTTTTCACCTTCACTTGATTATATTTTAAATTAACTCTGTCACAAAGGAGGCAGTTGTGTTTCTGTGATCATGTTGAATTAACATTGTTAGTGAAAATGTGTTTCAGAGGTGTTAGTGAGTTACCAAGATGATAAAAAAAGAAAACAAAGAACGGTATGCCTGAGAAATGACATGGAGCTAACTTTTTTTTTTTTTTTTTTTTTTTCCAAGTGTGGGAAGCCACCCACATAACACTGCTTTGTTTTTCTACAGCACAAGAAGGAAAAAAGAGGATACAAACTATAAAGCCTGACATGTCTCTGGTGGCAATATGAATACAGTATGACATAAATTACAATTTAAAAACAAAGTATTATTTCGAAAAGCCATGTCAAAGGGAACATTGCACCTGGTGGTCACTGCATGTAACTTAAAAATAAACATTTTTTTGTAAAACTGGAATGGAAAGATGACAAAGATACCTTAGTGAAATAAATATCTGCAGAAAAAAAACTTGTACAGTTACAATTAATTGTGTACTGGCGCTGTATAGCAGAGCTAACATAATATTTTAGTTACTCAAAATAGATGCAATATTTTAGACTCTAGCACAGAGATGTAGCAGAAGCAGAGAGAAAGGCTGAAAGGAGACAGACTTCACTGGCCTTGTGCAGAGTTTCATGTCACTCTGCCAGTCATCTCACATTTGACTGTGGCAATCTGAGCCTTCATTTGCATTGATTGATTTTTTTCACTCAAGTCGTGTGCTGTCACGGGATTAGATTTAAATGCCATTACATGAGGCCCCCAGTGTTATTGCTCTCCCATTATCCCTTTGCTTTTGTGCGCGTGCACATTTTTGTGAGTGCCCATGAAGCAAACTCGTATGCAGTATTTGGTACTGGACTGAGTCTTTACATGATCAAAGACCCTTTGATCAAACCATGCCCACAGATCACCCACTTATGCGCTCAAATGTGTGCAGTGGACCTAAATCACACACACAAGCACATGAATGTTTGCTTTCCCACACAAACACTCTAACCTGCATACATGTATACTCATAGTTGTGCACATAGTTGTTTTTACAATACTGGGAATGCTTTCTGTTGCTATTACTGTGTCAAATGGGCACACAAAGCACACACACTCATTTGCACTTGCAGATATGCATAAGTCCCCAACTTCAAACACCAGTGATTTGACATTTCCCTCAGACTTCCCCTATTCATGATGTGGCCTTTTTCCCCATGTGGGCTCTGCAGCCTCAGAAGTGAGAAGAAACTTTCTGTCTTTCACATATTTCAAACTTGGATGCACTGCACCTCCCTCATTACTGGGTTCCCTTCTGGACTGCCTGAGGTATTTTTCTATGCTATAACGGTGTGTATGTATGTAAATGTGTGTGTGCATAGATGCAAATTAGTCACTGTGTCAATGTGCACATCATTGTATTCACAGGTATGTATTGTGGGACTTGTGCAGTGATCCATTCATGCTCTTAGAGGAAAATCTCCCGCTGTGTTACTTTATGAGGACAAATGAAGCTTACCTTTACTAAGCTAGTTAATTATGCTGTTAGTAATGAAGCTCTTATACTGTAGAAAAATTACTGCCTGATCCGAATTCATGTGGATTATAACTGTGCATACAATAATGCCTGTATGCATGCAGATTTGTCTTATCTCTGGCATTTTGTCTTTAATCTGGTGGATTTCAGCTTTAAAGATGGGCACAAGAGACCTCAGATGCCACTTTCATTCATGGAACAGTGAGATTTGAAGCTGATATGATCACAGTTATAAAGGGAAATGATCAAAGCCTCTGAATCCTTTGGTTAACAGAACCCATGTAAAGTTTTGAAATATCAAAGTATTAGAAATACAGTGGACAATAGTTATTACTACTTTAAACACACATATATATATATATATATATATATATATATATATATATATATACACATACACACACATATATATATATATATATATATGTGTGTGTGTGTGTGTGTGTGTGTGTATATATATATATATATATATATATATATGTATATATATATATATATATATATATATATATATGTATATATATATATATATATATATACAAGACTGACTTAATTTTATAAGTGACTGCCATTTTTTTCCATGTCAATTAAACTTTATGTTGCACTTTTTCAATCAAATGTAAACTAATGCTTTACATAGCATTACAAAGACACATCGAAGAAAAAAGAGAATATATAGACAAAAAACAAGTTATTCAAAAAGCAACTTGAAAAGTAAAATATTTAATAAAATCAAAATTAAAGGGGAGAAGAAAATGGTTACAAGATCAAAGACAAAAGACAAGTAAAACAGAGCACAAAAAGAAGTTAAAAATAAATACTTTTTCAGTATTTTAACAGTATGTCATAGTTTAGATTTTCTTTTTTCTGACAGAAACATGGTTAACAGAAGACACACATACTACAGTTCTTAATGAAACAGCACCCCCTCATTTTAGTTTTATGAATAAATGTCGAAACGGGAGCAAAGGGGGAGGAGAAGCTGCCTTATTTAAAGATTCATTCCAGTGTAAAGAGATTTCATTTGCTGATTTTACTTCTTTTGAATATCTTAGTTTTATTTTAAGGGGCACTCCTAAAATCCTATGTATAATCATCTACAGACGTCAAGGACACTCTAAATTTTATTGATGAATTTTCTGAATTATTGTCGGTTATCTCTACTGATTTTAACCATTTGATCTTAACTTCATTCACATATAACATGATGGAGGGTAATGTCAAGGAATTTTCTTCCATATTGGACATGTTTGGTTTGCGGCAACATGTAAAAGCATCGACCCACATTCGAGGTCACATTCTGGACCTGGTTATTTCAAAGGGTGTTGATATTTCTTCTGTTGTGGTCACTGACTTGGCCTTGTCTGACCATTTTTGTATTTTGTTTGATTTATTAATCACTCAGAATGTCCAACCAACCTGCTCCTCATTTAGGAAGAGGTACATTAATGAAAGAACAAGTGCTAAGTTTGTGAAGGCCATAGCTATGTTACCAACAACCAGTGCAGAGTCAGTTGATGGACTCCTGGATAATTTCAATCTGAAAGTTTTGAATGTAATGGATGCTGTTGCACCGATCGAAACACCACTGTGGTTACCAGCCTAAAAAGAGAATGCAGAAAAACTGAGGGGAAATGGTGAAAAAATAAACTTCAAATTCACTATGAGCTGTACAAACAAAGCCTGCGTAACTATAACAATGAGCTGTGCAAGGCCAGAGAGCTGCATTTATCTGAAATGATTAACAGGAATGCCAACAATTCTCGCACTCTGTTTGCTATGATTGAAAAACTTACAAATCCTCCTATACAGATAAACCCAGAGCTCCTTTCCACTGAGAAATGAAACCAATTTGCCATATTTTTTAGCCAAACAATTAAAACAATTAGGCAAAATATTATTTTCACTCAGTCAAACAAGAAAACTGGTCTGTGTCTAAAACCCGGAAATAATTCTGATGTTATGTCGCAATATAATATGGTTGATTTAAAAATCCTACAAGAAACAGTTTGGCATTTGAAATCAACAACATCCACTCTGGACATGATACCATCCGACTTTTTAAAAACAGTTTTTACCTCAGTAGAAAGTGATCTCCTACTGATAGTTAACAGCTCACTGGCATCAGGCATTTTTCCCAAGTCACTAAAGATAGCTGCTATTAAGCCACTCCTAAAGAAAAGGACTCTAGATGCCTCTATAATGAACAACTATAGACCTGTCTCTAACCTCTCTTTTGTTTCCAAGATTATTGAGAAAGTTGTATTTCACCAGCTTAATGACTTTTTAAATGAAAGTGGAAATCTTGATAAATTTCAGTCCGGCTTCTGACCTCATCACAGCACTGAAACAGCTCTGGTCAAAGCGCTAAATGACATTAGGTTGAATACTGATTCTGGTCAAGTATCAGTCCTGGTTCTGTTGGATCTCAGTGCTGCGTTTGATACTTTAGATCACATAATCCTGTTGCACAGGCTGGAAAACTGGGCTGGACTTTCTGGAGCGGTCCTTAACTGGTTCAGGTCCTATTTAGAAGGCCGGAGTTATTTTGTTACGATCGGCAGCTATGAATCTGAGCGAGTGGCCATGACTTGTGGAGTCCCCCAGGGGTCAGTCCTTGGACCTCTTCTGTTCAACTTGTATATGCTTCCTTTGGGTTAAATATTACAGAACTATAGCATTAATTATCAAAGTTATGCAGATGATACACAACTTTATGTCTCTGTCACCAGATGACTGCAGTCCAATAGACTTATTGTGTCAGTGTCTGGAGCAAATAAACACCTGGATGAGGGAGAATTTTCTACAATTAAATGAAGACAAAACTGAGATTATTCTGTTTGGTAGCAAAGAGAAGAGGGTCAGCATTGGCAAACACCTGGAGACTCGGGCTCTCAGACCTGACTTTCAGCAGCCACTAAGACAGCTTTTTACCAGCTCAGAAACATCAACAGAATTAAAAGTTTAGTCTCCCAGAAAGACCAAGAGAAACTCATCCATGCATTCATCTCCAGTAGGCTGGATTACTGTAATGGTCTTTTAACAGGACTTCCTAAAAAGAGCATTAAACATCTGCAGCTCATACAAAACGCTGCTGCTAGAGTTTTAACCAGGACTAAGAGATCTGAACACATCACACCAGTTTTGAAATCTTTACACTGGCTTCCAGTCAGTCACAGAATAGATTTTAAAACCCTTCTGATTGTTTACAAATCCCAGATTGGTTTAGGCCCAGAACACATCTGTGATATGTTCAGAGAATATAAACCTAGCAGAACTCTTAGATCCAAAGACTCTGGTCAACTAGTCCAGACCAGAGTCCAGACTAAACACAGAAGCAGCATTTAGCTGTTATGCTGCAAACAAGTGGAACAAACTGCCAGTGGAGGTTAAACTTTCACCAAATGTAGACATTTTAAAATCCAGGTTAAAAACATTTCTTTTCTTATGCGCCTATGCGTGAAATCTGCATGTTAACTTTTTTTAACTTATCTTGCTTTTAATAATTTTAATGTAATTTATTATTTTATTGTGATTATGTGTTGATGCCTTTTACTATTTCTAAATATCTGTAATGCCTTTATTTTATGTAAAGCACTTTGAATTGTCCTGTACATGAAATTTGCTATACAAATAAACTGCCTTGCCTTCCCTTGCCTAAAGTCACAGCATTTAGTTCTTCAGACATCTGAAAGTGAAAGAGGTACAGTGTTCACAATGTTTGCCATTAAGGTGATACTATACAGTAAATCAAGTAAAATGTATTTGAGCCCTTAAAAAGTAATAGTTTTCTCACAGCAACATGTCATACAGACATGACAGTTCATATAAAAATGAAAGACATATGGCGATGTTATGAAATATAGCAAAGGTTGAAAAAACAGCTTTCTAAAAGTTGAAACACTCTAATCCTCGTGAGGGTTTCATTGTGCTACAGAAACAGTGAAGTTGTTATTAACTCAGGAAAAGTCTTTTTACTTCACCTGATGAAACCATTTCCACTGTCGCTTCAGTTTTTTGGATGAGACGCTAAACCACAACACACAGCTCTAAGTCTTTTCAGAAGTACAGTTTTATAACGTATTACTGATGTGCAATAAACAAAACATCATATGAACCTACATGCTAAATTAAAGATTATCAGAGCAATTGAAGATATTGTTAAAACACTTTTTAGCAGTTTCTTCTGGGTTTTTGGTCAGACCCTAGTCCTTTTCATATTGTTAACTTATAGCAGGACTGATATGCCTTTGTTGTGTATCCTGTATGTATAATATATGTATAATAAGGACAAAGAATGTCAGATTGACACAGAAACACCTACATGAAACTAAAATTGTGTACTTGTGTTAATTGGGAAAACCAGCTGCGTAGCACACCAGTCGCTTACTAACAAGATTATTTTCACTCAGTGTATTCCACATTATTGGCTTTTAAGCTGCTTCTGTTTGGTCTATATGAGTTATCAAAGGGAGACAGCAGTGTCTTTAAGAAAGCATCTTATTTCAGAATACTTTAATATTTGTGCTTATTAGGTGTAACCACTCTATGAAAAGATCTATTGAGAACATAAAAAAATGTAGGTAGGTAAAACCAGGGAGCAGCAAAGCTGTGTTTTTTAATAACACAAATTTGTTAGATTTATCTAGACAGCTTATCAGATACCGCTACCGTGCACGCCTCTTCAACCATATGACTGCAGTTCAGATCTGTAAATAGCTTAAAGTGATCCATATTTTGCTAGATTCAGCCTTGCAGAGTTCTGTTGTAAAATGTTATGGAAAAGCAGACAAGACACCAGTACATTCCCCTGTCACCAAATCAGTGGAAAGCAGTACATAAATGAAAGGTGCTTTAATACAACTATTTCCTGTAACAAATGCAATATGTTCTTAATTATCTAATGTAAAATCCAAGTATCGTACTCCATTTGTTCCTTTGAGATTTAAGCCCAGGAATATCACTGAGTAGCCATGCTGTTTAAACAAAGAAAAAAAAAATGATAACAGTTCATAGAGCTTGTGGAGCTCACCTTAAAAGCTTTATGTGGTGGGTGTAAATCTCTTGAACCCAACTGGATTACCTTTGTGGAAGGGCAAAGGGAGGTTCTCACAAAAAGATGGAATTACATGCTGACCTGTGATCTGTGACAGTGAAAAATGAGGATGAGGACAAAGAGATGAACTTCAGCATGACCTTTATAATTTTTCACTGTTCCTCTTAAAGCCTCTTGCTTGTTCTCTGCCAGTTGTCATGAGCTGACAGAGAACAGAGACTTGTGCCCTTAAAGACAGGAACTATAAAAATTTTATCATTAGTTATAGACATTGACCAAGTTATCATCATTAAAAACACAGGAAAGAAAAGAATGTGGTAGTTTTGCCTTTAATTTGTTGAATCACCATAATCTAGATGACTTATTCAGCAAAGTTTTGTGATTATTTAATGCAACACATTTCTTTCTTGTTTTTTGTTTTGTTTTGTTTTGTTTTTTTTCTTCTAAAATTACAGTATCTGGTCATAAGTTTGGGAAGACTTTCCCATTAAATCTAATGGAAAAGTTTCCCAAAACTTATGATTTGCAGTGTACAGCTCTTCAGGGATTCAGTATTATTTATGAAATAATAACCCAGTGATCTCAGGCCTCTAGGTTAAAGTGCAGTGCCCCTTTCCCTGTTATCAACACGGTGGTCTTTCAGGTGTGGTTAGTACAGAGGAAAAAAAATTTCCTTTTATGTCAGTGTGTGCTGCTAGCACTAGTTTGTCTTATTAATGCAGCAGAAGGGTTGCTATTAATACCGAGGCTTTATTGATTCTACCAGGCCCTCTGGCTAAAGATGAATAGCTCTCACATATTATCACAGCTCTGAAATGGGTCTTCACATATCTGTGACATTTCCACCATAGACGGCTGTAATTTCCAGAGCGACACAACCCATCCCTTGCTCTTTTATTTTTCACCCTCTTATCTTTTTTCCTCCTCACACTCAGTAAAGCTTCTTTCTCCTCCCACCCTTGCCCTTTCAGAGTTTCTGCTTCTGGCTACTTCCTGTTATCAGCCCCTCCTGCATTTTTTAATTTTTCCCACCTTTTGCCACTTTGCTCTTTTCTTGCTCTTTCATGCTTGTTTTCAGCCCATCTTTCAAAATTATGTCTCACTTAACACCTTTCTTTCTCATACTGCTCTCTTTTTTTCTGCCAGCTAATACTGAGGTCACTCCCTTTCTCATCTCCTGTTTCCCACCTGTCTTTCTGTGCCCATTCTCAACCATGACCCCAGCCTCTTGTTTGGCTCTGTTTTGATTGTTTTTATTTATCTATTTCAGTTTTCTCTACTACTGTCTTGCTCGTGCTCTCTGTCTTTATATTTCCCTTAGCAGCTCTGCTTTGTTTAGCACCCAGCAGACAAGACTGCTGACAAAGGTGAGCGAGAGCATATTTAAAATGTCACTGGTAAAGTGACAAAAGGTCATATGGAAAGTAAGAGACTCCCAGCACAGTTTGGTCTGACTGCTAAACAGGCATTTGTGACTTTTGAGTGTGTGTGCATTTTTATTATTATTGTTTATTTGTTTTTTGCTATGATGTTATGTGATTGCCATGCATGCTTGCATCTGCCCAGGGGTGTGTGGATATTTATTTATTTATTTATTAATTTGCACTCATGTACTTGTATTACAGAAAAAAGAAACACTGTGAAATGTACGTTACCCTGTCTCAATATTTATTACATGGTACAGTACCAGTGTGTGAACCCATGGTGTGTGGTCATATGGGAGGCATACGTTATGTGACTTTATGGCCATGTTTGTGCTGCTGGCATCATTATAACTGAACGTTGCTTCCTGCCTGAGGTGAAGCCTTGAGCGCTTTTCAGTCTGAGAGCGCTTCTTAACACTAGAAGTCCCAGGAATTTTGATATCTCCCTAAAGTCCCAGAGAAGGGTCGAAAGACCTTTAGTCCAAACTGACGACTCTGCTGGCAAAAATTAGCATCTCTTCATTTGTAAATGCAGCCATTACCTGAGGAATGCACCCATTGCATCCAGCCCCTCCTTGTTACCTTGAAACGTCTGGTAAATTCTGTGGCAGTGGGGGATGGTGGGCTGAGGGGGATAAATAGTAGCTAGCTTCACCTCCAACAAATAGAAGGAAGTTGTTCTTTTATATCTTTGTCATGTTGACATTTATGCCCTCTTGACTTAGACACTAATGCTTCTGGACATTTTACTCACAGACCCTGCCTGTACCACCACAATCAAAAAATGTTCATTTTAAATATTCAAAATTGTTCATTGCTTGGGCTTTTTGGACATAAGGTACATGAACATTGGGTTAGAAAGTTTGAAAAATTGGTCAAAAATTCTGAAAAATTTGTATTTTTCATTTGTATGAAAAGAGGAGAGCTGGACCTTTTAAAGTGATTTTTAAAAAAAATATGAATTCATCATTTTGTCATATCATTCTAAATTGTTTGCTTTTTTATTGAAGGCCCACAATAATTATCTTTTTTTTTTCTTCTAAAAGCACACAAATGTGTCGAGGAGGTATATATCATATATCATATCAAATATATTTTTAATTATTTGAAATATACTAGAATGCAGGAAAACCTTTCTGAATCTGTTTGAGGTCTACTCCAATCTCATACTCAGGGGACCAAGCAGTGTCTCAAGCCAAGCTTTGGGCAAAAGTTGACAGTCCGGTTTCAAGAGTCTACAGTGTCTCCCCTAAGTATGCGCCCTCCTGGGGTGTGCCAGTAATTGACTCGTCTACAAACAAAAGAAGCTGTTCGCAGCTTAAGACAGGATTTTAGCTAAAATCCTACTGGTCAATCGACCCATCTCTGGGTTGTAAAGGTAGAAAGGTCCATTGACCCCTCTCTGGGACTTCTAGTGTTAAAAAAAAAAAAAAAAAACTTTACTGGTCAGAAACACATGAGTACACACCATACTACTGTGATTACAATTGTGATTACAGTTGTGGTTTTGTGGGTTAAATATACCTTGGAACGCCAACTACTAGTTCAAACCAGGTTTAGTTTTTCACACTCAAACTTGATGTAGAGACCCCCCAGTTGGAGCTGTACTACATCTGGAAACAAAGAAAACTCAGCTGCCTTTGCCTCACTCCACACCCTTCAAACCCTCTGGCTCAGTATACTACCACAAGTCTGCAATGTTTCGCATGAAGGCAAGATAAGTTTATTATTTAAGTGTTTTACATTAAACATTAAAACCATTACAAATGGTGCAAAGAAAGTACTAAAAAAAGCAGTAACAAATAGCAAAAATCACAAAAAAAAAAAAAAATAAATAAAATGAAGGCTAACATATCACATCTGAAAGCTATGAGTAAATTTGGATTTGGTATGAACTAAGTGTGCTCCCATAGCTCATTTTCAGAGTGCAATATAAATTTTATTATGCCTGTATCATAGATGTAGAATAATGATATGTGGTAATTTTCAGATCTGCATTTCCGTTAACCTAACTGCTCAACTTGCCTTTTAACACAAGGACACTGAGTGTCAAACTTGTCCAGCTTTCAAGTAACTTGCTGCTGGTCTAATAAATGTGAAGTTTTTGAGATGTAAATGTACGGCTTTGTAAATTTGTATTGCTCTCCATCTGTCAAATACCATGTCACCACATGAATATTACCTTATATATTCACGCCCCACTTGCAACCACAGCATCCCCCAACCCTCACAGTCTCTTGCATTTTTTCTATTTTTTTTTCTTCTAAATATCCAATATTTCTACATTAGTTGTAAGTGAATTCTCTATCGTGCATTATTTGAATTAGATGATGTTTGTGTTATTCTAATTATATACTTCCCTATAAATATTGTGGGCTGCCTACAGATTTTTTGTATCTAAAAATACATTAGTATGTAACACCTGTTCTTATTTTTATTTTATTTTTTAATATTTGTTTCTTCTCTTCATACTTCTTGAACTTTTTAAAGCTTTTTTTCTTTGCTAATTGCATACCCATAATGAAATGAATATTCCTCTGCAACCAAAATGTCTAGGTAAATACATTTAGAGTCATAATAAAGGAAAAGCTTGTGAGATTTATTAAGATGTCTGAAAATCAGTATATCTGTTAGTAATGAAGAGTAAATGAAGATGGCACATAGCACAAATATAACTTCAGGATTAATATGAATGCATCTGCAGAATGATGCAGCTGTGTCTCTAAGCCTATTTCATATCATAAAGTACTTGACAATAATATCTGCAAAGCCAATTCTGATAGAAACAAAAAAAAAAAAAAAAATGCTGCACCATCTGTTTTTAACATCCAACCAAAATAGCAAAACCTCCCCCTGAAGGAAGGAAAGACGGAAAGAAAGGAAGAAAGAAAGAAAGAGAGAGAAAGGAACAATTTTTTTTGAAAGTGCTTTTGTATTGCATACACTTACCAAGTGTGGTGGTCAGTTTATTTAATCACCCCAGAATTTTTGCAACCGTCAAGTATTTTCTTTCTTTCTCTGATTTTGAAAAAGTCAGTCATGCTTTTATTTCCTGTAGACTTGACTCCTGCAACAGCCTCTACTCAGGTATGGGTCAGTCACTCATGCACTGTCTGCAGATGGTCCAAAATGTAGCTGCCTACATGTTAACTGGTCTGTTGGCCTCCCCCTTCACAACAAGACCTCACCAACTGTGGACATTTTAAAATCTCATTTAAAAACTTAGTTTTACTCTCTTGCTTTTAAACTAGAGCTTTGGCTTTTTTTTTTTTTTTTTTTTTTTTTTTTTTTGGATTACTTGTTTATACTCTTTTATTTCTTGTATATGACTTTTATTGGTTAGTCCCCTTTTTGTATTTCTAATTTGTATTATATTCATCACTCTTAGATGTGCAGCACTTTGGTCAACATGCTGTTCTTCTAAATAAAGCTGACATGACTTGATTTGACTTGTAAGCATTTCCCAACCTCATATTAAGTCCATCAATGTTGTTATAATTAACTCTTTCATTATATAAACTTGAAAAGATGTGTGTGTAAAAAGAGGGTTTGCAGTCATACAGAATGAAAGGACGGCTTAAGTCTGTTCATTTTGCTTTGTCAGTGTGTTGGAAGAACCTACGTCTGGGTACATTGATTTCTAATGTAAAACCATCAGGCATGTGGAAGTGAGCAGAAAGACCTTTGGAAAAGGGTCGGAATAACAAAATATGTCTAGTGGAAAAGTTAGAATTAAGTTATAGTTTTGCTTCAGCCAGAGTGATTGGTGTTTCTTCTTCCATATTCATTGTCTGGCTTGTTTTACCTTGAGATACTATAAAGTGAGCAAACACACACACACAAAAAGTCTGGAAAGACTAATTTTTCACTGATGTTGTTTTTCAAATGATTTTGCTTAGCACTTTAAGTTGTCATTTTGAGTGTGTCTTTTAAAATCAACTCTTGATGTTCTGCATCTGTCTCATTTGTAGTTTGAGGCATAGATTCTTCTCTTCCTTTTCTGCCTCTATCTGCAGGCCCAACGCTCTCTTTATCACTCTGAATGAAGTGGTACAATAATCCATCTCTGGGGGACAGGGACAAATCCATAATGCATGTATTTGTGTGTGTGTATGTGTGGCGTCTCATGGTGAGTGTTTTTTATTGACTCCCCAAGCTATGCACTTATTGTCATTGTCATCCTGCTTCACTTCCATTCTTTCTTCCCTCTCATTTCTGATCAATATTTTTAAGCTGCAATCTAGCTTTTATTTCATACCTACATAGATAGAAGGGTGAACAGATGGATAGATACTTTTGTGGATAGTAGATGGATAGTGAGCCACACAGACAGATGCCATGGATGGATAGATGGAGATAGATTGATGGATGGACATAAGGAACTGTAGATATATATGGACAGAGACTGAAAAGAGAGGGATGTCAGCAGTGTGTCAGCAGTTTTGATAAGTTGATGGCAAAGCTGACACAGCATTGGGAATTAGAGGCCAGCCCTCTGCTTATCCTTCTTTCTTTCTCTTTGTTCATCTTTCCATCCAGCTCTCTACATTATCCATATGTCCCATATAGCCCCTGTCAAACTCAAGTTCTGTTTCCAAGGACAAAGACAAAGAGATGGCACAGACCCGGAGAGATGGGGAGTTGCTGTCCATCAGCATTTAGTGAACACGCAACACTGTCAAGTCGTTTTGTGAATATTTCTTGAACTATTGATTTGTTTTCCTAAACCAGACTTATATATATATAAATCCATAGAAAAGCACTGTGAAGTGCTTTACATAATAAAAACTCATTTTAAATATGTAAAACCAAAACACAAACCATCACACTCTCAAAACTCTCAAAAGTTCAAAAACGTATATAACTAATCATACTCTCCTTTTCACACATGCATCATCACACTCACACCCACACAGCACACATATACCCCCCCCCCCCCCACCCCTCTTTACATAAACTCTGACTTCTAGTTTTTGTCTCTTTAACTGACACACCAATATAAAAATACAACTGGACATAAACGCGTTGCTTGACACTGTGGTGTAATTTTTAGTGTATACATTTTTGCTTTGAGTTTGCCAGAGAGGAAGACTGTATACATGATGCTCTGGAAGAGGATGCTGTTACACTAATTGGTCCCTCAGGAAGGATTGGAGATGCCCTACAGTTTGATTGCTTGACCCTCTAGTTGTGGGTTTAATAATCTGGAAGGTCACTGACTGTGACAAAGTGCATGCTTTGATCTTTGATCTTCTTCTGCAGCATAGGGGTGGTTTCAGAGCCTTCTGGTGTAGATAGATGCCCCCCACATGCTGTCTGACAGCACAGCTGATCTGTCATTAAGTGTTGCAAGGGAGACGCTGCAGCATTTTCTCACTGGAAGCAAGGTCCAAGAGAATCTGACCTCACTGCCAGGCATTTTTCTCAGATGGCACAATCTTTGGCAGACTCCTTCGAACCTAAAGTTAGGAAAAACACTGAAAGAAAAACAGATCCAGAAGACCGTCTTCCGCCACCATGGATGAGTTTTGAGTCCAGGGCTGAAAAATTCAGCAGTGAGCATAGCAATAGAGCTGATTACATGCATGAGGCAACAATCATCGGCTAAATGGTGTTATTAGAGTTGGTGTCAGTGTCAGATTTGATCAAGTCCACCATCAAATCCAAATGTGAAATCCAAACAATTTTGAATCCAATATTAGCGTTTAATATTTATAGCTTTTAATTTTTAACAGATCAGGGGATTAACTGACATTTGTCATAAAGCTTTTGTTTGTTCATGTACAGTACAGTGCCTCCAGATTAAGATCTCATAATCCTCTCATTTTCACAAACCAACCTTAAAAGCTGACATGATTTTAACACCATCTGCTTCTAATGCAATAAAATTTTGATTGATCAGTAATGACTGTTCACATACACTGACTCATTGGCATTTTTACATCAGAGATCTCAAGTATTTGACTGAAAGATTAAGGTTCTTTTTCACAACTCAGTGTTGTTTTGGTGACATAAAGTTTTGAACTTGTATTCCTCTGGTTAAATCAAACATCGTTTGGCTCAAATTTCCTCTACTGTGAAACCATAAGCATTTCATTGGTGGTCAGAGTAATGTTGCAAAGACTTTTTCAGATATTTTTTCTTTTCCACAGCAGCCTCCAATAGCTTGGACATAACATTTCAAAGACTGAAGATTCAGAGGGACTGTTGCAGAATAAATATTAATATCCTGCGGATCATGTAATCTGTTACTTGGGATGTTTTTGCTAAGTATACTAGATAGGAAAGTGAAGTGGCTAACCTTTACCTGCATGTTTTTGCACCACCTTAGTTTAGTAATGTTTGCTCTCTTGTCATGCCATGTGCTTTGTGATGATTGGAAAAAATAAAATGGGTAAAACAGAATGAGAAATGTTAGCAACTGCTCAGTTTCACAGAGTTGTGTGTATGTGTGTGGAATGGAGAAATCAATAGTATTCCTCAGTCAGGTTAGAAAAGGACTGTGCTTTTATCAGCTATTTTTGTGTTGAAAGTCACAAATACATGTACATACACTGGCATGTATCTGCTTATTTGTTGCTATTTATAAAAAAAAAAGGGAGGTTGGGAACACTGATGAGGAAAAATTGATCCGAATCAAAGACTACATGACATGCAGCTACTGCACTTACATGCTCTAAAGTAACCTGGACCTGACTGCTGTATCTTGATCTATTAAAAATAATCTGTATGAGACCAGTGTGTCTCTTGGTGGGATTTTTTAGTTGTTTGTTTTTTTTTTTAACTGCAGCTATGTGAAGTAATAATTCAAGCCTTTTAACTACAGTTGGTAGGAGTCGGTGCATTTTTAGTTGTTTCCTGAGGGATATTTACTGAACTTGGCTTCTTTACAGAAATTGAAATTGTGACAATGGGTAGTAAAAAATGTAACAGTTTGAGACAAAAGTGATGCAGTACAATTCATAACTGAGTGGTTGCCACTCAGAATGCTAGGATTTTTTTTCAGGTTTCAGTTCTTTTAGAAATCATTGTTCTTCAGATTTGTCCTTTCTGAGTAGCTTTTGACTTTAACATGTATCTCAGAAAAACCATCTGATTCTGTAAAGTCATAGTGCTCATATTGTTGTCTTCTGCAGGTAAGACACTGACCACATTTAGCTTAACACAGGCTTTAAAACACATTGGAAATCTTGGACATATATTAAATATTCAGGTTTCTAATATGCTATGGATTACTTGTGAAGTGGATTTTGGTGGCCAAAGAAGAAATTCTCACCAAAATAATCAAATCCAAATATCAGATATAAATAGCCACAATGCACTTTAATTATGTTACTGGTGAGTCATTAAATGTGATAATTATTGATTGTCAGAGGGTTCATGGTAACCTGGTAACTGCAGTGCACATGCATTTCCTCTGATTCCCTGCTTGTCCTTATTTCTGCCTGATGCTCTTGAGTGTTTGTTCTGTCTATATGTGCGGGAAATGAGAGGACTGTTGTGCATTTCATTAATAAAATATGGAGCTTGTTGAGAAGTGCTAATAATGCTCCCCATGCAGTATAAAGACACATTATTTTTCAAAAGGGGGTGTGATTCCCACGCCTGTTTTCCAAGATGGTTATGTGTGTGTGTATATGTGTGTGTGAGCTGTACATGCTGTTCTTCTGCTACTGAGTGGGATCAATGTTGCTGGGCTTGTGACCAGAAGTAACAAAGATTAGTAGCTGTTAATGAGTCTATTGCCATGGCAACACACTACCTACACTACATGGCAATTCTGCCAAAAAGTAATTTATAAATCATATAGAGAATCAATAATATTAAAGATAAAAACTCAATTCTACTCGAAGTAGTTCTGACATCTTGTCTGTGGAGAAGATGACTTTGGAAAGATTAGTCAGCTCTGCTCATTAAGAAGTTCAAATTACCTTAATTATGTTTGTATTATTGTTAGTTTAGATATACAACATCTTGTGTAGTTTGTTTGTATTGGTAAGAAAATATCTGCTGAGAAAAATCATCACTGTAGGCATCATTTTCCATTATACTCTTATCAGTGTTTGAGGGCAGCAGTTAATTTGATGGTCAGAAACAGCCAGTTTGCCCTTAATCTATTTCATTATAAGAAAATAAAAGAAACACAGTTCAGTTTGACCACTTGAATCTGAATTTCATTTAGGGTAAATAATTGATTTCAGTGGGGTCAAATTTTACACAATGATAGAGAATTTACAACAATCTCTGAGTGGTAAGTATCTCTTAGAAAACTTTATTTTACAAGCTTTCAGTCACGTTTGATAAAATAGTTGTTATCCTGAGAAGGGAGGTGGGAGGTGGAGTGTCCAGTGTTAAAATAACTAGGCAACATTACTGAAGTCCCTAGTATAATAAATCTAAAGGGTTACAGAGATCCAGAAAATCGATGTGATAATAAACAAAACTCCTTTCATTTGTTTCAAAGCACTGATGTTGTGAGGATAAATTGGATTACAATAAGTCAGTGTCAAAGTAATGATTTATGACTCAAGAGCCTGATTTTGATTGTGTTAAAATTAATCTGATTATTTGTGACATTTTGTTCTAAAGATTTTTTTTTTTTTTGTTCCTTTACATGCTTCTTGTTGGCAAATTTCTCAACTGACTATTACAGGTAAGTGACACATTTTTGTTTAAACTTAGACGTGTGCTTCAGTGTGCAACAAGCTGCACAGTTAAAGCCAAAATAAGAATTTAGGAATTTAGGGAATGGGCATGGAACCATCCCATGTGTATTAATCTGTGCTTGTTGTTCCTGGATAACAAACTATTGTTCAAAAGCTTTGTGTCCTGTTCAATTGGGGTTTAAACATTTAGGTTTGGAAACACACACCTATAATGGGAAAGGGGTGGGAATGATTGCTCACATATAATAAGTAAATTGTGGCTAAATGGATTCAAATGTTAATTGTTTAACAAGATGATTATAGTTTCATATCTCTGGAAAGCCAAAAGCACTAAGTGTAATACTATAGTGGATCTTTGTGTATATGTGTGTGTATCTCCTTTGTCTTGTCTCTCATTTTCTTTTTCACTGTTCTTGTAATGTTTTAAAAGTCCAATTTCTAAACAGCTTTTAGGTTTGAGACACTGACAATTTATCTTTCCCTGTAGTGCTAAGTAACCTTTTTATAAAAAACTGTAATCACATTATTCTACCTCTCTGTTTCCAGGCTGGATAAACAGATTACATGAGTATGATTGATTTTGACAAGCTGAAGTTAAACTCTTAATCGGGTTTTGATTACTTTAACTTGATTTTGATTTCACCTTAAGCTACAATATCTGTTTGCTGAGTGGCAACCTTCTAATAAGTCTTCAAGCATAATTGTTCTGCCACCCATGTATAAACTGTAGAAAAAAACTGAAAGGTGAGATGAATTAGCGTGTCACTGTTATCTAACTGCAGTCTTTCTTTTATATGCAGTGATGCATGTGAGAAGTTGGTTTATTTGCAGATTTTATATCCTTTGTTTCTTTGTTGTTCCTTTCATGTATTTTTCAGGTTAATTTGTTGCACAGTTACAGAGACTGCACCAGTGGTGTTGGTGCAATTGTTTTGGATGTGGGTATTAAATGGCATGTATTTTCTTTTGTAAAGAGTTCCACATGTGTAGCAGAACAGACAGAATGGTGTTAAATTACAGTTTTGGGAACTGAAGTAGTATTTGTGTTGGGTTATGTGTTTATGTGTGTGTGTGTTTGTCTCAGGTGTTCCAAAGGGATTTTAAAGTTGTTTTTTGGAAATGGGCAGAAAGAATAGTGAAGCAGATGGCCTTTATTTTTAATTTTTTTTTTTTTTTTTTATAACACATGCATGTGTGAGTGTTCATTCTCTTTTTATGTGTTTTTCACATCTGTGCTTGTTGACATTAGCCCATTTTGCTCATGTTTCTGTGAATGTGATTCATCCAGCTTATTATATATATTTATATATATATATATATATATATGTGTATATGTATATATATGTATATATATGTATATATATATATATATATATATATGTATATATATATATGTACTGTTTAACCTTTTTCCAAACCTAAATTTAAAAGCATGACTCTGTTTTACCATGACTGCATATGCCCTGGCCTTGACTCATCTTCCTCAAGTTATTAATCAGATACAACACCTTGTCCCAACTTATGTCCACCATGTACTGTGAAACACCTTGAGTTTGTCGCCATCAAGCACTCCTTAATGACATTATACATTTATGACCACCTTGTAGGGACGTTCCGGGCATCGACTTGTCAGCAACTTATTAGTAAGAATGCAGGCAAATGAAACAGCTTGATGCTGAATTCTGTCACCTTCCCCACCTTAATCTCAGCCTCCACTTTAATGAGCCACATTTGCAAGATGTGAGAAGAAAAATTTACTGGTTCATCCACATCAACATGACAGCCATTAGAAGACACCAACAGCTGGTGGAAGGTGAAATTAGGGATGAGGAGGTGAGGGAAGAAATGAAAGACTGAAACAGTAAAATAGGGGGAGGAGAAATAAGGAAAGTGAAGAGAAATAGCTAAATGCTGCAGCAACAGACATTGACAGAGATGGGGGTGCAGCTGGTGCTGATCAACCAGCTCCTTGGGCTACTCTTATCCCTCATTAGAGACCACCTTGTTGGAAAAGGTAGGACAAAAGTATATGCAAGACAAAGAGAGTGGCAGAAGGCTGAAGCCAAACATGTCCTGAGAAAAAGGGCACTGCAGTTCACATAAATATTAGATGAGATAATGGCACCAACCCTGACGCTGCAGCAGTTGTCTCATTAATTTTGTCATTCTGATGTCTTCTTGAGGATGTAGTAATCATTTGCAATTTGCAGAGTTTAATAGTGCAAGAGGACAAAAAAGGGACAGAAAAAGGAGAACTTAAACTACGGTAAGAGAGACAGATAGATGTAGCAAGAAGAAAAATTGACCATGATCACCATGTTTATCCCCAAGACAGGATTCTTACATTAGTTAACTGAGTGAATCAAGAATGGAAAGCAGGAAAATGCCTCAACTTGGCTTTTTGAGGTATAACTTTAGCAAAAGAAATGTGTAACGTCTGATTTCGCAGGAATCTAAATTAAACTGTGCTACATTATTTCAAATTTTTTACATGCATTTCATCTTAACATCACTGATTTCATAATGAACTACCAAAAGAAAGTTTATTTTGCTTCAGAGGAAAACTATAGGCCAGCTTTCAATGTCAAATACACTCAAACTGCAGGCTAATGTGGGTGAATATGAAGCTTTAACATAATTAAATGTGGCCCATCAATGTAAAGAATGGCATGTAAAATGAGTGTAAAATATTATTCATTACAATGTCTCCTACAACCTGGATAGCTGATTTCTATTTTTCAAAGGCTGTGGCATCATAAGTACATTCATATGTAGTTTAAGCATCATGCTACTAAAAGAATTTCATGTTTGAAGATTGTTCTCTTCTTGACAACAATCCTGATGTATAAAAAATGGTTTATTACAAAAAGTGGCATTTTAAACAGTTCTGCAGAATCTGTGAGGTCTCTGGCCAATCTTGAGAATCCCGCTGAAAATATGTGTAAGGCACCCTTATACTTTCAAACAAAGACATATATTGTAAAAACCTATGTGTGCCTTACATCCAGTTTATACATGGAGTCTAAAACTCACTACTTTTAGCAAATTGCAGTCTACTTAAGTTGCAACCCAGTATAATCCTCATATATGTAATTTTAATTAATTCCAATAATGAAATGTTGAGAATAAGATACTTTATATGTCTTTTCGTGAAATTTGGTCTCATTATTACCAAAACTAGTCCCAAACTGTAACCAAATAGTCAACTCTATAGCTCTAAGACTTACTCTATTAAATGGTATAATTACAGGTAACACACATACTTCAATTTTCCTTGTATAATACATCATGTTATTTGTGTGTTACGTCTCTGCAATACTCATTCACAAGTGTTGGAATGTGAAACAACTCTGTGAGACAATGATGTTCTTATTTTATCATTTATATTTTAGTGGTTTATTTTGTGCTTTTGTTTAGGTGTGCTCAATGGCATTGATGATGTCATTGTTATGCCTCTTTAGGGTGATGTTTACATTAATTTGCCATCAGAACATCCAGTCATCATCCTGCCTTAAAAGCTTTCAGTCTCAGTGAAGTCACAAGTTACTTGTGTTAAGCCAAAGTGGAAATACAGCTCTTCTGTTACTCTATTAAATTCACATATTGAAGGTTGCTGCAGTACAAAGCACTTTCACTTGACCTCTGGAGCTACAGTATATTAATTAGAAAGAATCTCATTATATGTCAGGGGGACGGTTAGACATTAAGTTTGACAAAGATGAGCTTTAAGCCTGTGATGCAAAGTAATGAGTGGGTTTTGAGTATGAGGGAAGGTTGGAAGGTCAGCATTGCCTTGAAGAAGCCAAGAGGGAAGTAAGACCAGAACTGCAAGTTGTTGGTGCAATGATCTGAGAGGTCACCTGAGGCCTGAACTACGAAGCAGGATTAACATACCCGGGATATCGCTCTGTTACCTGGATTGACTTAAACAGACATTCTCAATTCTGATAAACTGCACTACGAATCTGGTTATTGACTTGGTAATTCAACCCAAGGTTTAGTGCACGCTCACATAAAAGGGGTGGTGTTCTGCAGCAAATGAAGAAACCCTGTAGAACAAGACTACTTTACTGTGCAGGAGCAATTATTCTTCAAAAATACAAAGAATTCAGACACATAATCCAGGGCAAAACAACACTGTTGCCGCAGCAACAGCTAGGAAGGAATGTTGGCAAAAATGGCAGACACTGTTAATATGTAACTTTCATGAAGTTATACAATATTAATTCATGGGACAATATACAGTAAATAGACAGCACTCTGATCACTCAATGACACTCCAAGACAACTGATTGGTCAGGAGGTGGTAATTTTATACTCCAGAGCAAGTTAGGCGTTCAGTGTAAGTTACCATGGTAAGTTACCCCAGTAGGAAGCCTGCTCTGTCGTAAATGAACATTTTTGGGAGAATCTTCTTCTGAATCTTAGCTAACAAGGTTTTACTATGAGATTATTGAAGGTAATAGTCAGTAATTGCATAGTTCTAACATCCTCCAGCCAAGTAAAAGTTAATATGCATCAAAATTGACTCTCAAATCCAGAAGGCTAATTAAAACTAAAACTTCATGTTCATAACTTAACATAGCCAAAACTAATAACTTTCAGTCTTTGGAATTCTGATTAAAAATTGAAAATGTACAAATAGATATTTAAATGGTAAGCTGGTTTATATCCACTCTAAAACATGGAATTTGGCACTGTCTCACATTTAAAACCTTTAAAATCCAAAGTGACATGAAAATAAAAGATTTTTGTTTAGGTCAGAGTGACGCTGCTCAAGCCTTAGTGGCATGAAATAACTCACAGAAAGAAACGTGTTAAATACTGCTCTGAGACTCAAAAACACCAACAACCTCTGGATACATGACAAATGATGACGCCACCAGGGTGTGATACTGCAATACACATCACATTTAGTTGGAAACAAAGCTTCATCACAACTCCTAGAAGCAATTTAAGGGTTTATTTTTAAAGAAACAAACACTGCACAATCCCACACTGTAATTTAAAGTTACTGAAAACAACATTATTGCTTTCATGCTGGGCTGATAATGACACAAATTAAAATAAACTTCAAACCCTGAAACTGTGACACTTTCTGCTGTCAGCTGAATTACTACCAAGGTCCCGCAGAGTATTTTTTTTTTCTATTTCTCACCCACATAAAACCGACAACCTGTTATTTGCTTCTTTTGTTATATGCAGTTTTTGTTTAGTATATCTTTGCAAAAATAACCATTTTATTGCTGAAAGCAGTAAGACATCAGAATGCCAAATAGTGATGAAAAACATAAAAGACCACTGACAGAACAAAAAAAGAAGTTCCACATGTGATGAAGAGTTGAGTTGTGAGAGTCAAGGTGATGGCAGACAACAGATGAGTTTGCAGAAATGTGAGACAAAGGACTGTAGAGAATGAGAAATAAGTAAGAGAGAGAAAAAAGAACTTGGAGAGAATCAAGCCAGGTGATGGATAAGCATTGAGAGCATGGGAAATTGAAAGACTGGAAAAAATATAAAGATGAGCAAGAACAGAAATGAAAAAGCAACTTCAGATGAACAATGAGATATAACATATTACTGTGTGTCATTTTGACAAAAACATGTAAAGGCTGGGTGTAAAAAAATTAAGGTCATCCATGATTCATTTTTGTATGACATCATCAGTCTCTTTTGGCCATCATAATAGTTTAGAATGGCCCACTGTATAAGTTGTGCCCTTTCAAGGGAGGCTGAGGGGGTGTCCTGGTTAGCCCACCACTCTTCCTCCCTGGTCATTCACACATGCCCTGCTTATTCATGTCAAGCCAGTATTTTTATAGCACTCTCAAGGTGGCAAGTTCTGCAATGGTAGCCTGATACGTCGAAACTCACAATGAGGTGAATCTGTTTTTCTTGTTTTACTCCTCATTGATTGATTTTACAAGTCCTCATGAAACAAACTTAAGCCTTTATTGCTCACACAAAAAAGCAACTGTGCAAATGTTTCTTTTTATTTCTTTAGTTACACTAGGACAAGAATGATAAGAATCTTTATTTTTTAACAAATGGATAGGATAACATTTGATATTATAGTAAAAAAAAGGTTAAATGGTCAAAATTTGAAACAGAAATGGTAAAACACATACTTACTTTTGGCATTACAAATGCAAACCAAATGATAGCAATGGCCAAAGAAGGTTTAGTTCTACAAATTTATAATATGATTCAGTATAGTCAGTTAGGTTTAGCCAGACAGTTAGTTAAGGAAAATATCCAAGTGCCTATTTTTTTTCCCCCTTAGAGGGTTAGAGTTACCATCTGTCTGGATGAGCAGAATTATTTCAGTACCTATGAAAACATAAACATCAATTTTAAAGAATCTGGCAATGTGTGATGTTCTTTGTTGCTACAGAGCTGCTGCAGCCTAGAATTACCTGCACAATAGTTTTAACAGCATGCCTCTGGTATCTGCCATACCGGAGGCATTTTTTTTTTTTTTTTTTTTTTTATTTTACTTTGCTTTTGTTTTTTTTTACATGCTATTATGATGTTAAGTGAAAACATGACACTTGCAGCTGTAATTTCACAACAGAAAATTTCTCTTGCCTAAATTAACTTAAAATAAAATATCTTTAGCATTTTAAATATCTGGCTATGCTCTGGAACTATGAGAAAAGGTGTATTATTGTTAATATGCAGACAAAAGCAGGTGCCAAGATGCCTATTTCATGGTGTAAAAATAATCAACATGCTAAAACTCTAAAAGCTCAGAGCTGAAATATGTCTGACGTGGGTGCTCTGATTAAGTTGGTGTGAAAATGAAACTAATTTTCTACACACATCATGCTCTAATTGTAAAGGCATCTCATATTGTTGAAAGTGTTAGAAAGCCTATGCATCACCTTGCTGATGCTTTCACTTGCATGTAAATTGCTCTCAGGTTCGAACAGCTGAATCAGCCCATTAGAAGTGGCCATGGAGAGTTCAGGTCAGGTCACTGTCATCTGACAATATGTGAGGTTTTATCCAGGACTCCTTTGGTATATTCATTGCTGGCCTTTTAGTGAGTCAGAAAAAAATGTTCATGGCAAAAACTTGGAAATAATTTTGTAATTTTGAGATGCACAGTGGAGTGTGACTTGAAATAAACAATGACAAGATGCAATATGCCATATTGCTATTTATCTGAGGGTGTTTTTTTTTTTTTTTTTAAGACCAGGCTGTTTATTATTTTGTTGCTGTTGTTATTGTTTGTCTTAATAGTTGTATCATTAGTTTAAAATAATCTGAATTGACAAAAAGTATAATTTCTTTTGCACTTGACTACATTTTGGATCAGACTTGAAGAGTGGTACTGTCTTCTGTTTTGAAAAGGCTGTATGCAAACTTCAAGGACATAATGGATAAAAGGGAGTTTTCTTTTGTAAGGGAGATTCTGTGAGATGGAAGCAAATGCACCTGTTGCTTAAATGAATTGCCTTGACTTGCTCTACCTATGTGCATTGAGGTAAACAAGATGTCCTTCTGCCTTCCTTTTTGTAATCTTACTTTTACACCCACGTGAAGAGACTGAATACATATTTCCCTCATTTTCATTCTCATTTTTGGTCTTTTCAAAAAGAGAGGTCAGGCTAAAAGAACATAAGGCATGGAAAAGCGATTCATTTTGAACAAGATGACTTCTGATGCCCTCACATTGCAGTATTAAATTCTGATGTAGATGCTGTATTTAGATGCTAACTTTAAGCTGTTTGCATAGTAACTATGCCTGTAGTCTGGATTATTTGACCTTGTGTTTAGATTTTATTTGTAAATCATAATACTTTGAAAACTTTTAGTTTGATAACAAGTTATAGATAAAGAAGCCTTGATTGTGAGTTTTGTGACTGATTTGACATTTTAGATGAGCTTGTAATACTTTTCAATAAAGACAATCATCTCAAACAGTTAGAAAATAATTTTAGTCCTACATTCTGACACTAACATCACGTCACATACTGAAAATGTCTGCACAGTATCTGATGGGATTGGAGTCAAAAGCCAAACAATCATTCTTTTGTGAAGAATCATTTGATGCGTGACTGAGCTGGGTTTACACTACATCCAGCTTTAATGTATGCAAATTAGGGCTGTCAATTGATTAAAATTTTTAATCATGATTAATCACAGATTTCAAATTAATCATGATTAATCACAGCTAATCAATATTTGCGACTATGCCTGAGTTTTGCTAATTGTTACTGCATTGTATGAACAAAACAAGCCAATGCTACAAATATTTATTAACTGACCTTCCCTTGGGTAAACATCAAATGTCCGATGGTCAGTAAATGCAGCATGTAATCTACTTTTAAATGTTGTTGTAAATCATCTCTACCATGTTCCAGATAACAATTCAGACCTCATGCTGCATCATCTCACCAACCATCTCCACGGTAAAAATTTCTGTCATAAAACCAACAGATGTGACAATTGAAGTTAAACAGCCGACATTTCTGAAGAAACTCTGATAAAACTGATGATCTTGATAAAAACACATTTTTCCTTTTATCGTTGAAGTGTGTTTGTGCAGCAGTGATACAGCAGCATCACCCAAAGTAAACACCTGTTTATAAAATAGATCATTGACTCTGTTTTACAAGTTTTTCTTTACTTTTTTTTTTTACATTAGATGATCACTTTAGTTGTAATAATCAGTTCAATATTTCATAAAGTCTAGACCTAAAAAAAGGTCTCATTTGTGCCCCACTTTTTCCTAGTCAGTGCTCCTGGCCCCCCATCAGAACTTTTCTAGACCCACCCCTGAATATCTGAAGTGTAAACCCTGCCTACCACCTGTCAGCTACTTTGTCCTGGCAAAAACAATACTTTGAGGTAAATATATATGGTGTGAACCATGAACCACTAGTTTCCTCCTTCTCAGCTGAACCATAAACAAATGCAACAAGAGAGAAAAGCCAAACAGCTGAATAATGGCAGCTGTCATGAATCACAGAGCAACAGGAGACGGAAAGGAAGATTCACACTGTGCTGCAGACCCAGAGAAGACCAGAGAGACAATAGATGGTTGTGCACAATGCAGGAAAAAAAACAAAGTTGTTTGTGGAACCCTCTTAACGCAAAAAATGTGGCTAAAACACCATCATTCTCCACAGAGGGGACAACCATGTATTGTTCCATTAATACTCTCAAATCCATCCTCAAGAAACTTGCACGTCCCGCCGCCATAATGCAGAAATCACAGATGTATTGGGCTTGTTATGCCGTGCATGCATTAATTGCGTTAAAAATATGAACGTGGTTAATTACATGAATGAGTTACCAGCGTTAATGTGTTATTTTGGACAGTCCTAATACAAATAAAAATCTATTCTTTCAGGTTTATTTGACATTGTGTGAAAATTATAAAGCTAAATATGCAGAATGTATATAATCTATTTTTGTTAAAAGAAGAGATGATTTTAACTAAATGTCTGATTGAGCCTAGAAAGATAACTATTTTACCTTTATTTTTCTGTATGGGACCTATTTGTTTCCATATTCAATTAACCTTACTGACGTTAGTGTACAGTTTACTTAGGGTGCAGTAACAAGGGTGGTGTTTGTTCCAACTTGGTCTCCTTCCATGGGTAATACGGTTTGCTTAAAGTATTGTTTATGCGTGTTTAGACTGCTGCTGACTCAAGTGAGAACAGACCATCCAATAAACCAAAGAGAGGAAGCTGGACATACTGTCCAACATGCTGGACAGCTCACTGCCTTTCCTGCTCCTCATACTAAATAAATTCTTGTGAAAATCGTATTAGGTCTGAACACCAATGTGAAAACCAGAAACCCCAAGACTGCATAAATGCATTTTTCTTAAGTTTCACATACAGTTACAAGAGTTGTTGTAACTGTATGATCTGTTCAGGGGGTTTAATTCACTTCAGAAAAGTGCTGTGGAAAATAATTTTGTACAGCCTGCCCAATCAATCCAAGTTAGACACCATAAGTTTTTATCCCATTAAACTCAAAACAGCCAAAGATCCAACAGTGTTTTCTTAGCATGGGATAGTGCATTGACTTGCATGAAAAAAACGTTGCTGAAGAAGGCACGGTTCTCTCTTCTATACCACAGCAGGAAATGGTCTGTTGCAAACTGCACATATATTCTGCAGAGATTATTTTGACATTCTCAGGAACCTTGGTCTCTACAATGTCACTCCCCATTATTCCAGCCCAAAACCACCCACCACCTTGGTGACCCAGCAGTCTTAATGGAACATGGAGACCATCCACTAACTATTCAGAAGCCCATCTTCTGGAATTACCCAGTGTAGCATGACATTCATCAGGGAATAAAACTGTTTACTGCAAAATGACCAATGTTTTAATTGCTTTCACAGGGTAATGCACTATTAAATGCTTTTCATTTGCAGAAAACTCATTCTTTTCCCCCATACTGCATGGAATCTGTAACTTGCTAAATAATGTGGAACAACCTCCTTAGATAGTTTTTCCTTTAATTAAGCTCACCTGGGAAAGTAATGATCAGATCAGCTTACCATAGGTCCACTCAGCCCTTGTCTCAGACCAGTATGTAATTTGAAGTGACTATCACTTCTTTATAAAACACTCTGATGTGTGTTTTGATAAATGAGATACAGTGCAATTTAAGACATTTAACACATTTTTATACAATATGGCTTAATACGATTTGTTGCATTTGATTCAGTACCATTTTGATACATTTTTTATCATTCATCTAATGTTGGTGTTTTTTGCTCCTCTTATTGTTTTTGTAGGCATCGAAAATGTGTTTTTGCTGGTGTTTATGCTTAAAAAGAATATAGGAAGTCACTTCCCTGGTTTGACTCAACTCATAGCTTCTTATTGCAGTCCCCTCTGTCATCTCTCTTGTCCCATGCTGCTGTAGCTTCTGTTTTCACTGTGGTTGGCAGAGCCAGTCAATTGCTGTGATAGATCACTGTTATTACCACATGTTCTCCATTACTGGAAAACAGCAGGAGCGTGCACACACACAAAGCTCAAAGACAAAAAAATTAATGCAGTATAGCATATAGCAACCCATTCCCCACCCCACCCGCACACAGAGACGTACCTATTCACTTTCTACATCTGTTGTACATTATGTATGCATGGACACATAGACAGAACATACATGTTGTATAATAAATATCACAGGAAGCTTAGGGTCAAAAACATGCATGCAGGCCAAATCAGCTACGAAGAAAAGGGTAAAGGTTAATAGTCATAAGTTGGGGTTGGTTAGAATTGTTTTTGGTCGTGTGATTAAAATGACCACATGGTACAAGAGTACTTCCTACAGAGACTAATAGAATTAGTATAAGAAGAAACTGAAAAAAGGAGAACATTTATGTAACATGACTCTGACATTACTTGTTTATCAAAAATAAAAGCACACTAAATACATTTAGCTTTTGCATTGTTTGCACACGTGTAAAATGGACAGGTAAATTACCCCACTGCACTAAATATTATGAGCATCCTAAAGAAAAGAATGCAGAGCTAAAGAACACCAAAAAAACTGTTTTGTGCTGTTTGTTGATTACTGTATCATAGTCATGGTGGTGTTGGTATAGAAGTAGTGTAATTTAATTTCTGCTTCTATAAATATGTATAAGTATATTTGAGAACTAGTGTAGAAGATAATCAAACTGTCTTGTAAAACAATACTTTAGGAAGATGAATACAATGGCATCTGACATTGAAAGTTTAAAAAACTTTAATCAACAAGCAAAAACTACAAAAAAGACGAAGCCAGAGGCATCTTAATCAGAAATCCATATCATGTCATTGACTCTCTTCAATGCAACAGTTCTACGCCCAGTTTTTCCTGGATGCTCTGGCTAATTTGAAAAAGAAGAAAATGAATAAGTAAAACACTGCTTTAATTAGTGTAAAAAATATTTTAACACTATAAAAGTAAATTAATGGTCATTGCACACATTAACCAAAATATCAGGCAGAAGTAATGATCAGTATTCATGTAAGGATTCACCAATAGCTGCACATCTCAGAAGTAGTCGTCTTCTGGGTTTATTAGGTTATAATTGGTCTAGCAACAAGGTAGGAAATAAAAGTTAAATACTGTGATTAAGAACGCAAGAGCTAAAGTAAATATCATTTAAAAAACAAAGAAAAATTTTAGCAATGACAGATATAAAAGACAAAAATTAGACAGAGAATCCCAGCATGAAAAAGACAATAGCGTAGATAAGTGTATCTCTCCACAGGTGCTCCAGAACATGCCCAAGGATTTTGCTTCAGTGAAAAAGACTGTTAAATCATTTATTGTGCTGGGGGACAGTGGCAGACATTGTAATAAGATACTATACATACTATCTATAACCAACCAAACACAACTATAAGTACTGTCTATAACCTGTCTTCATCAAACAACCTTCATAAAATACAAATACATAATCCTTTCTGCTTGACAAGAGAGGTTAAATAAAAATAATAATAATAATAAAAGCAAAAGAAACAAATAGAAAAACAATAGGGATTGAGTGATACAGCTGAATATTCAACGTCTGAAAAGAGTGACACATGGAAAATGGGGCAGGAATTTAGATGTAACACAGTTAAAGCAAAATAGAGCTGTGTGCATGTTCTCCTGTTGCAGCAGAGCTTGGCAGTGTAAGCTTTCACTGAACAAGTGTGTGTATTAATCGCTGAGTCATGAGATATGGAGCCGGTCAGAGAACCTGAAGAAGGTTGTATTTGTAGTGCAGACACTTTGGTTGAGGGAAAATTTGCTGTATGTTGCTGTAGTTGCTCACTATTTGACTTGCTTTGAAAACAAGGACAAGTGAAATTGGAGCTAAAGACACAATTCACAATATCTTAGAATTAAAGATTAAAGAATACGCTGGTGTGACCGTTGGGACTGCCGGACTGAGTGTCTCGTTTCCCGGTTCCTGTTTCACACTATATTATGTACTAAATGTAGTAGCGTAACATCATGGTGATAGGCCCTGGTGCAAAGATTCTTTTTGCGCCCCTACCCAGCTAAACAAAAGTGCAAACTGCACGCAAGTACACTTGTATGCGTGGACACACACACACACACACACACACACACACACAGCCACTCAAGAGAAATGCTATTGTCACTATGTATGTTACAGGTGACTGGCCACACGCGCATCCTGCAAACAAGCCTTTCAGCACCACAGACAGCAGCTGAAGCTCCATTTCAACACATGAACAGCATTTCAAAACAACTTTGGTCTGAGAGAAATTTCCTTCTTATTACACGATTTGCTCTTACACAGCCATCTTAACCCATCTTTACTGTTTTTCTTTATTAAATGCAGGACCACAGTTTTCACAAATTTGTTTTTTGTTCAATTATCCCAAATCAATGAGAAAAAGAACAGGTGAAATACAGGATTGGGATTTAAATCCCAAGAATTCCACTTCATAACAAAGAGAAACTGTACTCACTCATTAAAAGCTCATCTTACAGGTCTTGTAATCAGCAGTCATTTATGATGCTGCTCAGGTCTAAATTTTTTGCTCTGCTGTTCTCAATAAAGTAGCCGGTCCACTGAGTCTTTCTTGTCCCATTCTGCGCCTTAAATAAGTCTTTATCAACTTAAGCTTGGAGAATGAGAGCTCTGCAGTCATGACATTAACAGGTATGGTGAGATATAGCAGTAATGCAGTGCAAACATCAGTAAATGGTACCGTTTTCCACAATTAGCATCTTAGCCAAGTCCTTCACAGTGCAGTTCTGCTGCTATTTCAGACTTAAAGCAAGTTCTGAATAAAACAAGTTGGTCAGGGAAACTGTAGTGGTCCACGAGGTGCCGTGCATCCTGGGGAAGTGGAAAACCTTGTTTCTTTCGCGCATAGAAAAGAACCTCTGTGAAAGCTGGCTGATAATGATATCCAGGCTGGCATTGAAGACATTTATTTTGAAATAGCTTTCACCATCAGTAAGCTTTTCATCTTTCATCAGCTGATCTAAGCTCTGTTAGGGAGTTGTCAGCAGACACACCCCCAACATCAAAGGACATAGATTCACACTATTGCCGATTAGTTTGTTTAAACGAATCCTGTTTAAATGGTGCGGAGCAAGGAAGCACAATCTGAACCATTAGAAAACCAGGAGTCTTGCTTGCAAGTGAACTCTGGTTCTGTGTGCTGACAGTGGGAAAGCAAACGGATCATTCAGTGGACCGAAGAGAGAAAGTAACATGTAAGGTGATGTGCCACAACATGTGGGATAGCTTGCTGCCTCTCCTGCTGCTCATACTGCATAGATTCTAATGAAACTGTCTGAAAACCAAAGTAAAAACGGATACCTCAAGACTGCATAAATTTATTGTTTTTCCAATGTTAAACTGGGATGAACGGCTTGTTTTCAGCACTGACAAATCAATGAGCCAGATTTCCTTCTTCCTCCTTGTTGCTCAGTAGTCGTTTAGGCATGGCAAGGTTAGGCAAGTTTATTTGTATAGTACATTTCATGCACAGGACAATTGAAAGTGCTTTACATAAAACATTAAAAGCATTGCAGATGGTACAAATAAAGCGTTCAGAAGTAGTAAAAGGCAGCAACAAAAAGCAAAAATCACAAAATCATAAATTATATTAAAATGATTAAATGCAAGATAAGTTAAAAAGTTATTATGCAGATTCCATGCAGTCGCATGAGAAAAGACATGTTTTTAACCTAGATTTAAAAATGTCTACATTTGGTGAAAGTTTAATCTCCACTGGTAGTTTATTTCACTTGTTTGCAGCATAGCAGCTAAATGCTGCTTCTCCATGTTTAGTCTGGCTGGACTAGTTGACCTGAGTCTTTAGATCTAAAAGCTCTGCTAGGTTTATATTCTCTGAACATATCACAGATGTATTCTGGGCCTAAACCATTCTGGGCTTTGTAAATGATCAGAAGGGTTTTAAAAACTATTCGGTGACTAACAGGAAGCCAGTGTAAAGATTTAAAAACTGGTGTGATGTGTTCAGATCTTTTAGTCCTGGTTAAAACTCTAGCAGGAGTGTTTTGTATGAGCTGCAGATGTTTAATGCTCTTTTTAGGAAGTCCTGTTAAAAGACCATTACAGTAATCCAGCCTACTGGAGATGAATGCATGGGTGAGTTTCTCTTGGTCTTTCTGGGAGACTAAACATTCAGTTTAAACTCAGTGTTACAAAAAATTCTAATGTGAAAATGAATGTGTCTGATAACTGACTCAAGGTTTGTTAAACATTTAAATAGGTGAGTCTGTTACTGTATGATACCTCAAACCAAATCAAACATAAGATTAGCTGATATGACTATAATTTGCAGTACTCTGCTTTCCTTTAAATTATCTACATTTACCCTGCCTTTGCAAGGTATCACAAGGTTTCATGTTTCCTTTCTGCAGTCACAGGTAAATTTTAAGCAGGACTGTGCCTTTCCTGTTGTTGTGGACTATCTTTCTAATGCTCATTTTGTACATTATTTTACTCTAAACCCTTACTTAACTGGCCCAAGCCTGCTAGTCGTATATGTGGTTTTGTACAAGATAATTTATGAGCACAAAGACTTGAATATGTGACGTGTCAGTTTGTTTCCACTTGCCATCTTACGCCAACCCTTTTGCCACATTGAAGTGCTGGCATTTTAACATGTTAACACATCACAGGTTCATGTCATCACAAGTCTTGTGAGTCACAAGGTCTCCATTTTCACATATTAGCTTGTGTTAGAAACATCCAGGAGGACTGTTTACGCCAATCCAAGATCTTTTCATATTTCCAGTCATGTAGTTCTTGTATGCTGGATGGAACTTAACAGTAAATGAGGGTGAACTGGTGAATTATGTATGCATACACACACTCAGTCGTGTTGAAGTGTTTGAGGAGAAGCATTAAAATTATAAATATCTCTGGTTTCTAGAAATGTAAATTTTATATATTTTACTGTAGTAACTCTGAATCAGCACCGTGAAACTACAGTATATTACTTCAATATGACTTTGATGGCAGAAGCATTTTAAAATTCACAGCACAAGTTTTTAAAGAACAATAATGGATTATTATTTCTGTGGTACTTAAATACAGTGATTTTTTTTAAAACACAGCCATTTGCTCATTGCATTTACAAAAATGAAGTAATTTTTTTTTGTTCTATGTTTTTGTTCTTAAATGCAGACGTTTTACTGTGATTGTGTACTGTATACACAGCTCCTCTCTGGTTCTATTTTCAGGTTTTTGTCCGAATTTTTTCTTTTCTTGTTTCTAATTTCTATTTTGCAAAATTAAATCAAGTAAAGACAAGTTATAATCGTAAAAGATTCAAACAAAAAATTCACTAAAGTTAAGTTTAACTTAATTCTTGCTGGTTCCCATAGTTTTTTTTTTTTTTGTTTGTTTGTTTTTGTAATTTTATCATGCTATTAAATTATCTTATTTTTTTATTTTTTTATTAATTGGAGCTTGATTGTTTAAATTTGGACTTTTTCATATTGTTAAGCACAAAGAGTGGTGTTAGTTAAATTTCATTAATATTTTTTCCCCCCGCAGTGCAAACATAAGAGGAGAGAGGTTGGAAGAGAGGCTCAAAATTTATACATGTAAATATGTTGGACTGGTGACCTGTCCAGAGTGTATCCTGCCCCTCACCTGCTAAATGCTGAGTTAAGCTCCAGCTTCCCCACCACCCTTATTGGATAAAGTGGTATAGATAATGGATGGATGGATGGATGGATGGATGGATGGATGGATATATATGTTGTTCATTGTTTTATGTTCCATGTGATATGATAGTCAACCCAAACATGCCGTGACTGTAAACCCATGCTTTTTTCCATGCCTAACAATATATTTTAATATTTTTTTAACCAGATTATGTAGTTGTTTCACATAATTAAGTATTATTTTAATCAATTTCTCACCAGGTATTTTTTGGAAATTAAGCAAAATAAGTGCCTATGAAGTTTCTGGTAAGATGCAGCTTCGGTCTTTCGAGTGTTTTTTCTTCAGGCATCCTCTCCTACTTCTGTTTTTGAAAATGTAAAAGAAAGTAAACATTTTGTTTTATTCCAGCTTACAGAGATTTCAAAACCTAATTCATCAAATGCTGGAATCTTGAGGTGTGTTTTTCTATATCCGTGAGTGTTTTATTGCGAATAATTATTTGAGAAAAACACATTCGAAACAAGACAAAAATGCCTTCATAATACATAAATATCTTTAGATTTAGATATATCACTAAAACATAAAGCAAAAGATAACACAAAAACATACAAATCATTCAATTTCAATAACAGTTTATCATTTTGGTTTTGCTTTACTTCTAGTCAAGCTGCTTGCATACTGAAGGGAAATAAAGTTTTTAAATAATTTGTTGGCATTATACTGTATTACTTTAAACTAGTCAGCCATTGCAAATGAATTTCACACGACATAATCTTTTTTGTACAGTAGTATGTGTTACTATATGTCTGCAAGCGTGACTGCATGTCTGTGGAACACTGATAAGTTGGAAAGCCTATTTGTACCCCTCTGGTTATAAACATCCCAACTGTATTTCCCCAATATTTACTATTTTGCTTTAACCATCTCAAAAATCATAGTTTATAGGTCTTGATGACAAAAAAAAAAAAAAAACTGACAAATGTTTAATTGCTTGTCAGTTTCAGAATATAAAAATCCTAAATAGTTGGTTTGCCTTTTTTGTTATATGAGCTACTTTCTCATAAAGTAACCTTTAAGTCAGTTTGACCATATCAATATCTGTTCAGAATTATTATTTATTAACAATCACAAAGTTAGGAAAAGCCTGCCAGTAAACATGTAGTTAACATTTAATAGCCTCCAACTTCTTCAATAACTAATTATGCTTTAAGTCAATAAGCTTGTGGCTGAATGTTTGGACATTCAGTAGTTTAAAAAAGCCCAAGTGTAGACCTTGCCCCATGTGTGTGTGTTTTTAGCAATGATTGTGACTAGCCATAAAGCTTTAGCAAGTCAATCAAGTTTAGAAACATCAGTAAAAGTTTTCTTAGAAGTTAATTTCTTGGAGTCTATGGAGTTTCTTTCCATTTACAGATACAAATATCTAATTAGAAACTTTAAGTGTATACAATAAAATGACTTGTTTGTAAAGTTTCAAGCACTTTTAAGGTCAGTGAGTTCATTATTGAGGCAGCACTGTGGTAGCTTCATTGGACAGGCTGTTGCTAGCTTAGAAGGAAGAAGTAGGAAACTGCTAATCAAAAAGTTTTATCCAAGTCTTCCCCAAACCACATGTTCAAGTGTCCTTGAGCAACACACTCAACCCTATATGTTGCATCCAAAGCAGGTTGTGTGAATGTGTATAGACTGTAAAAATGTATATAAACTAAGTGGTGCTGTGTATGTCTGTGTGTCAATGAGACTTGTACGGTTAAAATGCTTTGAGTGGTCAACTATATTAGAAAAGAACAAAAATAAATAGAATCCATTTATCATTTACAAAATGTCAGATTCATTCATTTATTTCATATCTCCAGTAGTTGTGAAGGGTATGCCGTTTATCTGTATCTGTATTATACACCTATATTCGTGCTGTAACAATTGAAATATTTACAGGACCTTAAGGGCTGTGTCCTATAACAATCTGCATGAAATGCAGGAAAAAAGATACAAAGCATTTTGTATAACATGTTGCCCTCTCAATTCGAAGATGAACCATCCCTGCTTGAACCAAAGTAATGCTGTATAGCATCCTCTCCTCATCTGGATTCTGCTCTGTGCTCAACCACTCACACACTGGAAAAAAGGCACAGAATTACACCATCTACACTTGTACACAGTTCCACACAGGAAAAGGGTGTTGCTTTCAGCCAGCACTCTGGCTCTGCTCACAAGCGCAGAGTCAACTGTTTTATCCACACTGCCGACGGGAACAGCCTTGCATCTTCTTCTGTCACACTGACACAACAAGAGAAATGCACAGAGAAATACAAAGCCAAAGAGTTAGAGGGAAGGGGTAGAAAAGTACAGACAGACAAGGAAATACAGAAGACAAAAAAAGTGGAACTGACTAAAAAACAAAGGCAATTTAAAATGGAGCTGCACTTGATATACTTCACTCTTTGCTGCTGCTTACATAATCCTGTTTTCTTAAAAAAAAAAAGAAAAAAAAAGTTGAACCCATCGTAATTTAACTCATTTGGATGTACATTGCAGACAATGCTTCAACAATGTTTAGCAATGGTTTTAGGTGACAAGAAGCGGGCAAAAAAGGAAAAAAAAAAAAAAAAAAAAAATCATTTGCAAAAAGTAACCAAAGAGCCTTTGATGTGGAGGATTTACAGTATTTAGTGAAAAAAGAAAAAAAAAATCAGATATAGTGACAGTTATCATCTTATATTTGAATGCATGGCTTGATATTTTAGTCACAAATATCTGTCTTTCTACAGAGCTGAAGTTTGTCAGAAAAAAAAAAAAAAAAATTAGAGAAGAAAAAAAAAGAAAAGAAGCCCAATCCATCCCTGAGGCTGAACAGGCAGTGAAGCTTGTGGAAAGAAGAATGTCTCTGATGGGTACATCAGTAGGAGTGTGTGAAAGTGATAAGGTACATGTAATTTATCCCACACTACAACACATGTACACTAAACGTGTGGGTGAAAATGTTTCTGAACATTTGCTTTGATCTGAGTTTTTCTATTGTTATTATTTGTAAGGTTCTTTATGTGTTCCCGTGTGTGTGTGCACATGCTGGTGCTGACGCGTGCTGCAGTAATAGAAGCTGTCCTGCAGCACACAGTCTGTTGTGTGCAGCCGGAAAGCTGTCATAAACAATCTGCTCCGGCGTCAGTTAAACAGCAAGCGTGGGAGAATTGGGTACTCTATAGGCAACACCCTACCTCACGCTTTCTAAATAGACCAACCCGTCTGTCTAACGCACTGATATCAAAATGAGCAATGGATATCCCATATGACATTACAATACTTGTGCGGCAACAGGTTGGCAATGACTTGAGTGACACTGGCTGGTGACTCTGGGAGGTGTTGGGCTTTGACACTGAGTGAAGCTGAAGTCTGTGTTATGATACACTGAAAACTGGCAGACTGAGAAAATGTTCTGCAGGAATTTAGGATTTTTTAGGTTCAAATGATTTCACACATGAGTGTGATGGGGTTGATGTAATGTGTGGTAAAAATACACTCAAGGACATAAGCCCAAATATCTTTTTACTCTTGTAGTGGCACAAATTTAGCGTAGCACATAAATACACAATGTTTTCTAAAACCGAACAGTGTAAGCTGACAATATGAACAAAGACACTGTCTGTCTGTTTGCCCAGTTTATTAAGTCAGCTACAAACCTAGTTGCCACAATGTTTTTTATGTCAGCTTGGTTTTGCCACAAAAGTTTTCCTCAGCCTCCTCATCTGTTGTAACTTAATTCTTGATATTAAGCAACTCTATATTAGCCTTGAACCCATCAAACTCCACATAGTTTATAATTATTGCAGAATGAGGAAGAACTTTCTTCTAGGGGGCGTGTACTCCAGAAAACAATACAATTTGGTGTATTTTAATTAGTTGAATTCCTGCAGGTTTGTGCACTTGACAGGGGAGTTTCACTACTCCAGTTGCAAGGAAGTGTTGTGGAGTACTTTCTGGCTCGAGATGCCATTGTGTGGTTTATTTTGTGGAAGCAGATGTTGTAGAGAAATAGTCTGTGGTGGCATTTTGTACTTTATTGTCCTTGATAACATTCTATAGTTTTGTGAAGCCATCATCTGGTTGACAACTTCCTCTCTTCTCAGTGCCGTACTGTTGTTTCTTCTTCGGTGTCCTTGGTGTCTTCATAGCCGTTTCTATGATATGATGACTTCATCATATGAAGAGCTTCTTCTCTGGATCATACTATTTTGTGGCAAATTATTTATTTATTACAAAAAATTGACATTGTAAACAGCCAATCATAGAAAACCCCCAGACCAGATATGGGCTGTGGTCTTATATACTCCCCTAGACAAAGACATTCCTGAGTCATGAATATAAGATATCCGTGTGTGAGTCCAGTCTGTACAACAAAGAACCTTATATGGTAAGAACCTGAGTGTATCTTATGGAACATGTGCTTCTCCGAATTTCATGTTTATATCCTGTGCTGGGAACTTCTCTAAGTTGCAGAGTACAATCCTTTAAGACAGACCCTCATCAGGAAACAATCTAATGTAAGTGTGTACACAATGCTATGTTTAGCATTACACAATGCTATGTTTACATACTCCTAGAAGCCTATAAGCCTGTCCGTGCATGGATTCTAAGGCAAATAGCAGTCTGCTTACAGCTGCAATATAGTCCTAATCTATGTATTTTAATTAATTCTAATTATCAAATGTTGAGAATAAGACACTTCAGAAGCAACCCCAATGCCTAAATAAGGGAAATTTTAAAGATAGCAGGAGTGTCCCGATACCACTTTTCACTTCTGAAAAGTGGTATACTGATATTGCTGCCTTCAGTATTGGCCAATACCAACATTAACCCAATACATTAGCACGAATAGCACGAATCATACATGTTTTAACTTATTATGTAGTGTGGAATGTGAGAAAAGGCTTGATCAAGTGATATTACTCAGAGAAAAATAGTCAGCAACAGTAAGTTATGAAAAAAAAAAAAAAATCTGATCCATTTATTACCATGGGTTACATAAATCTGAACCTTAAAAATAAGAAGACAGGACAAATTATTAAAATAAATAATACATTAGAAGACCCTGAAAAAAAACCTCAATAAATCTACTTTAAACAAAAAGTTGTATTTTTAATCTGTAAAATAACATTTTTTTTACTCAGTATATAATGAAGAAAAAAAAAAAAGTCCAGTGCTCAAAGTTAAGAGTGCAAAGTTTCAATTTTACAGACTGCCTTAAACAATGTGGTCATTGCTGTCAGTCTTAACAAAAAATATGTTAACAAAATAAACATATAATAATAATAACAAGAGCAGAAAACAAATATTCAGTTAATTAAAAGGAAGACTAACCTTCCTACTCCTCCATTTCCACTTCTGCAGTCCAAGCATGATGTGGGGATTCTTTTTTTTTTTTTTAGATAAGCATTTCGGCATACCACCTGTCAGCCTGCTCCTGTCCTCCTCAGTGATAATTGACGCTGTGCTAAAGAGTCTCTCCCCAGTTTTTTGTGATGGTGCTTCAAATGCATGATGAGGTTGGACATATTAAACTTCCCTGGCTCTGTTCCACCATGAAAAACTTATGCATGACAAGTGTTGCACTCAGCTGCAGCGTATTTTGTAAACTTTAACAAAGCATGCTGTCATGTGGGCTCTGCATGCTGGATCCAGCTGCTTGATAGGATTGCTGAAGTGGAATGGACTACTTATGTCAGAGTGCTTATATCAAAGATTTTTGATGCTGGCCAATATAATCAGATATTGTTTTTTTTTTTTTTTTTGGCTGATACTGGACCCATTTCTGATATCTATATTGAAAATGGGAAACCTCTAAAAAAAAACAGGCTACATTTTCGAACATGTCAAGTTTTTAATTAAAAAGTTTACACATTTTTAAATGATGTATTATAAATGTAACCATTACTGGATCCAAATTATCTCCATCATGACCTGACACAACAAAAATACATCAAGACGTCTTTTGGACATTTTTGGTAAATATTCCCATTCCCAGTAGCTGTGCTTTATGAATTATGTAATCTTTGAGTTTGTTTTGTCGCAAAGTATTTTCTATTTATGTATGCCTGAAATTTAACACAAAGTAATGTTTGCCCCCTTAGTCACCATTTTAAATTAGTGTTCCCATGATGTTTTGTATTATATCCGTTCCTTGTCTTTCAAAAACAATTTGTGTGGGGCATCTGTCTCCCCCCCGATTCAAAATTGGGGGTATTGATCAATACTAGTAATTGGAGAAGGTGGAAAAAAATAGTATTATAACATACAAGGATTTTTTTATTTTTTTTTTATTTTTCAAATCAATAGATAAGCTTTAACAAAATCACAGACGCTCATTTCTGTTTATCATACTTCATCAGACAAACCAAAGCAAAGCGTTAACAGCAAGCCGATGCCATACTTAGGTTGGAAAGTCATTTATTTTGGCGAAAAACAAAGGATGTCAGTATCAATTTTCAATCATGAAAGGGATTACATGGATTTATATCTCAAAACAAGAAGTTTCATCACCAAAAATTCAAAATAATTATTTTATTTCACTTAAAATTTAAAGTGCTTTAGTAAAATTACATTTAATTACACAGCACAAATGGGAATTAGTTATCTTTATTCTCTGTTTAAGTCTTTCATTAATGGAGCTTACATGGTTTATTAAAAAACACATTTAACATCATCTTATGTTTCCTCTCCGTTGGCCCTCAAGTGCCAGTTACATGTCACCAAACCTACAGAGACATCATTATTTTTTGTGTAAAACTTTGAAATTATTCCCCAATGATTTCCTCCTCATTACAGGAAAACTGGTTACTCCTCTAAAGCTACTGATTTAGAATAAACTACTGCAAGACCCAAGCTTGCGCCATGCTTACATAAACACATTTTGCATAATTCAGCATGCTGGGAAAAAATGAGTATCAAAACCTTGATGATCTGATGGCATTAAACATTTATCAGCAACTTTCTATCCTGCAAATGAGGCTGGTTTTACTGTATATTCTTTAATTTGATCTGAAGGCAGACTTTTCTCAGTTTCACTGAGTGTTGATTAACTGCACTGAATCTTAAGCTTACCAACATATATTTACCAGGTAGTTGCATTCTGATGCATATAAAGTTCAGAAGCACCAGCATAGTAGGCCCCAACAATGGGTGGTCTGCACCTTTCATACTATGTCGCATCATTGTCTCAGATACCACATACCTGCCTAATGCAGTGGATATCTAAAAATGACGTATGGTCTTGTTTTGCTTAGGCCACTGCCATGACAAATAATGTATTGCATTACCCCCCACAGTTTGCCAAAGCTATTTGTTATTTATAGCACTGTGTTGCAAACTTAAGCAGATGCACAGATTCCCCTTCACTGTCAAAAAACAGCCATATTCTGTGTGAACGGTGTATCTAAGATTGGAAACTTAAGAGTCCTTCTTACTTTTGCTAATCCCATGATCCGAAGCATCTGTTCTCCTTGGATTGGAGCATTGTAAATAAGTTCAGAGGTTTACAGTCACTGATACAGCTTAAAACACACCCAACTTCAATCAGTATCTGTTTTTAATTTTGCTCTTTATTATCATTAAATCTTTTTAATATTATTTTGTGGTGAGGTGGGCTTTTTTTCTCTCTTTTTCTTTTTCCCCTGTCTGCTTCATCTCAAAAAAATCCCTCTGTTTATTTTTGTTAGTTCGTACCTTGGAATACCGACTCATCTCTGTCTCTTTTGATTAGGTACCTCATTAAATGAACTCCCTGAATGGATGAACCTATTCAGGTAACACTGACTGGATCTGTGCTATCATGTTTAGTTGATTAGAAGTGAAAGGAGTTCTGATGTTGCCTCCTGAATTGTCATTGATTGTTTTGCTCTCTACTGAACACCTGCAAACAAAATGCTCTTTCTCTTTATGTCAGTGGAATTTTTTCTGACTCTTTACTGCTGAATGTTTGATGGACATGCTGATTTTATGCTTTCTTTTTTAATGAGTTGGAATTTTCCAGGTTACTTGAAGAACAAAAAGTTAAGGGTTAATGCTTTTTGGAACTATTTTAGCTCTTACTACTGAAATGCTTTCAATGAGTGAAGAATTTATTCATCCATCACTTGTTTTGTAGCCACAGGCATTAAGGCTATGTAAATTTCTACGTTCTAGTCTATCCTAATATGAAACCAGGGCACGTTTAGAACCTCCTCCCTATTTCTCTCTCTGCAGGCTGATGGTCCTAAAACCCTCACCACAGGCTATATTCCCATGACAGATGTTTATTACAAGGATGTGATACATATAATTCAACACACGCACATGCACACACTACAAGCATCCAAATGCTAGAAATCTTGCACAGACACAGTGGACAAAGTGAATGACATTTCAAAGGAGACAATTTATTGTTATGGCCTTTTAAACCAGCTGACGTGTCCATTTCCAGTTTTCTGGCCTGTAGGGATTTATGACAATAGAATGTTTATCATTATGCAGAATAGGCACAGATGATAAAAATTAAATTTAAACCGGAGAGACAGCAAAATCACCCAGGTGTCAAGTAAGGTGTATTCTGCTTTAGATTTGTGTAGGCATAGGGTGTGTTATTTTCATATTTATGTATTTTGGAAGTTTATTTTTTAAAAAAAATGTGTTTATTTTGTATCCCTAGCAAAAAGAAGTGGTAAAAGATTACTTCACCTCAGAGTAAAATTTGTGTCCGTCTAAGCACTGAGTTCTCAAAGGCTTACTGGACTTTAAAAACACATACTGTACTTTTGTTGCTCAATCATGCAGCCTTCATTTTCCACTGTAACTGCTGCATCATGTTGTGTATAACAAATCAGGTCAATTCTGGTTTAGATCAAAAGGGAAGACAAACATGCATAAAGTAGAAAAACCTCTAGCAGTAAAACTACAAATGTTTAGGGCTACATATTTCTCTGCAAGACCTTGTTGAACATGAACATGTGTCCCTGAATTCAGGGACACAATTCAAAAGGTCAGAAATTCTTGTAAATATAAATTAAGTGATAATGTTGTATAGTCAGCATATGCCAATATGATATCCAATATAAAAGGCCACTGGGTAAAAGAAAATAGTTTTTTCACCCTTCTTTAATGTTTTTTATAAAATAACTTAGACTGAAGAAACATCTCTAAATGTTGTTTGTCCCCATTTTATATCTTTTTGCACCCATCTGCTGGTGGTTTCTGTCACTTCACAGCTGTGCGTGGGCGAGTCACAACAGGTGAACAGGTTAAAATTTCTCACTAACATTTATCACAGCTCCCCAAGTCGATTAAATATATTGAGGCATTTGCAGCTTTCAGAAATGTTTCTGAAAAAGCAAATTATCTAACAGATATACATTACAGCAGAGAAGCGATCAACTGCCAGCTCTCCCCCCTCACCAGACCCTCTTCTCCACATCACTCAAGGTCTTAAAAGGATGTCTCTATCCAGGTCTGAACCCCAGCGACCACCATCTACCAAGAAATACAGGGCTCCCCCTCCTCCCCCTCCTCATCCTCCTATTAGATCATCTGTCCTGACCGAGCAGGGCATGGGAGGAGGTTCCCAGAGCAGCAGAATTCACAACAAAGATAACATGCCATGATGCGTTCAGGGTCCTTGCTGTAGTTTTGCTACTACTGACAGCTGTTCTGAGATCAAGCCTGGACCCAGTAGGATTCCTGTGTTAGTTAGTAAAATAAGGAATCGAACACGGTCAGCTTGTGGGGTGAATCGATCTAATCTGTTAACTGTACCTTGTATAACTCAGAATACAACAGAGACCAGTGTAAACTTCATAAAGCTAGCTGTACTAAATGTTAGATCTCTGTCCAACAAGTCACTGTTAGTTAATGACTTCATCATTTCTCACAGTTTAGATTTTCTTTTTCTGACAGAAACATGGTTAACAGAAGACACAAGTGCTACAGTTCTTAATGAAACAGCACCCCCTCATTTTAGTTTCATGAATAAATGTCGAAACGGGAGGAAAGGGGGAGGAGAAGCTGCCTTATTTAAAGATTCATTCCAGTGTAAAGAAATGTCATTTGGTGATTTTACTTCTTTTGAATATCTTAGTTTTATTTTAAGGGGCATTCCTAAAATCCTATTTCTAATCATCTACAGACGTCCAGGACATTGTGTAAATTTTATTGATGAATTTTCTGAATTATTGTCGGTTATTTCTACTGATTTTAACCATTTCATCTTAACTGGGGATTTTAACATTCACATAGATAACATGACGGATAGTAATGTCAAGGAATTTTCTTCCATATTGGACATGTTTGGTTTGTGGCAACATGTTAAACAACCGACCCACATTCGAGGTCACATTCTGGACCTGGTTATTTCAAAGGGTGTTGATATTTCTTCTGTTGCGGTCACTGACTTGGCCTTGTCTGACCATTTTTGTATTTTGTTTGATTTACTGATCACTCAGAATGTTCAACCAACCTGCTTCTCCGTTAGAAAGAGGTACATTAATGAAAGAACAAGTGCTAAGTTTGTGGAGGCCATAGCGATGTTACCAACAACCAGTGCAGAGTCAGTTGATGGACTCCTGGATAATTTCAATCTGAAAATCTTGAATGTAATGGATGCTGTTGCACCGATAAGAATCAAGAGCAACTTGAGCAAACAGAAAACACCATGGAGAAACACCACTGTGGTTACCAGCCTAAAAAGAGAATGCAGAAAAACTGAGCGGAAATGGCGGAAAAATAAACTTCAAATTTACTATGAGCTGTACAAACAAAGCCTACGTAACTATAACAATGAGCTGTGCAAGGCCAGAGAGCTGCATTTATCTGAAATGATTAACAGGAATGTCAACAATTCTCGCACTCTGTTTGCTATGATTGAAAAACTTACAAATCCTCCCAAACAGATAAGCCCAGAGCTCCTTTCCACTGAGAAATGCAACCAATTTGCAAACTTTTTTAGCCAAAAAATTAAAACAATTAGGCAAAATATTAATTCCACACAGTCAAACAAGAAAATTAGTCTGTGTCTAAAACCCGGAAATAATTCTGATGTCATGTCACAATTTAAAATGGTGAATTTAAAAGTCCTACAAGAAACAGTTTGGCATTTGAAATCAACAACATGCACTCTGGACATGATACCATCCGACTTTTTAAAAACAGTTTTTACCTCAGTAGAAAGTGATCTCCTACTGATAGTTAACAGCTCGCTGGCATCAGGCATTTTTCCCAAGTCACTAAAGATAGCGGCTATTAAGCCACTCCTAAAGAAAAGGACTCTAGACGCCTCTATAATGAACAACTATAGACCTGTCTCTAACCTCTCTTTTATTTCCAAGATTATTGAAAAAGTTGTATTTCACCAGCTTCATGACTTTTTAAATGAAAGTGGAAATCTTGATAAATTTCAGTCCGGCTTCCGACCTCATCACAGCACTGAAACAGCTCTGGTCAAAGTGTTAAATGACATTAGGTTGAATACCGATTCTGGTCAAGTATCAGTCCTGGTTCTGTTGGATCTCAGTGCTGCGTTTGATACTGTAGATCACAGAATCCTGTTGCACAGGCTGGAAAACTGGGTTGGACTTTCTGGAGCGGTCCTTAACTGGTTCAGGTCCTATTTAGAAGGCCGGAGTTATTTTGTTACGATCGGCAGCTATGAATCCGAGCGAGTGGCCATGACTTGTGGAGTCCCCCAGGGGTCAGTCCTTGGACCTCTTCTGTTCAACTTGTATATGCTCCCTTTGGGTAAAATATTACAAAACTATAGCATTAGTTATCAAAGTTATGCAGATGATACACAACTTTATGTGTCTCTGTCACCAGATGACTGCAGTCCAATAGACTTAATGTGTCAGTGTCTGGAGCAAATAAACACCTGGATGAGGGAGAATTTCCTACAATTAAATGAAGACAAAACTGAGATTATTCTGTTTGGTAGCAAAGAGAAGAGGGTCAGCATTGGCAAACACCTGGAGACTTGGGCTCTTAAAATTACCAACCAAGTTCGTAACCTGGGAGTGTTGATAGACTCAGATCTGACTTTTAGCAGCCATATCAAAGCTGTCACTAAGACAGCTTTTTACCAGCTCAGAAACATCAACAGAATTAAAAGTTTAGTCTCCCAGAAAGACCAAGAGAAACTCATCCATGCATTCATCTCCAGTAGACTGGATTACTGTAATGGTCTTTTAACAGGACTTCCTAAAAAGAGCATTAAACATCTGCAGCTCATCCAGAACGCTGCTGCTAGAGTTTTAACCAGGACTAAGAGATCTGAACACATCACACCAGTTTTAAAATCTTTACACTGGCTTCCAGTCAGTCACAGAATAGATTTTAAAACCCTTCTGATCATTTACAAATCCCAGAATGGTTTAGGCCCAGAATACATCTGTGATATGTTCAGAGAATATAAACCTAGCAGAGCTCTTAGATCCAAAGACTCTGGTCAACTAGTCCAGGCCAGAGTCCAGACTAAACATGGAGAAGCAGCATTTAGCTGTTATGCTGCAAACAAATGGAACAAACTGCCAGTGGAGATTAAACTTTCCCCAAATGTAGACATTTTTAAATCCAGGTTAAAAACTTTTCTTTTCTCATGCGCCTATGCATGAAATCTGCACGGTAACTTTTTTTTTTTAACTTATCTTGCTTTTAATCATTTTAATGTAATTTATTATTTTATTGTGATTATGTGTTGATTATGTGTTGATGCCTTTTACTATTCTAATATCTGTAATGTCTTTGTTTTATGTAAAGCACTTTGAATTGTCCTGTACATGAAATGTGCTATACAAATAAACTGCCTTGCCTTGCCTTGCCTTACTTTTCATAGTTTTCCAGGGAAGAAATAAATAAATATTAATGTCTTTACAGAGGGAAATATGTAATGTCCATCCATTGACAATTTTGAAAAAAAAAAAGAAAAATAGTGTTATATTGCTCTGTTTAGGGATTTTAAACATTTTCTTTAATTTCCCCTATTCTGGCAAAGTAAAAGTAATAACAGGGCATTTATTCTATACTTGACTTAGGTAGATTTAGTTGTGGATACTTTTACTTCACTACATTTTACAACAAATATCTAAACTTTCTACACCACAACATTGCTATAATACGTTGCGTTATAAGTTAGTCACATTGCAGATTTCATTGTTTGTCTTATGATAATATGGTTCTTCAGAAAGCTATAGAAATGTTTACACGTTCAGTCAGGCTTGCGCTCACTCCCTGCAAGAATATAGAAACTCAAATTGACCAAACTCCATGTATTACTTAGGGTAGGAGATGTTTTCCAGGAGCCTTTTTTTTTTACTATATTGCTTAAAAATCCCCTTTACACTCCGACTGAAGCCAATTAATTAAATGCTCTAACACAAAATAAAGAAATAAGTCCCCCGCAGAATGGACTGGACTGAAAAAACAACATCCAATCATTTCAACCAGCCCGTTCTAAAAGGTTGATTGGTGATAGATAGAAACCCAACTACTAGTCCCTCCCCCTGTTGAATGTATATAAAAGATGGACGGAGCCTCAGTGACGTCACCTGTAGGTTTCTGAAGAGCTGAATTGAAGCTTATTGGGCGGTTCCCATGGTCACCATATTGGCAGCCTGTTGTCATTCCCATAACATCCAAAAATGGACAAAGAGGTGGAGCTGAGAGGGGGACTGTGAAGGTGGGGGTGGATGATTGACAGCCATTAAACTCTGTGCTGCCTGTAGCTAAGAGCTAACTGAGCTAACTTGGAGCTAACAGTAGCCAACTAGCTAATGGAGGTAGGCGGGCTAAAGCTAAGGCTGCCTAAAACCATGTTTGTGCTGCACACTTTCTTCTTGCCAAGGATATTGGATACGTGTCAATCAAAAGGACATGCCCCTAATTATGCCGAATTTCAAGATTAAATAACATCTAAACGGATGACTTCAACCCTCTTACAGTTGTCATGAAAGTAAACTTGACCTATCCTAAAATGGATCTTTGTACCAGGCTTTAAACATGTTTATTTCTCCTCTTGGTCTTTTTAACATGGGAGTCTGTGGGGATTTGCTCTGTTTTGGAGCCAGCCCCTAGCAGATGATGGGTGAACTGCATTTTTTTTTGCACTTTCGTATAGGCTTCCATTTTAGGTTGCTGCTTGGGTGAAATCTGAAGAAATGGGTTTGGACTTTTGAATTGTGTATTTTCAAAATGTAGCTTGCTCGAAACATTTTTCCAGCATCTGCTATACCTTTAACTGTGCCACAGAGGGTAAACACAATAAGAGCAACAACCTTTCAAATATCTGATATGAAATTTTTCCAGTGTTAACAGTGGCATCATGTGCATTATTGTTAATTAAAATGGCACGGCCCATTCCATAATGTAGACCACGCATTATACATTTAACAAGTACTTTTAGTACTTAAAGTATATTTAAAAGTAAGAACTTACTTTTATTCAAGTATAAAGATTATTTTGGTAGTTTTACTATTAATAAACTAAATTTTTTGTCTGTTTATTTATACTTTTACTCAGTGTTTGAGTACTTCCTCCACCAATGTTGTTAACGTAATAAAAACATGTTTGGCTGTTCTGTACGTAAACTTTGTGAATTTTGTGAGTTGTTGTGATGTTTCTTTGTTGTACATTTTAGGGTGTAATTGTAAACATTAATTTCATAAAACAGCTTCAAGTCATCAAGTTTAATATTTTCATTAACCTGCTTCCCAAACTTTGCTTTTATAAATTTTTACAGCCTTAAGTCAGCCATTTGTTACTTTTATGTTCCTTTTTTAAAACATCCATACTCCTCACTTGAAATCATCAAGAGACAGCTTGAGACCATTTTCTGTCAAAGTTAAATGCATACAATGCATTCTGAGAAAAGGAAATTAATTGGTGGTATAGATTTCTTTCTCACTCACCTCAAGATTTATTACATTTCACACAATATGCTTAGAGAAGTAAGAAAAAAAAAGTGTTAAAATAAAAAAAAATAAAAATATTGTGGCACTAGGGCTGTCAAAAATAATGCGTTAGCGGTTTTAACTAATTTATGTAATTAAGTGTGTTAGTATATTTAACACAGTTATTGCATGCACTGCATGACAAGCCCCATACAGCCATCATTTCTCTGTCATTACGGTGGGATGTGGTGAACCACGAAGGAAAAAATGAGCCGACTGACTCAATGGATGGACTTAAACACAGCGTTAATGGAGAAACCCATGGACGTCACCCTCGTTGAGAATTGAGAATCCTGTTGAGAAGGTTCCACACCCGCACTTTTCCTGTATTCTTTTTTTAACATCTACTGCATTTTGCACAAACGTGCCTGCTTTAGAGGCTTTCTGGTTGTCTTTGTGTTTGTGCAGCAGCTGTTTCCTCCCTCTCCTCTCAGGTTGTTCTGTGAATCATGATGGCTGATGATCAACTGATCACCTTTTCTCTCTTGTTGCATTTGATTATGATTCATTTGATTATAAAGGTGACCTTCTCTAACACAGTAGTTGGCTGATGGTAGCCAGGGTTTATACTTTATACTATGCAGGGGCAGTTCCAGAAAAATTCTGATGGGGGGCCAGACAGGAGCATTGACCAAGAATAGGGGGGCACAAATTTTTACCTTATTTTTAGATTTTACTAAAAATCAACACTGAGATAGTAGTGTTTTAGTGGCACTAAGGCTTGCAGCAACTTTTGTTTAGCAGGCCTTGCAAGTTTACAGTTTCTTTACAAGGAGTTGGAGTAAAACATGTTCCTGAACTTAAAGCAATGTTTGATGATTGGTAATGAGTAGTAATGAGTAAAAATGAATTCTGAGACAAACTTAAAACTGTTGAAAAACCTTTAAGGGACTTATTACCCAGATAGATGATGCACATTAAATCACAACAGCCTTGTCGCTAAGCAAGTGATACAATCTCTGGTCCTTTACCACCTAGAGTACTGACCAGTCATGATGTCATCTACATCACAAAGAGAACTTCTATAAGTCATCTACACTCATCTTACTAATTTGGCAAGCATTATTCTTAAAACTGCCACTATTTTTTGGTGAAAAGTACATTTTTTTTAAACAGCCACAGATATCTGACCACACAGGCATCAAGGGGTGATTTAAAACTTCATCATCCTAGGACCAAATCTTTTAAGTCCACAGTGCCATTGTTCACTAGAATCAGCGCCCAGCTCTACATGTACAATTGAGGTTAAATACAAATTAAAGAAGATCCTAACAATACAATTACTGTTGACAAAATGAACATCTTTTTTCAAAGTGAGACTCATGTTTATTGTAATCTCAGTTTGTCTTTATTTTTCTTTTTTTTAATTGATGCAGTTTAATCTCATTACTGTATGTTTACATATAACACCTTGGTATTTTAAAGTTTTTTTTTTTTTCTTTTAGGGGGACCCCAGGAAGACTAGCGGCCATTAAATAGGCAGCTAATGGGGATCTTGATAAACAATAAACAAGCAATAACAGTCTGCCCTTTACAAAGTTGAGCTGAGATTACTGTTCTGGTTATGTGTCTCATTAAAAAAACTGAGCTGTGTGCTTGTTTTCAGGAGTTTTAATGTGTAGCCAGACTCTTCTCCTCTCCTCTCTTTTCCTTAGTGCCCACCACTCAGCATTTACAGATGCTGTGACTCGACCCAACCTCTCCCTCTACATTACCACTGCAGCACCATCAATCACACCCATGCACACACACTTACACCCTAAGTAATTCAGAGTACAGACAAAGATGGCTCTGTGATAGACAGAAGTCGGTTACAACCTGCAAGTGTGCATGCTAACATACAATTCATAAAGCTGAGAAGGAGAAGGAAGTAAGGCATTATTTTTTTTTCATATGTTGACATATCTTATCAAAACATATCAATCAAACACACTCATCAGTCCACTGGCTGCCCAGTCTACACTTCTTAAATCACCAATGTCTGTTTACTCAGACAATCACTACTCTCCACCTGATCCATTGTTATATATACTCGAGTGGCATATTGCAGTTTTTAATACTAAAAAACAAATGATAATATTGAGATTCTGTACAGTGGTTGTTCATAACCTGAAATGGCATTAAGTAAGTCCCGCAAAGACATTTATTACATTTGTGCATCTGCACTGAATATTGCTTCAGAGCATGGTTGAGTTAAAATAAATTACTTTCAGTTAGTGCTTGTTGAGACCATTAACTCCAGACCCCTAATAGCTCGACAAAGACTTTCATTTCACGCCTTTTCCATGTGAAAAATCCCAGGGAGAAATAACTTTTTCTTCCATAATGGGAGTAATTTCACATAAAAAAAGGAATGTCTCAGAACAATATTTCCAGTTGATGATGTACCATGATTCAAATTGAGAAGTTTTGCCATGTCTTCACAAAAGAATAGAGTGGTAACATAGCAGAAATTACATTACATCATCTTTTTTTTCTCTCTCTCTATTTACATAAATGTAAAATATAAGTGTTTAGAAGTTACTGCCATTAATCAAAAGAAATTTTTTCCCCAGATTGCATGGTTGCTAATGAGCAAACCACTCTGCAAATTTGTTCTTCCTTCTGGTATTTCAGAATTAATCATCCTTATCCCCCACCCCAAAACAAAAAAAGAAAAAAAAAGAGAACAACAAGGTAATACATTTGAATCGGTGCATGAGCAGGTTTTTTAATGATGTGTGGTTGATGTTCATGCCCTATCAGTACTTTAGTTGTAATCTGCTGCTTTTTGTTTTTCCTTTACATCAATCTCAGGCTTGATTTGTGTTAACTGCCTTCCTTTGTAATGTTCAACATACTCAGGACACTTGGTGTGTGTTTCCATTAGCGATGGACATTTCAAGCAAAAATAGTTTTTGAAATCACTCGACCAGTCTTTGAATAACTCCAGCTGGTGTTGCTGATTAGTATGCAGTATGGAAAGTACATTTATGAAGTTTCAGCAGTATACCACTCTTGTATGGCTCTGGTCTGCAAAACAGCACTGTGCATTTTCCAGTTAAGTATGTGATGACATGAAGGGTCTATAAAACTCTGCTGTAAGTGCTCTCCATTTATGTCAATTAAGAGATAGCTTCTCAAAACGTGCTGAGTACATAGCTCACCTACAGTATCATCATACTGTATCTTCAGTTTTGTGTTTGTTGATTTTTTATTGTTATTATTTTTTTATGGAACTGTAAACTTCTGCTTAACACATTCTAATAAACTTTCAAAATCTTCACCTTCACCACAATTTAGAGTAAGCATACCTTTATCGGCTTTACTGTGCCATAAAGCTAAACACTGCTGATTTGTGGATGGATCCTCTGCTGGCTGTTTCACTCTCTAATATAAAATGTAAAATGGTCTGTATTTAGCACTTTACTGTACCTGGGATGATGCCCAAAGCGCTTTACATCATACATCACATTGACCCATTCACACACACATTCACACACTGATGGAGGAGGCTGCCATGCAAGGCACTAACCACGACCCATCAGGAGCAATTTGGGGTTCAGTGTCTTGCTCAGGGACACCTCGACATGAGCTTGATTGGCCGAGGATCGAATAGGCAACCCTCAGGCTACATGACGACCAATCTACCAACTGAGCAACGCCACCCCAAATGGTGCTGTATAGATGTAGAGTGATGATATGCTAGCTTTCCAGGCAGAAGTTACACTGGGCCTTCATTTTTGACGATCCATTACCATGAAGCCACAGCACCACACACTTTGTACTGGTGTCTAGCAGCAGTGGCTTCTTTTTTTTTTTTAGTTTGGCAAATTGATGCCAATTTGGGGTGACAGTAACACATTCCTAACTGGTACTGGTTAAAATAAAACACTAGTATATGGAGATAATGGTCACATAAACTATTCAAATTTCTTATAATTAAATTAAAAATTCAAAATATTAGTCATCCCTAGTTTGTATATACACCTGTACATGTGAAATAGAAAGACAATAGGGACTTTATCGTTATTGTAAAAATACAACGGAATGTTATTAGTGACAGTCGTGGCTACAACGAAATATAAAAGATAAAAAACATACAACTAAAACTACTCTAAAATGTTAATTGTACACATGTAAAAATATTTACCAGTGTACATACAGTATATAGTTTGCACATACTGTATACCTATGTGATTTAGTTTGTGTAGTGTGTGTGTTAGTTTAAACCAAACAACTCTGCAGGTTTCCAGCTCACCATATCCATGTCCTTTCCCTTAGGGCGGGAACAATGTTAAGTATTGTTGTGCTTTATTTGTTTGTGCATTAATTTGTTCCCACTGTGATCTCACAGCAGGGCTACTAACTGCACTGGCCGGCAATGTTGTGATCCTTTGTGAGACCAGGGCCACTCTGTGACCCTTTTCATATACAGCTAAGCTGTGTGTTCAGTGGAAAACCTATTGGTTTAAAGTTGTTAAAAAAAGCTACCAAATTGCACCTTACATAATTTCTTGTGTAAGACATTAGACTCTTGAAGATTTTTCATACATTCCTACCAGTAATTCAGTACAAGGTCTTTGCTCTCAACTTCAGGAAATGCTGAGCTAGTTACACGACCATTTAAATTTCAGCAGGATTCATTTTGTTCTGCTTTACTTAGTTTATTACTATTCAACATTTTAAGGCAGGAAGAAAATAATAAAAGAACATTTGACAGGCACACACTACAGTCTGGATGAATGTCAAACCTCACACTGGTAATCAAGGTAAACAACAGCTTCTGCTGTGTCCTCCTGTCATGTGGAAAATGACTCACCCCATGCCTGCATCATGAGACGTATTCACACCTGCTCTCACACTTCTGCACTCACACTGTGCAGGTATTATAAGTTTTTCAGCCAAGGTCTCCTCTATTGAAACTCTATCATCAGAGCACAAATTGAGAATAGACAAGTGTCTGGGACATTTTGTTATGAATATTTCCATCTTTACTCAAATACAAAAGTCATTCTTTGATAATGTTAAATGTTTTGGAAACTAGCCTTTAAATTGATTTATCTTAATCCTTCTCCTTTTTTTCTTTCTTACAATTTCATTTCAGGCTCATTTTCTTTTTAATTTATTTGTCTTGTTTCTCTATTTCTGTCACTCATTGTGTAATTATTCCCTTTTTCCTTTCTATTGACCTGTGTCAGAAGGATTGCATATCTGCCTTACTCTGCTTCTGAAAATCCTAAGATGGAAGATGGAGAGACACAGATGGACAGGGACTAGAAAGAAATTAATAGTGGACAGAATGACAGGGTAGTGTGAAAGACTGTGAAAGGAAAAATGACAAGAGAAAGACATAGACAGAACATACAGATATTATTAAGCAAGTAGAGCATATGAGAATATTCCACTGCTATGCAGATGACACTCAGCTTTTTCTTTTTCTCCCACCTGACAACACAACCATCTCATTTCGAATATCAGCACGCCTTGCTGATATCTCTGCATGGATGAAAGATCGCCACCTTCAGCTAAATCTGTCCAAGACTGAGCTTATTGTCTTTCCAGCCAATCCTTCCTTACCGCCACAGATAAGCGTGCAGCTAGACTCAATCACACTTGTGCCTACATCTTCTACCAGGAATCTTGGTGTCATGGTAGACAACCAGCTGACTTTTAAGGACCATGTTACCTCGGTTGCTGGATCTTGCTCAAGATTTGCTCTCTACAACATCAGGAAGATCAGACCCTACCTGACGAAACACTCGGCACAGCTCCTGGTCCAGGCTCTGGTCATTTCACTCATTGACTACTGCAACTCCTTACTGGCTGGCCTGCCTGCATGCTCAGCTAAACCTCTGCAGATTATCCAGAATGCAGCAGCATGTCTGGTCTTCAACCAGTCCAAATGAGCTCATGTCACTCTGCTGCTAATCGCTCTTCACTGGCTTCCAGTTGCAACACACATCAAATTCAAAGCTCTGCTTCTGGCTTACAAGACAATAACCCAAATGGCTCCTGCTACCTTAACTCCTTAATCCAGAGCTACACTCCCTCTCTACAGTTACTCTCTGCCAGTGAAAGATGCCTAGTGTTCACACCACAATGCGGTGCAAAATCAGTAGCTAGACTTTTCTCCTCTGTTATTCCCCGGTGGTAGAACGATCTACCAAACGCTGTCTGATCTGCAGAGTCCTTATCCACTTTTAGAGCAAGCAAAAGACTCAGTTGTTTAAGGAGCATTTTCACACTTAGCTTAACTCTTCTAATCAACAGAATGAGTTAGAAAGATTTGTCCAGTTCTTTGGCTCAACCAAGTACTGAACAAGCAGTGTGCACTTATGCCCATATGAAATCATGTGCTAATGCCCAAGTGATATTGTTTGATGAAATTGTGATCTTGTATTTAAACACAATGGCTTACAATATATATATATATATATATATATATCTATATATATATATATATAGATATATATATATATCTATATATATATCTATATATATAAATATATATATAAATAAATATATAATATGCACTGCCTCTAGCACTACATGACATCACCTGGGTTCAACTGGACTCACAGCAGTCTGACTACCACTTAATTATGATGTCCCATCTTGTTTGAATTCTTGCTTGTGTTGTTCTTACTCTCAAATGTAAGTCACTTGGGATAAAAGCGTCTGCTAAATGACAATAGAATAGAATAGAGAATTGGAGGAGCAACGCTTTAGACAGAAAAGCAGAGGGAGGGAGATATGACAAAGTTTTCCATATTAGCTTGACTCTGCAACATGTGGAAACAAATTTAGTAAATATTTAAGTCCTTCCATTAGCTGCAAAGGTAATGTCATCTGAGCACGGCAGATATTAACTTCCTTTGCTCCAGAAACATCAGTTAATACATGATAAGCAAACATGCTTAGCTCCTATTGCCACAGTACAAACAAAGTTATGCTGCCATAAGCCTCATTTTGTATTGCTTGGCCATGGCCAATTCTAATTCCTGTTAATGCTGCCAGGTATAACTGACACAGAGAACAATGCTAAACCCATGTTAGCAAGCTACAACTACTGCAGGGGCTTAGCACAGCTTGGGTTTCCATTAGCTTGGCAGTGCAGTTGGGTACACACTAACACACATGAGCAAATATATTGTGTTACACACCAGGCACTTTCAACCCCCTGATTCCCATTAACCTGTGGGAGCCCCTGCTTGGCGGGAAGAGAGAACCCTAATTTGTCAGCCTGCCGTGGGTCTTTTAGCTGAAGGTCATGAGGAACTACAGTTCACCTCTAATTACTGTTGGACTTCTCCCTCAGAAAGTATGTGCATGCATACTCTACGTGTGGAAGCATTATTCTGGATGTATAACACTAACATTTAACTGCATGTTTGCGTGTGTGGTTAGAATGTACAGAATAAATATAGAACTACACTGTGACTCAACTCCTCTTTTAGTGCTTACTGAGCTCAAAATATCATCTTTTATCATTCGGATGACTCCAATAATGTAGGATTCTATGTCGTATTTTATTTATTTATTAATTGCTGTGGAGTAAACTGTTTCCTTGACTCGTTCTTTTGATCTTCCTTTCACTTGAACCTGGTTTTCCCCTTAACTTTGGTTGGAATGCAGTGCATCTTGTTAAAACAGGAGACCTATGTAAGGATTATGTAAGATATTAAACTTATAAAGCAAGCTTTCTTCTTTGTTTTCTTTCCTACTAGCATTTAGCTTGGAATTCGAAATAAACTCAACTTATAAGCATATTAAGCTTATTTTGGGAGTAATTCATGTTTTGTTTTTTTTTTTTTTCTGTTATTTGGTTAAACTTTCAGAAAGAAATAAACAATTTTAGAAAGCAATGTACAATGTAAGAAATTAAAACAACATAAAATATAATAAATTAAAATAGAAATAATTGTAAGTACAACTCTGATTATAAATATTGATAAATGATTTTCAATGAAAGGCTTTACTAAAAATGTAAGTCTTTCTATATGAACTCTCCCAGCTGGCCACAGGTCCTCTGGGTTATGGTTCAACAGACAAGGATCATAAAAACTAAAGCTTGCTTTTCTGATGTGTCTTAGTTTCTGGTTTAAGAATAAATAAGCAACCAGCCCCCGAAGACCTGAGGGCTCTGGCAGGTTTGTAAACTAAAAGCAAGTTGGATAAATACTAGGACTAAAACCTTTTAGTGCTTTAAAAACTAATAAAAGTATTTAAAAAACAATCTGGGGTGCAAAGATGCCAATGCAGAGATTTTAAAACTGGTGTAATATTATGTCACAAAAGTTTTATTTATCTATTTATCTTTTTTTTTTGTTTTTTTTTTTTGTTTGTTTTAGTCCCAAGCCCATACTAAAGTGTTTTCATGCTGAGGCCAGTCTGTCTGTACTTTTTATGTTTTGCCACCCTCCAACTTCTTTCTCTAAAACATGCTGGACATATTGGGTACCAGCATGGGACTTTTTCCTTTTTTTAAGAGGAAGTTAACAGACTATAAGGGTTTGAAAACAAGTGCTTGCATGTGTGAGTTTAACACACATCACACATGTACTATTGCCTTTCCCCCCCAAACTCTCTTGTCACAGCTCTTATCTTTTACTGCTAGTCAGAACATATTGTTTCTCAGCATGGTAGAGTTTAGGGCTGACAAAGGAGTGGAGGGTAGTGGAGGGTGTTATAATATGGGTTGCATTTGCCAGATTGGCAGCAAATCATCTTTATGAGCACACAGGAGGGCAGAGAGGCTCACAATTTCTCCCCAACTTGTATAGAGGTGATAACTGAAGGCCATCGAGACCACACCAACAGCCAGTGATATGGTGTTTGCTCTAAATATGATCCACAGTGTCTTGTCCCACTGTGGGAATATGGAAAGAATTTGCTTTTTTTTCTTTCTTCTTTCTTTTTTTTTTTTTTGTGTGTATAATTTAGTATTTCAAGACTTTATTTATTATTTCTTTTTTTCTATCTATTCTCATGGTTGCTTGCTTCATCGTCAAGTAGAAGTGGCATTAAGCTTGTGATGCATTGATTGCATATTTACATGTCCCATTACATCATTATTCAGTTCAACACAGGAAATATTGAGTATGTGATACTAGTGCTTTTCTTTTTTTGCCTGTTACATACACACACAGGCAAATACAAACATGACTTGTGTCAATTCAAACTCTTGTTCTACCATATTTATGACATATGAAAGACAATTTCACACATGAGGTCTCTTGATGCAGTTTTCAATGCGGTGATAGGGGCAATGCTGAGCTTGTATATGTGTCTGTGCCTGCATGTTAATATCTATGCATAACATTTGTGTGTGTGCATGCAACATAGTTGCAAATTCAGTGTATAAGTAAAACTAAATAGGCCACAGCATTATTACTAAACAGCTGATCTTTTGAGATTAGACATTGTTATTAATGCATGAGTCCAAGAGAATAAATCATATACCCTTTATATCACAGACTCCATACCTGTTTATATAGCTAAACCCTTAGTTATCATAGGTACGCTGTGGCCTAGATAAACCCATTTGCTCTATTGTTAATTGGAATCCAGTAGTGTAATTGAGGGTGTATGCAGATATAGATTATCTATCCATTTCAATTTCTAGCCATGATGGAATATGCCTACCAAACTAATTACTACTGGCACGGAAGGGCAGCCACAGAATTTTTCCCCCTTCCACTTTCCTGGATGAACAGCCACAGCATGCAAGTTTTCTTTTTATTTAAACTCTGTTTTTTTTTTTTTTTTTTTCTAGATGATAACAATGTGTAAAAAAAATAGTCATAGACTTATAAAATAAACATGAACAAAAGTATTAGAAACAGATAGGTAAATAGCATGGGCATCACCAGACCTCATTTACCGCAGCACATTCCCAGGTATAATCTCAGGAATTAACCACCCAGCAGGGAGGAATGAGGTGATATAACAGTATCAAGGACAGAAGACAGTTATAGGCAAATATGTGAATTCAAATAATGCATTTTAATGGAAGTGGAAGCTCCCGTTTGCTCTGAATTCTCCATTTACAATAATTAGGAATGTTTTCTGAAGTCCCGCTCACCCCTTTAAAATGGTGCACAATGGTGTAGTCTACTCCTGGGCATTTCACCTGAACTCATATATAAAGAGCAACTGTAAAAAGTCCAGAGAGCTACTTGCTGCTCTGGAGCCACAGGTTGCAGACCATGGACTTAGGATGTTCAAATTTAGACTGAATTAATCTACAAAATACATGAAGAACCATTAACACACAATTAAATTTCTAATAGTGAAATCTTTTATTATATTTGTGAAAATAGAAATAAGGGCTAGTTTTATGGGATGGTGGCTCACTAGACTCTTTTCTGCTGAAACTAGTGTTTCAGCATGTCCACTTTGAAAAAACACCTTCTGCTAGGGAGGAAGGAAAAGCATGGTTCATTGTAGGTGGTGCACAAGAAGAAGTTTGTTGGCGAAAGTAACTTGATCTGGGCCAGACAGCTCTATGGACAGGCCCCAGTGGACAGGGCCCAGTCATTAATCTGGCCTTGCCATCCAGGGACTATCACTTTCATTTAAATTTATATACTTTTAAATATCATTTTCATTTATAATTTATATAGGTAATATATATATATATATATATATATATATATATATATATATATATATTGTTTTTAAATTATGATTATAAGTTGTTGTGTGTGCTTTTTTTAGCTGTGAGAAAGTTAAAAAGTTTAAACAATTTCCACAGAATTAAAAAGGATAAGTTTGGTTGAGCACTTCTCAAAAATGAACTTATGCAAAGTAGTTGTGCAGGTTAACTGCTGACCATTCCACCCATGTTCCTGTTTGACTGAGAGGTAGGTTTATACTGAGTAGCACGATCTTATAAAAAACATATGCTGTGCTGAGCATCTATGCTGTTCCATTTGAAATGTAATCTGTGGTGATGATTATATCTCTATCTATTGATATCTTTAAGTTTTATGATTAACAGGACCTGCCCACAACAATCAAATGCCCAGCCTGTTGCAATGTCCTTGTACCAGGTTTGAAATGAGTCCAGATGTGAAGTTTAACAATCACAAAGGGGCAGTGGAAGAAAGGATAGGGGAGTGCACCAAATACTGGGGCACAGGATTGGTGGAATTTGATTCCATAAGCAACCATGTCGGAGAAGGATCAAAGGTTTTCTACTGAAACCAGTATTGAAGACTCCTAATATTGGTGACTCAATAATAAAATAAAAAATTTGGTAACGTCAGTCTTCTCAGGGGTTTAGATTGTTGCAGGTATTATTTACGCAACTTAGGTATCTTTCTATTTTATATTTATTCCAGGGCCAAGTTGTCCAGTTTATGAAAGAAAAGATGTGGGAGAAAGAGTGGTATGTACTGGAACAAATAGAAAAGATGTGGGAATACAATCAGGATTGACACAAGGTATCGTAGACAAGTTGAACAAAAACTATAGCTGATTTAGTTCTTACGTTATCAGACACATAGTTTTATCATAAGCCTACCTGACATGTTTCAACGGTAGTCTTACATCATCATTAGAGGTGTCATGGTGTGTGAGTTGTGCAAATCAGCTGATGTTCATTTATTCAGACTCATCAGAGAGACAAGCCGACACCGCCCAAGCTGACGAACATACTACGGATCTCAAGGATGATAACCGCTGTAACAAAGATGTTACCTGTTTTAAGCAGGTGAAAGAGAAGTCAGGACATGTTGCATCTCATTCTCTCTCTCAGATTGCATCTGAGTAAACAGCAGAACTGCCTGCCCTTTTACCACTCCCAGAGCAAAAAAAAGTCCTGTTTGCGCTGCAATTGGAGCACTGCTTAGTCATTAAAGTGTAAGCATACAATGCTTTGTTGACTTTTTTATTTCACTGGATATAAGTTACCTTTTTATGGTAGTATTTTTCTTAAGACAGGCATGTGCATTCATAGACTATATATCTACATAAATATCTGTGTTTGAGCTACATTTATGCTAAAAACCCACAAACAAGTTTCTCAAAATCACTATCTTTGCATGGTTTGTGCACAAGGTTTTGTAATGGCCTCTAAAATAATCCTGTTATGAGTATTGATACTGCATTTGAAGGAAAACATACATGGTTACTACAGTCTTTATTCTGTTTGTGATATTAGCATAAAAAAATACAATAAGTTTGAACATATCACTTCAAAATGGTTTGGTGTTAAAATGGTTTAACATAAATTTAATTAGGTGAAGAATTTTAAAAAATCCTATTTGTGGAGTTGCACAAAACGGCCATAACTAAACATACTGGGACACTGTTCCCTCATGTAAACTTTGTCGTTCCAAATGTGTCAGCTCCCTCTCCCTGAGACAAAGTTTTAATCTAGCATTACTCTGCACAGCATCAGCCAGATACACCTGTACACACACTGACGCCCATTCTTTAGCTGTATCAGTGACACACAGAGGGCCATGCTTCATGTAGCCCTAAGGCAGATAAGTCCTGGTTGGGTGATTCAGAGTCAGACAGGTATAACTGATCAGGCTATGGGTGCATCCCATAGAATATATTTATTGAAAGAACAGAAAAACTCTAGGATATCTGTTCCAGAAACAGAAATAACTTAAACTCTGTATAAATATTAATCTTACCTGGCCACTGTCTGGCTAACTAAGTTGTCAGAGTCAGTGTGAAAAGGGGTATATATTAACCTTTCAAATCCCTCAACAGCTCTTTGGAAGACAGGAAAAGAAAAAAATAGAAACTACTGATGAATTCACTGACTATTTTTAAATAAATTCAGTAGCGGAGAGCAGTGAGTACCAGCTGCATTTTCCTGTGCTCCCACTCAGAAGAAGGCACAATATGCTGTAAAAACTTTTGATTTTATGACATTAATATTATGTTATTATTTGTGGCTTTGATTTTAATCTTCTGAATAGCAATTTGGTCTGGTGTTATTTTAAAGTGCTTTATAAATAGAGCTGGATTTGATTTGATTGGTTTATGTTTGGTTTATGAAACAATAAATTCAGCCATATGAAAAAGAATAAAAAACACACTCCTGAATATTGCAGGATGGGACTGTATATCTATTTCCCTTGTGTTGTAAAGAAATAATAAGCTAGCAAAAGCAACAAGAAGACATCAGCTGGGGGAAAGCAGCTGCTGGGGTCCATTTCCCAGCTTAAACCAGTGGGCACCAACAATTAGCTGTAAGCACTGGGTCCTGCTGAGCAAGCAGACGCTAGCTGAAATCTACCTGGACGGAACTGAGTGAGCAGACGGGATACAGCAACCAGTGGCATTCAGGCCAATTCCTCGCTCAGCCTGGAAAGCACCAGCAGACCTTTCCCCACAGCTTGTATAAGCCCCACACTTCATAATGAGCAGCTAGGCTGGGAAAACATGAGTATCCGGACAGGTGAAAGCTCCATTCAGGGTCAGAAATGAATCATACCCTGGATGAATGCAAATGGAGTTTTGACTGCACATACATAAAACTTCTAGAATTTATTTTTTGTTGAATTCTTGCTATATTATAAAATCAAAATGAATGAATCTGTCACTTTTTACACTTGGAAATAGCAGGAAGCCTTTCCTGTAATTTCCTAAAAATAAATCACACATATTTATCAGCCCCAGCACCCAGCATCCCTCTTCAGAGTGCATCAAAAACACCAGAGGAATCATGCCAGGAGGGCATCCTGTCACCACAGACCTCCCATTAACTACCCTGAGGCTCCATGGATTAGCACTGGCATGGTGAATCAGTCATTGTGGGCATACTTTTAATTACTATGATAAATAATAGATTAACTTGAACAGCAGACTAATAAGCTTATTGAAATAACTAGACAAACTGAATTTCACAATGCAGAATGATCACAAATATACAATTAAACAAACTGATGGAGGTTATGCACAACAAAATGACTGAAAGATTAAAACTAAAATGGGATTGCAAGACAGACTGAGAGCTGATCCAAATACATAAATGTTTATGCAAGTGGTGCAAGATTCCCTGTAATCTTTTTGTTATTAAAGACCTTATTCTGGATTCGATGATGCATCGTAAACAACCTTTTCTAATGACATTAACTGAAATAATGGTAATTATGGGAATATTTCTGCACTTGAAAATACAGACCTTGTCATTTTTCATACAAATTAAAATTACTGCAGACCTCCTTAGCAGGTAAAACCTGAGATGCTTATTCAACAGTGCATGTTAGCTGATTATTGTGATAGTTTCCCACTATGTTCAGAGATGTTGGCCTCCAAATAACATAGACTATATGGCAAACATTTTATCATCAAAACACCATATCAGTACATCAGTCAGTCTAGTTCTTCTGCTGTTATGTGTTCTGATTAAGCTACAGTCCCTATAAATGAGCTTATATGCTGGAAATACTTTTTGGGTGTTGTTTTTCAAGAGGTCTGTTAAAATTTCACCTGACAGAAGTGAGCATAGACGTGTAAAGCTATGTGAAATAATCTGGCGCATTTGTCTGTGGTTGATTAATTCAAAACATCGTATTATGTGCTTAGTCTGCTGTCAAAGGGAACAAGATCTGTAGACAAAAATCTTTTTGGAGATGGTTCCAAATTGTGGAAAATGAATCTGTACCATAAACATTTAGATTAACTGCTCAAGCACAGCACTGGCAAGCCTAAGGTGATAATTGGAGGGTGGTCAGGAGAGGCAGGGGAGATTAAAATGAAATAAACCACACTAAAAATGTTTTGAGTGAATGAGCAACTGCTTGTTTATTTTACTAAAAAATCCTGCAAGAACAAGGAGGAAAAACTTACTAATTACATTTAAAATGCATGCAACAGCTGTAAGAAAAAGTGAGCAGTAAGGAGGGTGGAACAAATGTGTGGGAGAGAGGAATGGATCAACTTTTAAAAGCCTCATCTTCAGGCAAAGGGAATTTTATTATACAGACTTTTATACAAATTTATTACTCACAAAAATTCCTTTAAGGATGATGTTTTTTTCTTTCTTTTTACTCAGAATTTCCAGTTGAAGTTGAAGTCATTTAATTAGAAATAGAAAATTAAAATGAAAATGTTAAACTACCACAAGAACATTTTGGGAGAGGAGAAAAAACTTGGTATATATTAGAAGTTAATGTGACTAAGTGCACTGGAGGCAAATTCAGTTTATAAGCTGTCACTCACAGTTATTAAATATTTCTAGAAGCAAAAGTGCAGTATTAGTTGTTCAAAAGTCAAACTTTCCATTGTTCAAAGGCTTGTTTGAAAAAAAAATAAATAAATCTTCACCATCAGGTTACCGGTAACCATTTCCAGTACAGGTTCAAAGCCAGCGTCTAACCAACTCTTGCTCTAGAGAACTGGTTCCCAACCTGGGGTCCCTGATAGAACCATATCGTCCAGATAGAACCAGTGTTGTGGGAGTCTGAATGACTTTTTGATAATTGTATGAAGGGGGTCCTCAAGGAAAATAGTATGAGAACCACTGCTCTAGAGCAGAGATGGTAAACCCCAGTCCTTTCATGCCACTGACTTGCTGGTTTTATATGATTTCCTGCTTCAACACACCTGATCCCAATGACATGGATCCAGCAGCTTTTTGTTGTCTCTGTAAACTGCACACAATGCACCATATAGAGCTGCATTTACAATCATTGTTTGCAACTGAATTTTTGAGTATTGTTTGCAGCTGCTTTATTAACATTGCGAGGTGTTTTAATAATGTCAACTTGTGTTTCTATATCACACTCAAAACACCTTGTATAAACCCTGTATGGCCATTCATTTATTGTAGATATCATTTGGAAACTTGGGTTGGCTTTGCCGAGAGCATTCACAAAACTGTTTAAAACTATAATCTAGTAATTAAAGCCGCAAGCAGCATCCATCGGGTCCGAGCCTCGTCCCCGCCACCCGTCTCATACACCTTTTGCTAGCATGTTAGCTAATGTGCAAAGATGCTATGTAACGTGTTAAAATGTCTAGCTGAGAATCTGAAATGTTGATATACCTAGTTAGCATTTTTTGCTACCATGCTAACATGCTAGCTAACATGCTATGTTGCCATGACAACAGGTGTTGTAATGTGTTAAGGACCCAACAAGTATGAATACTGTCAACTTTGGTGCAGATCCCATGTATTTCTATGGAGAAACCGTGTTTCATGGCGAGAAGGCTTTTTCCGTTGGTTGCCACGGTAACATGCTTTGTCCTATTAGAAAGATTTGAATAGCGTTTGGTCCTCAACTTGTCAGGAAGCTTCCCACCAAGTTTGGAGTCACTCACACAAATTCCCTTAGACTAGTTCGTTCAAATACGTGCGTATAAAGTGAAAAAAATTGGGAAAAAAATGGACATACACTCCAAGATGGCGGGCACCCCGTTGCCATGGCAACATGTCTTCAATTGACTTTTTTGCTCGACTTGGGGTGTTACATATGTGTGCCGAGTTTCGTCTTCCTACGTCGAAATAGACGTTCAGGACCCCATTCATTTTGGGATTTTTTTGGTGTCTAGGTGGCGCTGTTGAGCCACTTTTGCATTGAAGTGTATGCGGACCTTAGAATATCGAAATTTTCGCCAGGCTTGATGTGTGTGCCAAATTTCACAACTTTTCATGGGTGTTTAGGGGGTCATATATTGCCTCAAAGCGCTTAGAAAAACAAACATTTCAACAACAGTAGGGTCCTTCCATACACTACCGTTCAAAAGTTTGGGGTCACTTCCATATTGAATCCCATGGCAAAGTGACCCCAAACTTTTGAACAGTAGTGTACTTCGTATGGCTTGGACCCTAATAATGAGACTGAGAAAATTAGTTAAAGTCCATAATGTTTTTATTTCTGTGAATATAAACTGTTTCCCTGCAT